>NC_048298.1:316388304-316762351 GCF_013100865.1 Trachemys scripta elegans | reverse complement strand
GGGGCCCCGTGGAGTGTCCTCTTTTTTAAATGTTTGACTATGGTAACCCTAAAAAAACTCTGGAAACACTGACACTAAAAGGAGCATGTTGACTATGGATTGAGAACCTCCCAATCTTTGGAAAGTTACCAGAGACTTTACAAGCCAGCAGTCTGTGACATCACTGCTACAAACACGATTCAAGAACTTTGCAAAGATTGTACATACATGATTTCTTTGACCATTTTAACTCTCTTTTCTTTCTTTTCTCTTCTTCTTGAGGGCTCTGGAGAGGTTATGGGCTGTCCTTTCCTCAGGGAGAAAAGCATGGGAGGTCTGTTCTCCTTCCTCATCAGTTCACTAGTGCGCTGTCCTCCCTTTTTAAGAGACCCTTCATTACCTGACAGTAAGTGCAGCTGTAGTAGGGCCCAGGGCAGCAGTACTAGGCGCTGTCCAGCATCAATGGTGTTGATCTGTCCCCATTAGCTGAAGCAGGGAAAAGATTGAGATTTGGGCTCATATAAATTAGTGAAATTGGAGTGGTGACAGTGAAACATAATGATAAGGTGCATATCAATATGTAATTCAGTAATTATAAAGATTTAATTAGTTAATAAAGATTGTTTTAAGTGATCTCAGTTAGGGACAGGCTATCTCCTGTTACAGACCAATTCCCTCACAGCACACAAGAGGAGGGGGGGAACAGTGGCAGAGTTCCATTGCAATACATTCATTTAGCAAGGGTGGGACTGATTGTGCCTACAGCAGCTCGATAACTCTTGCTGGCTAAGTGTGGGTTGGAATACTCCATCACACTAAGCAATTAGAATCATAGAATATCAGGGTTGGAAGGGAACTCAGAAGGTCATCCAGTTCAACCCCCTACTCAAAGCAGGACCAATCCCCAACTTAATCATCCCAGCCAGGGCTTTTCAAGCCTGACCTTAAAAACCTCTAAGGAAGGTGTCATAACTACAAAGGGAAGGGTAATAGCCCTCCTGTGTACAATACTATAAAATCCCTCCTGCCCAGAGACTCCAAAATCCTTTTACCTGTAAAGGGCTAAGAAGCTCAGGTAACCTGGCTGACACCTGACCCAAAGGACCAATAAGGGGACAAAATACTTTCAAATCTTGGTGGGGGGGAAGGCTTTTGTTTGTGCTCTTTGTTTTGATGGTTGTTCGCTCTTGGGACTAAGAGGGACCAGACATCAATCCAGGCTCTCCATATCTTTCTGAAAAAGTCTCTCATATTTCAAACTTGTAAGTAAACAGCCAGGCAAGACGTGTTAGTTTTTATCTTTGTTTTCTCAACTTGTAAATATACCTTTTACTAGGGTGTTTACCTCTGTTTGCTGTAACTTTGAACGTAAGGCTAGAGGGGGATTCCTCTGGGCTCTTTAAGTTTGATTACCTTGTAAAGTTATTTTCCATCCTGATTTTACAGAGCTGATTTTTACCTTTTTCTTTAATTAAAAGCCTTTTTTTGAAGAACCTGATTGATTTTTCCTTGTTTTAGATCCAAGGGGGTTGGATCCTGATCCACCAGGAGTTGGTGGGAGAAAGGAGGAGGGGTGGTTAATTTCTCCTTGTTTTAAGATCCAAGGGGTTTGGATCTGTATTCACCAGGGAATTGGTGAAGAGTCTCTCAAGGCTACCCAGGGAAGGGAATTAGCACATTGGGAGTGGTGGCAGCAGACCAGATCTAAGATGGTAGTTAAGCTTAGAAGTTTTCATGCAGGCCCCCACATCTGTACCCTAAAGTTCAGAGTGGGAAAGCAGCCTTGACAGAAGGAGATTCCACCGCCTCCCTAGGTAACCCATTCCAGTGCTTCACCACCTTCCTAATATCCAACCTAAACCTCCCCCCATTGCAACTTGAGACCATTACTCCTTGTTCTGTCATCTGGTACCACTGAGAACAGTCTAGATGCATCCTCTTTGGAACCCACTTTCAGGTAGTTGAAAGCAGCTCTCAAATCATCCCTCATCCTTCTCTTTTGCAGACTAAACAATCCCAGTTCCCTCAGTCTCTCCTCATTAGTCATGTGCTCCAGCCCCCTAATCATTTTTGTCAAGTATCAGAAGGGTAGCCGTGTTAGTCTGGATCTGTAAAAAGCAACAGAGAGTCCTGTGGCACCTTTAAGACTAACAGATGTATTGGATGCATCCGACAAAGTGGGCATTCACCCACGAAACCTTATGCTCCAATACATCTGTTAGTCTTAAAGGTGCCACAGGACTCTCTGTTGCTCATCATTTTTGTTGCCCTCCGCTGGATTCTTTCCAATTTTTCCACATCCTTCTTGTAGTGTGAGACCCAAAACTCGACCCAGTACTCCAGATAAGGCCTCAGCAGAGGGGAATGGTCATGTCCCTCGATCTGCTGGCAATGCCACTACCTATACAGCCCAAAATGCCGTTAGCCTTCTTGGCAACAAGGGTACACTGTAGACTCATGTCCAGCTTCTTGTCCACTTTACCCCAGAGGTCCTTTTCTGCAGAACTGCTGCCTATCCATTCGATCCCTAGTCTGTAGCAGTGCATGGGATTCTTCCTTCCTAAGTGTAGGACTCTGCACTTGTCCTTGTTGAACCTCATCAGATTTCTTTTGGCCCAATCCTCTAATTTGTCTAGGTCCCTATCCTCCAGCATATCTACCACTCCTCCCAGTTTAGTGTCATCCGCAAACTTGCTGAGGGTGCAGTCCACGCCATCCTCCAGATCATTAGTGAAGATATTGAACAAAACCGGCCCCATGACCGACCCTTGGGGCACTTCGCTTGATACTGGCTACCAACTAGACATGGAGCCATTGATCACTACCGGTTGAGCCTGATGATCTAGCCAGATTTCTATCCACCGTACAGTCCATTCATCAGCCCATACTTCTTTAACTTGCTGGCAAGAATACTCTGGGAGACCGTATCGAAAGCTATGCTAAAGTCAAGGAATAACACGTCCACTGCTTTCCCCTCAGCCACAGAGCCAGTTATCTCATCATAGAAGGCAATTAGGTTAGTCAGGCATGACTTCCCTTGGTGAATCCATGGTGACTGTTCCTGATCACTTTTTCTCCTCTAAGTGCTTCAGAATTGATTCCTTGAGGGCCTGCTCCATGATTTTTTCTGGGACTGAGGTGAAGCTGACTGGCCTGTAGTTCCCCAGATCCTCCTCCTTCCCGTTTTTAAAGATGGGCACTACATTAGCCTTTTCCCAGTCATCCGGAACCTTCCCCGATCACCATGAGTTTTCAAAGATAATGGCCAATGGCTCTTCAATCACATCTGCCAACTTCTTTAGCACCCTCGGATGCAGTGGATCTGGCCCTATGGACTTGTGCTTGTCCAGCTTTTCTAAATAATCCCGAATGACTTCTTTCTCCACAGAGGGCTGGTCACCTCCCCCCATGTTGTGCTGCCCAGTGCATTGTCTGTGAGCTGACCTAGTTCGTGAAGACAGAGGCAAAAAAAACCATTGAGTACATTGGCTTTTCCCATATCCTCTGTCACTAGGTTGCCTCCCTCATTCAGTAAGGGGCCCACACATTCCTTGACTTTCTTCTTGTTGCTAACATACCTGAAGAAACTCTTCTTAACATCTCTTGATAGCTGCATCTGCAAGTGTGATTTGGTCTTCCGAATTTCACTGCTGCATGCCTGAGCAATATTTTTATACTCCTCCCTGGTCATTTGTCCAAGCTTCCACTTCTTGTAAGCTTCTTTTTTGTGTTTAAGATCAGCAAGGATTTCACTGTTAAGCCAAGCTGGTCACCTGCCATATTTACTATTCTTTCTACACATTGGGATGGTTTGTTCCTGCAACCTCAATAAGATTCTTTAAAATACAGCCAGCTCTCCTGGACTCCTTTCCCCCTCATGTTATTCTCCCAGGGGATCCTGCCCATTAGTTCCCCAAGGGAGTCAAAGTCTGCTTTTCTGAAGTCCAGGATCCGTATCCTATGGCTCTCCTTTCTTGTGTCAGGATCCTGAACTCTACCATCTCATGGTCACTGCCTCCCAGATTCCCATCCACTTTTGCTTCCCCTACTAATTCTTCCCTGTTTTTGAGCAGCAGGTCAAGAACAGTTCTGCCCAAGTTGGTTCCTCCAGTACTTGCAACAGGAAATTGTCCCCTACACTTTCCAAAAATATCCTGGATTATCTGTGCACCACTGTATTGCTCTCCCAGCAGATATCAGGGTGATTGAGGTCTCCAGTGAGAACCAGGGCCTGTGATCTAGTAACTTCTGTTAGTTGCCGGAAGAAAGTCTCGTCCACCTCATCCCCCTGGTCTGGTGGTCTATAGCAGACTCCCACTATGACATCACCTTGGTTGCTCAGACTTCTAAACTTAATCCAGAGACTCTCAGATTTTTCTGCAGTTTCATACTGGAGCTTTGAGCAGTCATACTGCTCTCTTACATACAATGCAACTCCCCCACCTTTTCTGCCCTGCCTGCCCTTCCTGAACAGTTTATATCCATCCATGACAGTACTTCAGTCATGTGAGTTATCCCACCAAGTCTCTGTTATTCCAATCACATCATAATTCCTTGACCGTGCCAGGACTTCCAGTTCTCCCTGCTTGTTTCTCAGGTTTCTTGCATTTGTGTA
Source organism: Trachemys scripta elegans (assembly GCF_013100865.1). Lineage (NCBI taxonomy): Eukaryota > Metazoa > Chordata > Testudines > Emydidae > Trachemys > Trachemys scripta. The sequence goes on along the minus strand of NC_048298.1, from coordinate 316,757,757 downwards.
TAGGCACTTAAGATAATTTGCTGATCACCCTGCTTTCTCAATATGAGGCAGGAATCCTCCCCTCTTGTGCTCTCCTGCTCATGCTTCCTCCCAGTATCTCACTTCCCTATTTACCTCAGGGCTTTGGTCTCCTTCCCCCAGTGAACCTAGTTTAAAGCCCTCCTCACTAGGTTACCCAGCCTGCTTGCAAAGATGCTCTTCCCTCTCTTCGTTAGGTGGAGCCTGTCTCTGCCTAGCACTCCTCCTTCTTGGAACACCATCCCATGGTCTAAGAATCCAAAACCTTCTCTCCAACACCACCTGCGTAGCCATTCGTTGACTTCCATGATTCAACGGTCTCTACCTAGGCATTTTCCTTCCACAGGGAGGATGGACGAGAACACCACTTGCGTCTCAAACTCCTTTATCCTTCTTCCCAGAGCCACACAGTCTGCAGTGATTCGCTCAAAGTCATTCTTGGCAGAATCATTGGTACCCATGTGGAGAAGCAGGAAGGGGTAGGGATCCAAGGGCTTGATGAGTCTCGGCAGTCTCTCCATCACATCATGAATACTAGATCCTGGCAAGCAGCACACTTCTCGGTTTTCCGGGTTGGGATATCAGATAGATGACTCAGTCCCCCTGAGGAGGGAGTCCCCAACCATCACCACCCACCTCCTTCTCTTGGGAGCGGTTGTCATGGAACCCCCATCCTTAGGACAGTGCATCTCATGCCTTCCAATTGGTGGAGTCTCCTTCTGCTCCCTTCCCTCAGATGTATCATCTAGTCCACTCTCCGCATTAGTACCTGTGGAGAGAACATGAAAATGGTTGCTCACCTGTATCTACATTGCTGGTACATGGATGCTCCTCTTTCTTCTTCTGCAGGTCACATGCTGCCAAATTTCTTCACCGTCCTTTTGTCTCCACTGTGCAGCCTGCTCTTATTCTTCAGAACGTTGTGCCCATAGAAGCAAATCCTGACATCTGTCCAGGAAATCTTCATTTTCTCTTATGCAACGCAGGGTTGATACTTGTTTCTCCAGACCTTGAACTTTCTCTTCCAATATGGAGACTAGCTTGCACTTTGTACAGACAAAGTCGCTTCTGTCCGGTGGAAGAAAGACAAACAGGGCACATCCTGTGCAGATCACAACAGCTGATCACTCACCATCCATATTACCTTCCTTCTAATTATTGTATTTCTCAGGGGTTGTTTTTAAACATAATGCCTAAGGGTGAGAGACTCTAATCACCCTAGAAATGAAGTGTCTGGAGCATATTACTGTTATTATGAAATGGAAATTATGAGGGAAAAAGTTTTGCCTGTACATACTTTGGTTGTTACTGACATGGGTGTGACAAAATTGACAGCCATTTTCTGAAAGCCTCATTTGTGTCAATTTCTAAGGTCATTTCTTAATGGAAGAGAATCTGCAGTGTTAGCTTCTCAAACTTTACTCAGCAAAGCTTTTCACACTACATACATCATTCTGTGTTTTTATTTGCAACTTTTATATGAGCTGTCCGATAGATATTCATTGACAGTAGAGATTCCTCTGGATTAAAATAGGTTGGATCTTCCCCAAACTTTGGAGGAATTATTTCTGAATCTGAATCCAAACTTTATAGTTTGAGTCCATCTATAGCTGTAACATAGGTATGAATTTAAGATTCCAGGAAGTAGTGGGGGCCACAGGGCCCCCGTGAAGCTAAGTTGCTCAGGCTTTGGCTTCAGCCCCGTGTGGTGGGGCTTCAGCTTTCTGTCCTGGGCTTCAGTGAGTCTAATACTGACCCTGCTTGGAGGACCCCCTGAAACCTGCTCGTGGCCACCAAAGGGCCCCTGGATCCCTGGTTGAGAACCATTGCATTAGAAGATTTCAGGAGGGGGAGAGGGGTTGTTCCTTCCCAGCAGGTTGACAATCACAAATCTCAAAGAGAAATCCATTAGAAACTGTCACTTTTCATTAGGATTCACATTGAATCCACAAGACCCCACAAACGGCATGATTTTACTGCAAATCCATAGACTGGCTTGGAAATTCTTCAGAAGTTCTCTCCAATTGTTTTTGAACCCTGGCAAACTGTACTCTTAATTTAAAATATGTGACAAAGTCTGAAATTAGGTAGCTTATATATGGTTTTACTGTGAAGAATTAACACTACTCTACTGATTAATCTTAATAAATTCACCATCATTTAGTTTAAGGTTTGACTGGTTCTGAAACACTCCCAAACACTGCTTCCTCTCAAAGGTGGGCTGTGCAGTCCTGTATTTCTCAGAGTGATCATTAGAGCCCTACCAATTTCAGGACCATGAAAAATGTGTCACGGTCCATGAAATAAGCCCTTCCCCATGAAATCTGATCTCCCCCTTGCTGCTGGGAGCACCTGTCAGGGGGTCTCCTAGTTGCAAGTCCAGGCTGGTCTGGGGAGGGAGAGGACTTGTCCTTCCCCTGCATGGCCACTCTCACTCTCGGGGAGATGAGACTCACCTCAGAATGCCTCCCCCTTCTGCAGGAAGCTCCAACCCCAGAGGAGATTTGTAGAGGTGGGTCCAATATCCCCCTGTTCCTGGGAGTGCCCCAGGTCGGGGGGCTCCTAGCTGCGAGTCCCTGCTGGGCTGAGGAGGGACAGGATTTGTCCTTCCCTTGCATGGCAGCTCTGGTGGGGAGGGAGGGATCAGACTCACTTCCGGGTACCTTTTGCTTTGGGACCCCCCTGGTTACAACATCGTGAAATTTTAGATGTAAACAGCTGAAAAATATGAAATTGGCCAATTTTAAAACCCTCTGGCCATGAAATTGATCAAAATGGTCCATGAATTTTGGTAGGGCCCTGGTGATCATATATGGCACTGTACCCTTAAATAAGAGGACAGGTTGGGAGAAAGACAGGAATCTGGAAAAGCTGCAAATAGGGAAGGAGCATGACAGTGACAAGTTATGTGATATGCCCAATGGTATAATCTGGACCAATGGCACTTAACTGTGGCTATAAATAACTGGAATTTGGCTTGTATTACTTTGCCACATCAATTTAATCTGACACTAAAGTGATTGTATCCCACTCAAAAGCCAGGCCCTCAGGTATAAGGGGAAAAGAAGGAAAGAAATTGTGACAATGTTATTCAGAGGTTGCACAAAGAGCAAACTTTCCATCTCTATCTGCTAATTAAATCCAGTCTCAGGACAATTCTTCTGAGGATGAGAAATAACCATCCCTTGTTGTGTGTCCAGAGATGGGTTATTGCTATAAGTAGTGCAGTTGACTGTGTGATGAATTCTCCCCATGACTAAGGAGTAGAACTGAGGAATAGACTTTAAGGAATAGCTTTTTAAGTACAAGTCAGAATAATACTCAGTGGAACATTCCATAGCAAGGCCCTAATTCTGGAAAGCACTTAAAATGTACTTAAATCTGTCCCTATTGAGGACAGCATTTAAGCACTTGCTTAACTTCAGGTACATGCTTAAGTCCCATTTGTACAATTAAAGATAGTGAAAACATGTTTTGTTTTAACTTTTTTGGGACTCAGGCATGTGCCCAAAGTTAAACACGTGCTTAAATATTGCCCTGAATCTAGGTGCCTTTCTGGCATAGGATCTGAGTGGGAAGACCTGTTGAGATAAATTGTATTTATCCCTACTCTGAGGTCCCTTTACATTACCAGAATAGTGTAATGGGGAATCCTTGGAAATGAAATGTGTTTTAATGGGAGAAACAAATATGGAAATGAGATGGTCTGGGGATTCAGTTAGTACAAGAAACGTGATGATGTGGCTCATTTCTGCCTCAACCCCCCAAACTCCCAACTGTCTTCAACAGATTTTCCCCAGGTCCTGAGAAACATACAGACTTCTACATAGCTTAGTTTCAAGGAGCTTCTGGGTATCCTTTTCCACCCTCAGAAGATTCCTTAAGGGCCTGTTACCCCGAAAAATTGTTTTTGGGATGCTGCTGTAATGACCTGCCTATTGCCTCCTTAGTCTGTTCTTCCTGAGGTAAAAGTTTCCAGGATTGTTAAGGAAAACACTAAAGGATATTCATATAATCTTCTGATAAAGTAATTGATACAGACAGTATTTATTCCAAAACAAAATATCTTTTATTAATGTAACTAATAATCCCTAATACAGTGGATCCTAAAATTCCTAAACAAAACACAAAATCCCTGAGACACAAATCCCGTTTTGTACGTCAAACTGCAATAACATATAATTCAAATGATTCTAAGCGAAGTGATTGGTTATATGTGGCCAGTTTGTCACAAATCACCGACAACAGTTCTTATATTGCTCTAAAGTTTACATAGATATGTTGAAATTAACATCAGAATTGTATGCATTCTTATAAATACACACATGCACACACTAACCCTCTTAACTATCCTACTATATACTATGCTATAATTAAAAGAACAACAGGCTTATTTTATAAATCCGTTGGTATCCCTTTTAAAATCACTGTTGCTGCTTTATACATTTTTTAGTATTTTTCTTTAATCGCTGTTGCTATTCAGCTCCTGGTCAGTCAGCTTTGCTCCATTCTGGTTTTTGTCTCTCTCTCTCTCTGCAGCAGCTTTTCTGACTTCTTTCCAGGAGCTTTTCTTGGGCTCCTCTTAATGACTTTTGTCTTCTCCCAATCGTCTCACTCTCGCTCTCAGGATCAGACTCCAAAACTGTCCATAGGTAGCTGGCTTTTTATGCTATATTGTGGCTCTCTTCTAATATACCTTTCTATTTTTAGAAGCAATTACCTCACTCACACATGCCCAGTATCAACCATTACTTTCCTGCTCAGTTAACTGACCTCTCTGTCACCTCTTTCTGCACCTGCTCACTAATCACCAATCTTGCACATGTTCACCGTTGTCATTTACCTCAGAGCTGTGATTCTGCCAGTCCACACACACGCTCGTTGCCAGGGCACCATTTTAGAAATCCTCGGTTTTCATTGAGCATGCTCAGAATCCGCAGCGTTCATCTCAGTAGGGAGTGATTTTTTTCTTATTCAGTATAAAGATCAGACAAAGTGGAGACTGGAGAATTCCTCTTATAACAGGCCCACCACATAGGGTCAGTTATTCTCCCACTAGGTTCTTCAAATGTGCAGGAGGCATCCTAACCCCACAACAGGCAAATGCATCCTAACCCCACAACAGGCAAACGAAAATGTGCTCTGTCAAACTACATTGGGTTGATATAAATCTAGGGGATGGTAGTGATACCTAATACTTGGCTAGCTCGGATACACCAGGAGAGTGATACTCAAATCTCAGTGTTTCAGGAGCCAAATTAGTGATCAACCCCCAAAGAGCCACAGTAGTATATAGTAGTTGACCATTATGTAATATTGTATGGCTTCCTTTAAATAATCTTTAAATTTAAATAATGCTGTAATAAAAAATACATGACAGGATATTGGACTATATGGACCATTAATGTCACAAGTTACAACAGTTCCTACATGCCCATATTTTAGCAGTATTGAACTATTATCATGTGATCTTAGTCCAATTAGCTCCAACTGCATATTCAATATCAAATCTCTATCAAAAGCTTATGAAAAACATGAATTTGATGTTTGGAAACACAAGGCTGACATTCAATAAAATAAGAAACCTATCCCTATCATGTTTTCCCAGATATATCTAGGTCCATCTAGATGTTGGGAAAAGAGCTGCTCAGGTTGGGAGCTGACTTGTTATAGTTCCTATTTTCATGTTAAAATTTGTACAATTAAACCTAGTAAACAACATATTTTGTTTTATTGTTTATTATGAATATGTTAGAACTTTATTAAATGTGTTAATTAATTTGCTTGATGAAAATTAAATGGTACTAGGGACATTCTATTATATTAAAAGGTGTGAAATCACAACTGATCAAAGGAAAGTTTTTTTCACACATCGTGTGATTAAATTGTAGAACATGTTACAACAGTGTCATTGAAACTAAGAATTTAACATGATCCAAAAAGGGATTGAACAGTTATATGAATATAAAAAATATCCTGAGTTATCTTAATTAACAACAATCAATTCAGAAGGGAGATTAAACTCATGCTTCAGGGGTTAACCCAATCTTTAGCTATTAGAGGTCAAGTGAGACCTGATGATTGTGGGGGCTGAGGAGGAATAATTATCCCACATCTATCTGCTGTGGAGTTTTTATACCTTCCTCTAATACAGGCCATTGTTGAAGACAAGATACTAGATTAGATGGACCTTGATTCTGATCCAGTGTGGCAATGCCTATGTTCTTAGTTAATAAATCTTCGGTTAGTTTATTACAGGATTAGCTACAGGTGTTTTTGGTTTGAGATCTGAGTACAAATGACCTGGAGCAAGTGACTGGTCCTTGGGGACTGGGACTAACCTGAGTATTGAGGTGTAAAGTGACCAGCTATCACATAGTCCAGCTTGCCTGGGTAGCCTAAGGAGACTCTCTGTGACTCTATGGTAAGATTGTTATAGTGCTTTAGGAGTTCACAATTGTTACTGGGTTGGTGAAATCTAATTATAGAACTTACAACCAGTTTGGAGTTTCTGCCCTCCTTTTTGACAGTCTGCCCTTAGACTGGCACTCATGGTTGTGAGCCACTAAAAACAGTGCAGCAGTATGACACTGCTGGTTATCATCATTTTGACATGCCATAGTATTAAAAAGGGTTTCACTTTATTTGTAATTTAACTCCTTCTATAATATTTGATGTAACCAGACAACTTGGTTGATGATCTGACTACATGATCATACAGATTAATGAAAAAGAAAATCTTGTTGATGAATACTTGATAGTTTTTAATTTGACTTTCTAATTAATTTAGTATATTTAATTTGGGGTAAAATTTAAAGTACTGCATCTCCTGTTTTGTGTGTTGTCAAAATGCACTCTATATGTCAGAGTACATTATGCTATCAAAACTGTGTTTTTTTAAATTTCTCTTTGCTGTCTTTATGGTACACTGAATATACAAAGTAATTAGATAGGATATTATTTAATAAGCTCATACTACTTTGTTAATTTTAAAGAAAAAGCCTTAATTTTGGGCTACAATAAATAAAAAGTCAATTGACAAGCTCTGAGCGCCTTTTCAATTGTTTAAAATTACAAAAACCAAATGCAATACAATCACCTCATCCTTCTACCAAACCGTGGTACATACTACCACTTTCATACATTGACCTATACCTCCATCCCCTTACCCCTCTTCAAGGGCCAGGTGAAAGCAAATGATATTATTTGACCAAATCCTCTGCTGCTGTAAATGAGACATGGATTTAATGGAGCTATATTGATTTACATTAATTTAAGATCTCATCCATTATTCTTCATCTGTGATCTTGTATCTCTTCCATGTTTATAAACTGACATATTGGAAATAAAACGACTATATAAGAATTTTATCTTACTACCTAGGACAAGATTATAATGATTTCTTGGAAAATTACAATGGAAGAGAGCAGTTAGTTTACTGATTGTCTTCCTTCCATTGCCAAGTTGTTCCCTGTGATACATGTGTACATGTTCAATCTAGTAGCAAATGTCCCATGCAAAGACCTTTCACTACTGTTCTTACGTTGCAGTTTCAGAGCTTAATACATCTCACTAGCAAAAACATCCTAGCTGCATTTTCGCTTTCTTAATTTCATTCCATAACATGGGGATACAATTAGGTGTAATCACATCACATATACAGTTTGTCAATATCTTTCTGACATTGTGGTGCCCATAACTTCATGCAGTATTTCCTGTGTATTAATATCAACTCCCTTCTCAGTGATGTCTCTGTGTAGGCATGTCACAAGGCAAAAACATGTCCAATTTGCTGTCTCAGCATTCCTGATTTCCAGATTTCAGCTTCCAGTCGAATATTTGTGGATTATTTATTTCCCAAAATATATTCACCAGCATTTTTCCCAAGCTGAATCTCATGCTGATGGTTTCTGACTATATTTCCAGCTTCTCTGGGTCATTTTGTTTGATTTTTCTTTCCTAACAAAGCCCCATCTCCCCCTCCCCCGGTAAAATGCAGGGAAAGGGAACATTTATGAGGCTCCCCTTGCCTCCCCGTAGAAGAGTCTACTCACTGAAGGTTCCTCTTCGAGACTGGGTATAGTGTAGAGGCTGTCCTCCAGCTTTGGCACCCCCTGCCGATAGCTACTCTGGCCCTGCAGTGGTCTGCCTTTTCCTGTGACTTGGCCATGGAGTCAGGTCACTTTTAGTCTGCCCTTTTTGTGAAAACCGATGTCCAACACACCCCTTGTCTGACAGCATCACATTGGAGGTTCAACCCAATTTCAGGCCTCTGGGCCTGCCAGCCCTTATCTCCTGTGTGGGCTGGTAGGGGAACCCAGGCCCACCCTCTACTCTGGGTTCAAGCCCAGGAATTCTCTATGAAGTGGGTGAGGTCTGTTTGCTCAGGGCCTCTGCTGTATTGTCCTGGGCTGCTTCCTACCATGGCCTGCAGCTAGGTCTTTCTCACAGCCTCTTCCTTGGCTGACTCTTCTGCAGGTCCCAAAACAAAAGGAATCCAAATTAGCTGAGGAATAAAAGAAAAAGGTCTTCCCCAGGCCTAGCTACCCCAGGCAGCTTTGACACTTAGGAGTCTCTCATTAGGCTCCAGCCCTAGCTGATCCTTCCTCCCAGGCAGCTTTAAGTCGGTCTCTAATTCTTTCACAGGGCTAGCTCAAGGTAACTACTCTCTCAGTCAGCAACCACTGATCTGGGGTATTCCTCTTTTATCTCTTCCTTCCAGGGTTGACATCTTGCACAGGTGTAACTGGGTGGGGCTAATTGGCCTTACAGGCCTACATTAATCCCTTCCTGGTCAGTGTGGGGTCTGCATAACCCATCACACACCCACATGGTTCTTTTGGTAAGTAGACTTTGCTTCCTCCCCACATTTTGAGTCCTGCAGAATAGGTGGTTATTGGGACTGCTCAGAAATCCCATGGATACTGGGGATTAGCAGAAGTATGGATTCATCTGGGACTCAATAAGCAATAGTCCAACACCTGTTCACCCATCTGTCTTCAGTCTCCACACATATGGTACATCTACACAGAAGAAGAAAAAATATATGCCAGCAAGTCTCAGACCCCAGGTCTATAGGCTCGGGCTTGTGCTCTGATGCTAAAAATAGCCATGTAGACATTCCAGTTTTGGCTCTTTCCGCCGCTGCTCAGGCTTCAGAGCCCAAGGTCCAGCCTGAGGTGAAACATAAATGCAGGTTTTCAGCACCATAGCATAAGCCTAATGCGGCCTCATCTGCAAACCTGGTCTCTGAGACTTGCTGCTTCATGGGGGTGGGGAGGTTGCTATTTAGATGTACCCATAGATCCTCAGGCCAATAATGCTATGGAGGAAGGAAATCCAACAAAATATCAATCCACATGTGAATTTGGGTGGCATGATTCCTTGCTACTATTTGAGATTCTTACACATGTAGGGTCCAATTCTTTGGCCCTGCTCCTGTGTACACTGATGCATTTGGGTAAGAGCAGGTCTACACTTAAAATGCTGCATCAGCACAGTTGCACTGATGCAGCTATGCCACTGCAGCACCTAAATGAAGACCCTCCTATGCCAATGGGAGAGCTTCTCCTGTCAGCGTAGTTAATCCACCTCCCCAAGAGGCCGTAGCTATGTTGAAGGGAGAAGCTCTCCCACCAATATAGCACTGTCTACATGGGGCCGAGGGGTTAGGTTGGTGTAACTGCATTGATTTTTCACGCCCCTGAGCAATGTAATTATACTAATAGTATAGTCTGTACTGTAGACCTGGCCTAACTTTACACACTGAAATCAAAAGGGATCACTCCTGGTTTTACAGTTACACCTCTACCCCAATATAACGCTGTCCTCAGGAGCCAAAAAATCTTAACGCGTTATAGGTGAAACCATGTTATATCAAACTTGCTTTGATCCACCGGAGTGTGCTGTTCCACCCGCCCCCCAGAGTGCTGCTTTACCATGTTATATCCGAATTCATGTTATGTCGAGCCACGTTATATCGGGATAGAGGTGTACTCACTTGTGAAAGTGTTCACATTACTAGGCTACAGGAAGTCCTACTGAAATCAATGGAAGTACTTGCAAAGTATGGTACTGCTCAATGAGAGCAAGGGTGGCAGAAACAAGCCCATAAACATGTTGTTAATGGGCTGTTAATTCCCTTTTCCACAGATTTTTTAGTGCTGGGGAACTCTTCCTGATTAAGAGAGTCCTCTTGACTTTCCCATATTTCTTTGATGTGTTTTACTCACTAAAGATTATAATCAGACAGAAGCATTTTGCTTTTGAACCTTATTCAGAGTTTGTTCCACACTGTAAAAAAACAGCAGAACCCCACACACACACACACAACACTCTTCCCTACTCACCTTGCTTAACTCCTAAACCTCTAGTGTTTTAATACCAAGAAAAGTATTTTTAAAAGTTGTAAATTGACTTCTGATGTTATCGCTTGGCTAAACTCCCATGCTGATATCACTGTATGAAAATCAATTCATCTGTGTCATTTTGGATTCCTTTGTCATTTACTTTCAAAGATTAGATATTGCTACCAAAGTGTCTAATCCCAAAATCATTTTAATGATTCTTTGCTTATCTATTTGTAACACAGGCATATTTTGTCAAATGCAATGGTATCTCTTAGATAACAAAACTGATTTTTTTTTTTTTTTTTTTTGCATTCTGAAAGAGCTTTTGAAAACAAACAGGGGAAGATCCTTCACAGATGTGCTCAGGAAAGTCTGCTGCAAGAAACTGGAGAGATATTTTAAAGCCCAGGGGTTAAGGTTGGCATTTTGCAGAAGCATAACAGCTTCTAAAGAAGTAGAACTTTGAAAGGATGTGAAATAAATAATTGTGATTGGTGTAAGACAGTGGTTCTCAAACTAGGGCCGCCACTTGTTCAGGGAAAGCCTCTGGCGGGCTGAGCCAATTTGTTTACCTGCTGCGTCCGCAGGTTCACCCGATCGCGGCTCCCACTCGGCCAAGGGACGTGCTGGCCACTGCTTCCTGCAGCTCCCATTGGCCTGGAGCGGCAAACCGTGGCCAGTGGGAGCTGCGATCGGCTGAACCTGCGGACGCGGCAGGTGAACAAACCAGCCTGGCCCACCAGGGGGTTTCTCTGAACAAGCGGCGGCCCTAGTTTGAGAACCACTGGTTTAAGAGGACAAAGACACTGTTTCAGGCGTAATAGAAGACCCAAGCTGAGAGTCTACACTGAAAACTTATGTTGACATAGCTTCGCCTGTTGAAGGTGTGAAAAATCCACACCCATGAGACGTAGGTATGCCGACCTAACCCTCAGTGTAGACAACACTAGGTTGATGGAAGAATTCTTCCTTCGACCTAACTACTGCCTCTCAGGGAGGTGTATTAACTACAGTAATGGAAGAACCCCTTCCATCACTGTAATAAGTGTCTACACTGAAGTGCTGCAACTGCACCACTGTAGTGCTTCAAGTGTACATGGAACCTTTGGGTGGGCTAGAGTTCACTTCATTGCCCTTCCTCAGTGCCTTAAAAAAAACCCAACTCCCATAGAAAATTTGCTGGAGACCCAGACATCAGTCACTCAGGATTTCCAACAAGGACTGCACAGGGTCAACCTCCCCACATTCAAGTTCCCCCAAAAAACAAAAGGAATGAACTTAATTAAGTACCAACTTTATAAAATCTTATGATAAAGAAACATAATAAATAATAAGTTAATGTTTACAACATAATGCATGTGGGTTATAAAGTAGCCATGTTATCTTCACAGTTATACATAAACATAAATAAAGAAAACAAATTAAATCTAAGTAGGTCAGTCACCAGAGAAACACAGTGAGAAGAAACTCAGAGTTCCCAAAAGCTTAGGTTGAGTTCACCTGAGTCTCAGTTAGTCTTTGATCTCAAAATGTATACAGTCTGATGAGTCAAAAACAACATCTTCCCTCCACTTGCTTGTAGGCATCTTCATCTGGACTCATGCAGACTCTTCTTCCTCTGCTGAAATCATTATTAGCCCATCAGCTAACTCATTAACCAATCACTCAGTTAAGTGTATAGACTTAAAAAAAAAGTTACAAAACTGAGACTAGCAAAATATAAATGACTCTTTCCCCATTATCACATTTTAGGAAAAGCTGGTGAATCAGATTAGTTAAAACGATTTAACTAAAAGTTTGGTTAAAAATAAAACAATATTCAAAGTATACAATTGAAATAAAAGAAACTAATTTTCCTTTCCAATTTCCCCTTTCTATAATTAACAATAGCCATGCTTCCCTGTTGTAGGGTTAATGATATCACTAACCTGCTGCAAAATGCTTCAGGAACAGGCTCCTTTCTACTCCTGAAGCTCAGCTTCTCCCATCCCACACAGGGCACATGGCCTTTTGTAAAGCAGCTGCCTTGACTGCTTGCCCTCAGTGAGTCTGACCCCAGCAATAGCCAGGGAACCTATTGGAGTATAACCAAAACTACCACACCCAATTCCAGAAACTTCTGCATGTGGAGTGATAAATCTGCCTAGCAACAATGATTTGACGGCTCCTCAACCAGTTGCATAGCAGTGCCAATGTGAATAAAGTGTACCTGCATCAAGTTTGAAGAGCTTCTCATCCCAATGTAACAGGATGACCAAAATGATGATCAGAAGATTTGGGTAGTGGTTGTTGCTTTTGTTCTCGGTAACTAAAAGTTCAGCAGCAGCTCTAAAATTGTATTTTAATTCAAGCATAGCTATCATTCCACAATGAACAGTGATAAGTGAGGAGAAGCCATTTAACTCGTCAGATGTTAGTTGTATATTCAGTTCACTCCACTCCACTGAGCTCAATGTATATTAAAGTAATCAGTTATATTTTCAAGACTTGTGAAGCTGTTTCATATTGAGTTTAATTCTGTACCATGTCTAGAAGACACTTATTAAATTATCATAAAATGTGTGAAATAAAGACATTCTACTGAATAATAATAATAATAAAAAAAATGACCTAGACACAACACACTCCTACCCCCTCAATAGATATCTTGAAGAGATATCTCCATATTAGGCAAGTGGGTTACCTACACATTGCCTTTGAGACACAAGTTGGATGCAGAACAAAGCAGTATCACTGCTGGGAGCTCCAGGGGGAATTCTACTTGAGGATAATTACCCTGAGCCCAGGTGGAGGGCACCAACTGCTGCACCCCTTGAGGGAGTGTGACATATTGCTCCTGCACATCACATCAGCTCCACTATCAAGAGCACAATGCAGAGTGCGACTATGGACCCCGTTTCTCCTGGTACTTCCCCACCTTTGGAATATTTCATGCTCCACATGGTACATAGAGGGAGAAGCCCCTATGCTCTTGACCTCCAGGCATAAATAAAAATAAAAGGCTACACATGACTGGGTCAATGACAGAGGGAAATTATTTTAGCCACAGTTGTTGAATGGAGTTGAGGGGTGCGATGATACAAACAAGAGGCCAGCAAAGAGGTGGCTTCAGTAATCAAGGCAATATTTAATAGACCTAGCAAGTTAGTTGTCAACCTGAAACATTTTGTTTACCTTTAAAAACAAAAACAACAAGAAAATCATAACTGAATGATTCATGGAGACTTTCCGCCCTGCATATGTATTGGTTAATTGCTGGTGAAAGCTTTATAACTCACGGAGTCATGGTCAGTCTTATGAAAGCTTTTTATTCAGTGGTTGGTGAACTACTTCTAAAAAGCCTGGATGTGATGAGAATTAATGATTCTTGATAGAACTGCTTTAGATCTCATTTGATAGACAGGAAATTTATTCTGACTAGGAACTTGCATCCAGATAATCTTCTGTCACACTTATTAGAGGATTGCCTCAAATTTAGTGCTAGAATTACTACTGTACTATTCTTCTTCGGCACATTCTATGTAACTAACCGGAAGGATAGGCAAAGTCACTTCTATGCTTGATGATGAATCTTTTATTGTAAGATTTCTTTTGTAAAAACTTTTATGAGAATTCTGTAATCCAAATGTAAAAGGTAATTCAGATAGCTAGATTTAATGTGCCTTTCATAGTATTACACATCAACTGGGATGCCTTCTAAGAGCTCCTTTTCATCAGTATAAGAGCACAATGAAGTCAAACAGGTGCTTCTGGCATTTCCTACTCCAAGCAAAATGAACCTAAGTACCCAGCTAAAGCAGAAAATAGCGGAACTAAATGAACCCAGATATCTTGGTGTTTGTGTTACTGTTTACATTTTTTCTGGGTTTACTGAATGTTTCAGGGAGCCACCATTGGGACCAAAAGAGTGATAGAGCATGGGTAAAATTGTCAAAAGTGCCTTTTGAAAAGCAAATGGAATTTAGGCTCCTAAATAACTTTTGAAAATGGGATTTAGGGTCTTAAGTCACTCAGGCATTTTTGAAAATTTTCCCTTTATCTATTCACAGTTCTCCACCATCCTGGCACCGAAGGGCTATGGGGCCAGACCGCCTATGATTTCTGCCTGATAAATGACTACTGAGGCATTAAAACAGCTGTTGAAAAAATTAGTAAAAATAATAATCTGTCCCTACATAGCATCTTTCATCTGAGGAGCTCAAAACGGTTTACAGACATTAAGACTTGGGGTTCACAGATATTATTATATCAGTTTTATTCTATTCTACAAAGATTCTTATCCTGCACTCATCCAATAGAGCATTAAGCAATATGACTAACATCTGTCCTGTGTTTGCCCACTCATCCTCTCCCTAAAGTGTGTGCAGTGAAGCGTTTTGTTGTGGATTTTATATTTTATATATATGTTTACATCTATTGCTCATGTTACAGAAGGCCAGGCCAAAGAACCACACCTTGAAGCAGAAGGTGAGAGGTCTATGCTGGTCCTTAGTTCTCACAGATCATTCTACAGCATTAAGTCAGCCCCTAAAAATGCTTTCAGTCCTGCACAAATAAGCATTACCCCATTGTAGAAAGTTCCATTTGCCAGAGGAACAAACATGTTGATGATCATAATCTTCACCCTGAAGTTTTAGGTGATCTTTTAGATACTGGGCCCAAGCCATTTTACAGATGGGGAAACTGAGACTCACAGTTAAGTGACTGGCCTAAAGTCACACAAGACACCAGTGGTAGAGGGAAGAAAAGAATCCAGTTCTCTTGATTCTCACTTTGATGCTCTAACAACTACACCACATGCCTCTCTAACAATGCTCATAAAACTAAATACTCGAAACACAAATACCAGTACTCGGTACCACCTACAGACTGAATGAAAACTCTTATATCACTTGTGGCAGTCATTAAGTGAATACAAATCCTGCAGTGACAGAATTGTCTGTGTGTATTTATTGATTTATCTTGGATTCATTCCACCTTTATAGAGAGAACACTCCTGCTATAATGGAATGCTCGAGCAGGTCCATCTAACCTGCTCTCAAGCCAGGAGAATTCCAGAGGCAGTCCTGCATACAGCTGCTCCAGATGACTAGAGATTCACAGATACTGATTAGCTGGTGGGGAGTACAGCAGCATTCCAGTTGAGGCAAACTTGCTAAAGTCACTTGCCCTGTAGGAGTGAGTATAGTGGAGACCTTAGGAAAGGACTGTGTTTGGCTTGTCTCATTGACAGTTTAATTTCCCTGTCTTTACTTTCTTTCTGTTAGACGAGTATCTGTGTTCCTGCAAACGCTTACTCATGTGAGTTGTCCTATTGCCTTCGACAGGACTATGAATATGAATCAGGACTACTTGCATGAGAGAAAGGCTTTGATCATTCCACCCCACCCGAACGATGAGTTTTGTAGGCACTCTGCATCAACAAGGCACAGAATTTGTTAGGGCTCCTTGGCACATAGGTTATAGCAGAGAGCACTCTCCTGCTATTGGGGTACAGCCCTTCCTTCAGCTTAGTCACATCTCCTTCCCATCCCGCCCTGCTCCATTTGTGGCAGCTGGTGCCCCAAGGGTCAGTGGGACAGCAGTGCCTGTGCTCAGGAGACAGAAGGGCTATAAATATGACCAGCCCATAATCTGGGGGACATGAATCAGGGGAGGCTTCTTTCCCCCCTTGCACACTGATGCCAGGCCCAGCCACAGCTTAGTAGATGGCAGAATTTGGCCTTTGACAACATTATTATTGCAAACCTTTAGAAATAAATGGACTCTGATCAGTGCATTGGAAAATCAAGTGCAAATTTATAAATAGCATGGAAAGAAGGAATTTTTTTCCAGTGACAAATTGACTCATCATGTTAAAAATAATCCATCAAAAAAGGAGGCCTTAACTACATTACAAATAACATTTTGCAAATTATTCAAACAGAACGTTGAGCTTCTCACTAACTTTTCACTAGTTATGCTGTTTGTTTAACATTCTGCATTTCTTTCTGTGTGTGGCTGTGAACATAAGTGGTCAGTGTAATTCTTATTCATCACCACTTTCAACTCCTGTTCAGTATCAGGCTCTTACACACCACACTGGCACTGTTTGGTTTGCAAATGTCATATTGGGTAAGATTACAGCATTAAGTATTTAGGTCCCTCTGAACAGAAGTAGTTAATTCCAAATCTTAACTTCTCAGTTTGTTGTGCTCACCTTCAGTTCCTGACGGGATCTTCTGACATCCTTCCTACTTTCTGTTATTCCCATTCTCTAACATCCTCTTCCCTTGCTATTTTATGCATTTCTGTACTTTCACATAAACTCTGAAAGGAAATGATCATTTGTTTAAAAGTGGGGGAAAAAACACCACCACCCTGTTTAATTGGATTTCTTTTTCATGGAAGCTTTTCCTTTACGGAAAAAGGTAACCACTGGATTGAGTGGTTGATGGAATGTTATAAAGTCATGTCTACTGTTGCAGAACTGTCCTATAGTTAGAACAGGGATAAATTCAATAGGCATTCATAGAAATTACTCCAAATTGATTTAATTGAATAAAATATAATATTCTTTCTTTACATCCTTTGAGGTATCCTTTGGAATTCTACAGCAGAGATATAATTTCCTACTTAATTCTATAGGACATTTCAAAAGTTCTATACAAAGTTTATACACATCTAGTAAATTCTGTAAGACTTTTCCATACCAATTTGTTGGTTTTGTGACTGTTTGTTTTAAGATAACCTAGATTTGAGACACAACTTGACCTGGCCACGTCTCTTTAAATTTAAAAACATCAGCATATACATCATGTTATAAAATACAAAACACTTACATAAATAAATATAAGTTTAAAATAAAATCACCCACAAAATGCATTAAACTATCTCAGTGCAAAAGGAGTGCACATTCCTACAAACTTTAGTTCAAACCTTGTCATCAGTTGAACCGGCACGTGAAGGTCAAAAGCAGCATATGAATCCCTGCAGAGGTATGCCACAGAAGAAAGCACTGTGGAGGAATTCCACAGCTCACAATAGAAGGACAAATGTGGACAACACACACACACACACACACACACACACACAATGAAGACTCTCTGGGTCACAGAACCATTTTGGAATGGTGCAGTGGGCCCTGTCTACTGCTGCAACCATTGGTTCCAGAATCAGCTGCAATAGGTGTATGAGGCTGAGCATTTTCTCTCTCCAAATAAGTAGGTAGGTTCCCAAGCCAAGCTTTTTTACTTGGGCTTTGCACATGGAGTCAGGTTTTGGTCATAACTCACTACGACCAAGGCAACAGAAGTTACTTCTGAGAAATAATATATTCAGATAAGACTTCAGAGGACCAAGCTGAAATTCCAAACTCCAGGCCAAAGAAAAAAGTAATTTCTATGAGCAAATAACAAAGTGTTTAAAGAAATTGAACTGTTCCAAAGGGGGGAAAAATCATTAATATATGCAGCACCTAACTGCCAGTTAACTGCTAATGTTCTTAATTTGGAATTAAAGGTGAATGTTATAACTTTTTCTCAAAGTTTAGCACTAATTTATTGCTCATCAAACACTTCTGAAATACCACAAAGTCAGTTTGCAAAGGTGATTCAATTTCATGCAGTGTTGGGCCAAGCCTATTATATGGTGTCATCTGCATATAGATGACATCTGGTATCCAGGTTGGAGCTACCCTTGTTAATATCACAGACATAAAATGTGAAAAAACAATAGGCCCATAACTGAGCCCTGCAGAAGTTCCTTTTAGATAATTCCTGATTTTCCATTCCCATGGTAAATCAGCTAAAGTCCATTTGATGGCTATTATAATTGACTATCCACTTCCTAGCACAATCTTCCAAGCCCATGGACATCAGTTAATAATGAATATAGAACAATTATGGACTAAAATGTGTTTTTTAAAAATCTGCAAGGATCATTCTACTATTCATGCAGAACTAATAAGAGATGGATTCTGAGACATTTGAATGCAGGCCAATCAACCCTTTTACAAATAGCTGAGCCCTGGCCTTTGGTCACCCAAGTGGCTCATGTTCAGCTTGAAGAATTCTAGGCTCAAAGGAAAATAATTTCTTCCAAGGTCATAACCTCTGGTGCTGGGGTCTGTGAGCCAATATAAATAAAAGGCTCCCCAGCAGACACAAGAGGTGAAAATGAAGTGTGGGATTGTTGGGGAGAGAGGGGGAGAGATTGAGGGCTGCCTAGCAGCTGGCTCTTAAGAACCCACATCTGAAGAGGGAGAAAATAAAATATAGCAGATGGCAGTAGAGGCTCCACAGCAGAGAGGCAGAAATGAATTTTGATGAGACGGGAGCACTTAGTCGCTCAGTTCTCTCTTTAACTGAAACAGAAACATTCTGTTTGTTTCTCAGAAAATCTCCAAGGCTCATCACTTAACTTTCATGCAAGTCCTAACTCTCTAAGACAATCACTAGTCATTTCAGACTCAGCTTTCATGTCCCAATAGCTAATACATACTCAAAGTATGGCCTATGGATCTTTCACATATATCCAGCGGCTGCACTTTGGCCTCTTTTTAGCCTTAATTGGTGGTGCAGACTGCCAAAGAGTAACAAGGATTATATGAGTTAAAATTATTGCAGTGCGGAGGCACGAGACTAGTTGAAATAAAAAAAATAAAACTGAAGCAGCATTTAAACCCCATAATTCAATAGAGAGATTTCATGTTATGATAAAGAGATTTTATGGCTATTTATTTTTGCTTTACACGTTATGCAAATGAATATGAAAATGAGGTGTGGCATTTGTGTTTCAGGAAAGTTGTCACTGAGCCCTTCAATGTTTGCAGAATTTGGGCACTTTTCTAAAGAATCTTTATTCTAGCTAAGTACACAGATAATGAAATCCTGCGCCTCCTCTCCCCCCCCCTCCCCCCCGCCCCCGATATCAGTGGAAAATCTCCTACTGATTTAAGTGCAGCCTGGATTTCATCTTGGATCTAAAATAATTTCTTAATTATCCACTTACTTTCATTTGGCAATCCAGCTCCATGTTTATAAATCAACCTAACAGCTTTTCCTTTAACACCTTGTTAAGAATGTAAAAACATTGCCAGTTAAATAATCAGCAGTTTTGTACTTTATTTTTGCAATGAAAGCTAACATTTTAAAAGTACGTGTTATGTGTTTCAGTCAGTAACAGACCCAGAGACCATAGTTATTGACAGCAATTAACTTTCAGTGTAAAAAGTGACAATAACTCAGAGGTAATCCAAGGATTTTGCTTCCGCTTAACTCTTAGTCTCTTAGAAGGTGTATTTTTTATCACAAAAGCACCAAAAATGCTATTTCAAAATACAGTGAAGAATTCTCGGGTGATAGGATCAAGTCAATTTTTATTCTGGTCTATAATACATCAGATAAATCCATGTTAAATGTTCAAGTGTCAAAACATTTAAAATTCTGACAGTAGTCTTTGTTATTGTTATTGTTCTACTTCTTTTTAGGATAATTTGGCTCTGAGAGAATATTGCAAAGAGCCGAGCTATTTTTGAAGACAATTTATAAAGAACAATAGAATCAGCATTGCAAGCTGTTTTTATGGTGTTTCAGAAGTGTTTTAAAGTTTAAAAACAGTTATTTAACTCAACTTCAGTTCCAAATGAAGAATATAAGCAATTAACCCAAGGTTTGGTTCTGCATATTTATTTATTCATTTCGATTTCTGAAATATAACAAGTATAAGAGTCCATCCAAAACTCTGGATTCTCCTTTTAAATATTCAAAATACACAATAGTCTAAACCTACATGGAATGGCTTTAAACCACTGCCAGATGCCTGTACAGTTATAATCCAACCCAACCCCCCATTCATATGACAAATGGACTGATCCAATTCTCAAATAATAAACTTGTCCAAATGTCATCCTATTTTTTCCCCAAATGCCTGTGAAAAATCAGAATTTTTCACAGCACGTACAGAAAGTTAACAAATCCCATCATCAGTGGAAAAAGTGTAGTCATACCCTAAATCGAGGGGTGCTTGGAGAATAACTTGTAGGCAGCTGCCTCTTGAAAAAGGCTCAAGTTCAAACTCCTCTATTGATTGTCACTCTGGACATATGGTGTAGGGAGACAGGCAAATCTTCAATTCCACCTCAGAGTGTAGCTGGCTGAAAAACTCAAAGAAACATTTTGTTCCCCCATAAAAAAGCCAAACAAAAAGATGTTATTAGCAGTTTTGTTGTTCTAAATATTTTGTGGGAAATTTCTAAATGAAAATTTCATTTCAATTTAAATAAGAAATTTTCTTTAATTTAATTTCAGAAAAGGGACTCCTCATTTTTTATCTTTCTCTGAGGAAAAGGGTTTCTTGGTTTGTTTGTTTTTAAATGTAGTGTAAAGGAAAATAAAAATGAAAATTCAAAAATAGAAATTTTTCAAAAAACAAAACAGAAGGTACATGTGCCATTACCCCACCCTGCCAACCACAGAAGCATAAGTCTGAAGGCAAGTAGAGAGCAAGTAAGCTTGCCTGCCTGAGAGATTTAAGTGCACGATTCATCTGTGGCATGGCCCCATACCCATACCACTGTGCATTGTGGGTGGAGATAAGGAGCATGTGTGATGGGTTGGATCACAGAAACCCCTTTGGGAACTGCCACCTGATATGTCTAGACTACCTCTAAGCCCGTTTTCCCTGGCAGCTTGGGACTTCAGTGCCCTGACTGGTTTGAGCCAGGTATGCTAGCCAGCTACAAACCCAGACTCAGGTCTGAACAACGTCCCCCTAAGAGCTGCAGGCTTAACTGAAAACAGCTTAAGAAGGGTTCCTGTCTCCAACACTCAGATGCCCAGCTCCCAATGGGGTTCAAACCCCAAATAAATCCATTTTACCCTGTATAAAGCTTATACAGGATAAACTCATAAATTGTTCTCCCTCTATAACACTAATAGAGAGATAGGCATACCCCTCCCCCACAGGTATTAATACATACTCTGGGTTAATTAATAAATAAAAAGTGATTTTATTAAATACAAAAAGTAGGATATCCAGTTATGTCATATGGTTCCAAGTAATAACAGACAGAACAAAATAGCAGATGTAAAGGTAGCCATCTTACAGCAAAAAAACTTCAGGACCAGACTCCAAAGAGAAACTGCTGAGCTGCAGTTCATTTGCAAATTTGACACCATCAGATCAGGATTAAACAAAGACTGTGAATGGCTATCCAACTACAGAAGCAGTTTCTCCTCCCTTGGTGTTCACACCTCACCTGCTAGCAGAGCACCTCATCCTCCCTGATTGAACTAACCTCATTATCTCCATACTGATTTATACCTGCCTCTGGAGATTTCCATTACTTGCATCTGAAGAAGTGAGGTTCTTACCCACGAAAGCTTATGCTCCCAATACTTCTGTTAGTCTTAAAGGTGCCACAGGACCCTCTGTTGCTTTAGACAGAACAAAGTGAATTACCAAGAAAAATTAAAAAAAACACGCAAGTCTACGTCTAATACAGTAAGAAGCTGAATACAGATAAAATCTCATCCTCAGAGATGTTCCAATAAGCCTCTTTTACAGACTAGCCTCCTTCTAGTCTGAGTCCAGCAATCACTCACACCCCTGTAGTTACTATCCTTTGTTCCAGTTTCTTTCAGGTATCCTTTGGGGTGGAGAGCCATCTGAAGACCAAATGGAGGGGTCTCTTGAGCCAGCTGAAGACCAAATGGAGGGGTCTCCCAGGGGCTTAAATAGACTTTTTCTTGTGTTTGTAGACCCTTCCTCTCTCCTATGCACAACCAAACTACATATGGAGTTTTGGGAGTCACATGGGCAAGTCATGTGTCCATGATGACTCAGGATTTTACAAGTGGCAGCCATTGTTCACACACTACCTTGAACGTCCTCAGGTAGACTTCTTATGTGGATTGCAGTCTTCCAAGGTTCCGTTTCTTGATTGGGCACTTAACTTGCAAATTCCTTTCTTAAGAAGCTGACCAAATGCCTTAAAAGGCTACTTAAAATCAAACAAGTACACAGCCAATATTCAAAACTTCAAATACAAAAATGATGCATGCATACAAATTGGATGAATATATTCAGTGGATCATAACCTTTGCAGAGATATGTTACATGGCATATGTAGCACAAAACACATTCCAGTTATGTCATATATACATTCATAAGCATATTTCCATAAAGCATTATGGGGTGCAACATCACAGCACGTACCAGGTCTTGAGTTTCAATAGTCTTTCCCCCATTCCCACAATGCACTGCACCCTTTTCTTCCTGACCCTTACCTAAACTATAAAGATCCTTGTTGACCTGTTTTCACTAGCTGTAGCATGCTGTGCTGATGACATTAGAACAGGTTTTTGCTGCACTCTTTACAGATCAATACAAGTGGCATATGGTGTCCCTAGCCTCTCTTTGCAGAAGCGGGGAATGGGCGAGAGGGGATGGATCACTTGATCATTACCTGTTCTGTTCATTGGCCACTGTCAAAAATACTGGGCTCAATGGACCTTTGGTCTGACCCAGTATGGCCGTTCTTATGACACTGGATGCTGTTCTGAAAGCAGTCACTTGGACCACCAATCACACCCGGTGCTAATCAATGTGTGGTCAGAGTACACCATCCTCCACAACTTTGCCTGGAGTGACAAGAACATATACTGTACTGGGAGATATCATGGAGGCTGGAGCAAGTGGGCGTTCCAGTACCAGGAAAGCATTTGAGACTTCTGTACTGGAGGACAAAAGAACTGTCAGTCCAGGAGGGTTCATTGTACATGCCCCTTCTACAAAGGGCTTAACCAGGTGTTGTCAAGCACTCCCAGTTCAGAGCCTGAAATGGCTCATGATCCCCTCTTCAAACGCACTGGACTCATTGTCTGACAGAAATCTGGTGAGGGCCAAGAGGCTATGGGGACCTTGATGGCTGCCCCAGAAGAGCCAGAGGATGAGGAGCATATGATTCTGCACATCTACCTGTATGATTCAGTTGACGATGCACCCCGTATAACCTGAGGAGGACCCTGAGCTGCACCAAGACCAGAACTAGGGGAAGGTAAGTTACAATGGACCCCCACCCTCCCCACCATTATCCCTGTGACACTTTTAGGGTTAACCAAGAGGTACAGGGTGAATCACTACTGCCTTCCTACAGAGCAACAGAGACTTGATTGTGCCCAGCAGGAGAAACTAATCCAAAACTCCCAGTGGCTGGCAACATAAGTACCTACCTCCGTCTTTTTCTTGGGCTCTTCTTTGCTTGATAAAGGTCCAAGCCCACACCCTCTAGACTGTAAACCCTTGGCTCGGTTGGGTTGAAAGATGTCCTTTGTTCTCACTCTTGATTGAATTAGCAGCTCTGAGAATCACCCCACCCCAGGTGATGAGTTTCAGTTCCAGCAGCATTGGAACATAATATTCTACATACGACATAACTCTTAAAATATGTTCCATACCTACATCCTGCAATAACCATGACAATCAGCAAGTTCTTAGCTTCCGATAGGGCGCACATATGATCCCCTTCAGTAAAATAGCATGAAGACAGTTCTCACAGAGGAAACATGCTCATCTGGGCACATCTAGGCAAGCCCCTGAGTATAGACTTATAATGGTGGATCCCCCATCTGTTGCCAGCATGGAGCATCTGGGTCACAATCCCCTCTTGTTATTGTGCTAAACTCCCAATTTTAAGATTGAGTGTATTTGATGCACTTTGCACTGACTTTTCCTCCCTGGATAATATGCTATACTTTGCTAAGTCTCTGTGTGTTTGAACTGCAGGGCTGAAGCCAGAGCATTATCGCACCCTACCCCCTTATCAAACTCTTCCACTTTCCCCCACTGCCATCCAGTCCCCTCTCCACCCCAGAATGGTCCGCAAGGAAGACGGAGTTATACATCAATGATTTTATTCATTTCTGAACCACTAGTATGCCTTTGTCACCCCAGAGACAGCAGAGTCAGACAGAGAAGGACCCTGGATGAATTGTTCATAGGGTTAGACAGGAGAAACCAGGAGCTGTTTCCTCAGGACCAGGGAGGAGTTGGCTTTTCAGCAGGAGGAAACAATGATGAACCTGTTCATGGACCAGGATGCATGACTTATGGAACCAGAGCATTCTGTAATTGAGAGTCTCATAGAGCTGGCAGCCAAAAAAGAGTGCACCTGCTGCCGAGGCCACAGAACTAGTCCATCAGCAACCACCATCTCCTCCTCAGGAATCACAGGTCTCAAACCCCGGCCTGTGGGTCCCCAGACTGCAACCACCACCAACAGGTCTCTGGAACCAGCAAAGGAGTGGGCTAGTGGAATTTTGGCCCACCCATGTCTCTGCCCACAAAGCTCCTAATTGGAGCAGATGTCCAAACCCACTGATTGGCTCGGATGCACTGCTTAAGCCAGAAGGAGGCACAGGAAGTTGTTTGAGCAGCCAGGTGAACTCATAATCTGCTGCTGGCCTAGACCCTGACTCCAGTTTGACCCTGGGATTACTCCCTCACTCTGGTTTTATCTTTGGTACCGCTATCTGACTCTGACTCTGGCTTGACTCTTGTCACTGTTCCCTGACTCCAGCATGACCTTTGGTGTAGCTGTCTAACTCTGACCCCAATGCTGACCCTTGGCATGACTTCTGACACTGATTCTGGGGTGTGACTCCTGACCCTGACTCCAGCTCCAAGTCTTGGAACAATCCCAATTCCAATTCCAGATCTGCTGTTTGACTCCAGCTCTGACCATTAGGCCTGACTGCCCTCACTCCAGTCCCTATATTCCTCCTTTGCGGGCTCCCACCCACAGTGCTTCTGAGCCAGAGGATCCTGTTTCAAGGACCCCATCCCCATGAGTGAATCAGGAGAACGCAGAGCCTGCAGGACCCACAGGCCTTTACTCTGCCCTGGCATGCAAAATCCCGCACAGGAGGACTCTCCTGAGCATCCAGGAAGGGAATGATGGACCTGAAGGAGTCCTGGAACCTCACCAAATGCCCACCTCACAGATCCCATGCAGGAGATGTCCCCGGTTTCCTCTTAGACTCATTTCCCCCCCATCATTCCTCCCCTTGTCAGGAAGAAGGCAAAGAGATAGGTGCAGAGAAGTAACATTTGGCCAGTGATCCTAGTTGCCTTCCCTTACTTTTTTAAACATTTGTTGCTGA
The DNA here is from genome assembly GCF_013100865.1 of Trachemys scripta elegans. Classification (NCBI taxonomy): domain Eukaryota; kingdom Metazoa; phylum Chordata; order Testudines; family Emydidae; genus Trachemys; species Trachemys scripta. The sequence continues at coordinate 316,732,247 of NC_048298.1, read as the reverse complement.
CCTTTCTTTTTTTAAAAAATTCAATTTCACGTTTCATCTAATTTTTTTTAATAAATGTTGTACTTCCCTTGACTTGTGTGGGGCCTCTCTTTCCCATCTATGATGAACTGAAGATGTTATAAAATTTGGATTGAACCCTGCAATTCCCAGCACATGAAATTGAATTTCCACCCACCCATGGTCAGAAATATCCAATAATAAATGGAAGGGATGGGGAAAGGTGTAGTTAGTGCTACAGAAAGCACCACTATTTTTCAAAGCAGCATAACTCTAAAACATAAAAAAGGGGTAGATGAACATCTTTATAGCTTAGTTTACATGCAGAAAATCAAAACATAATTCCAGTAACAATACAGGCAATAACAGCATCAGTCATTTCCCTATAATTAAACAACCCCTACTTCCCCTTCAAACCTTGGCCAGTTTCGCATAACAGCTGTTAAGTGCAACTAGCACCACTGACAATGAACAGTTAAAAAAAAGAAAGGGAGCATAACCGCCCCCACCCAAAGCAAACGTTGATAGAGACGTTAATAGAGATTGAGTGTTTTCAATAACAGAGGTTTGTAAATGTGTGAATAGTAAAGACAAAAGCATTGCACAATGGCCTCATTACAACTTGACTGCCAGCCTGTACAGCACAAACCCAACTGCATCCAAAGAAGTGAGGTTTTTACTCACGAAAGCTTATGCCCAAATAAATCTGTTAGTCTTTAAGGTGCCACCAGACTTCTTGTTGTTTTTGTAGATACAGACTAACACGGCTACCCCCTGATACTTGACACCTGTTATCATTGTCTTTAATGTCACACTAATGAATGGCTAATTACTGTCAGCCACAGGGGAACAAAACACTCAGAAAGCTGGAAAAGCACATTAAGGAACACTGGCACATAATGGTGAGGTTACGCAGCTTTGTGAGGGTTTGGTGAAGGTGTCATTTGGCACAAGCAGTTGTCATCTTCTGCCACCCTGCTGTGCCAAGCTATGTGCACATATGGTATCCCTGATTTCCCTTGCCTGCTGGGAACCAGGACCAGAGTGCATGTGGATAGGAGCTGGCTGCCTGTACAGTGTTTGTAAACCAGACTCACCCTGACCCCACTCAGGATGAAATCACTCCCCTTTACCCTCACAAACGTTATGGAGTGAGCAGCAGGAGATGATTACATGAAAAGCGTTTGTCACATTGGATCTAGATGGGTTTGTAGGTAGCACCAACGAGCTTTCAAACTACCAAATGCACACTCCATGACCATTCTCCAGCTACTGGGCTTGTAACTGAATTCCCTTTTTCCAAGGTCATTGATGTCAGGGTACAGTTTCATGAGCAAAGTTAGGAGTAAGTATGCTGGGTCCCCCAAAATAACAGTTGATACAGACATACCATAGAGAACCATATCATTTCTGGGGAATAAAGTCCCTTCTTCCCCTTCCAGTCCAATCCTGATCTCCTCAGCACTTTGGTGTCATGAATCTTTGCAGCATTCCATTCATTTATATTTATGACTCTGTTGTCCACTAAGCGCAGCAGAACAATTGAATAATAGCCTTTTCGGTTCACATACTAACTTGCCCCTTGCAATGGGCAAAGTATTGGGACATGAGTGCCATTGATGGCCCCTGCACAGTTCAGAAACCCCAGCTCTTAGGTCTGAAACTTTTCTTATGGCAACCACTTATAGGTAGATCACAGTGTTACTTGCTTCACAAATCTGCACAACCACAGACCTGACAGTGATCTTTTGAACGCCAAAGTGGTTTTCAACTGGACCTATAGCTGTTGGCATAGCCAACTTCCATGGGACAATAGCAACCCACTTCTGAATCAGTATGGATTCCCTGAACTGCGCTGGAGGTTTGGTGCAAGCTCCTCTCACAGCTCCTGTTTCTTCATTTGGAAGTTCTGAAACCACTGTTTTTCATTCCAGGTTTCCAAAATGATATGATCCCGCCAGACCATTCTAGTTCTCCGGCACCAGAAACAACAGCCCACTCAAGGCCATACCACAGCAATACTGGCATTCACATAACTATACAATGTGAGCTAAATGAATTGTGATTGACCCTCAAGATCAGCCATCTTCAACATGTCAGAATATTCTGCTCAAATTCCACCCAGCATCTTGCCAATTGCCTACTCCACTGCATAACCATTCGTGCAGGACAAGATCATCATCCCTGTGCTCCATGTCTTCTACCTGGTTTTCCAAAGAATAACAGTGAGGGACAATGTGACCAGGAAGTGTGAGTGGCAAATGTGTGAAGGACAAAGACAGAACCAACAAAACACAACAAAGCTATTTCTGGAGTGGCTCCCTGTGATACACAGAACCCTGGAACCCCTGAAGTGGTTGCATAACAGCGGCAGCAAGGAGGCAGGTATAGGCCCATATACAGCATTATACCTGTGGTCAGCACAACATATGTTGATTCGGCACAGGTATGGGGAGCATGCATGAGCATGTACATGATCCAGTAGTTGAGTATGCACCCAAATGTAGACAAAGCTGAAAATTGCAATTTGAAATGGAGTGAAAAAAAAAACCAACTTTATTTGGTTTTGAAATTTCTCATTTGAACAAGAAAAACATTGATTAGAAAGAACATGTTCCCATGGAAAACAATGTTTTTTGACAAAACCCCAATTTGCAGCAGGATTTTTTTTTAATAAAAAATTTTCGCTAGCTCTACCAGGAAGACCTCTAGCAATTAGCACTGCTCACTGAGCATCAGTCTTGTACTCCCAATATAAAGCATTGTACTTACCAAGTGGAGTATCATATTCTGAATTAGCTTCAGCCACTGAATAGTCTCATGTTGTAGTTACAAACCGTGTGCACGAGAGTAACCTAATTTTGTTGTGACAACACAGATAAGAACCGTAAGGCCCATACTTGCCTTTCCAAGCATAGCTACAAGAATAGGCTCTTCAATACAACTGCTTCCACAGAAGCATAGTGCCTAATAGCCACTCACCATCAATTAGAAGAATGAATACAACTTTTTTCACCCAGTTTCTCCCCTAACCTAACATTGGGTTTGACTCATCCTTCTGGATCCAGCTACCCTTGTCCAAGTAAGGTATCTTATCAGGGTTTCTAGTAGACACTAGATCATCCATGGTTGGGTGGTTTCTGATGAATTTTGCTCATTCAAACTCTAAGACACAAAGTAAAACTCAGGAGATATGAACCCTCCTGAAGCAAAATTGAAAATAAATAATTTGTATGACTTCCTATTTTCACTTTCCTCTGCAGCGTGGGGCACGGGTCACTTGCTGGAGGATTCTCTGCAACTTGAAGTCTTTAAACCATGGTTTGAGGACTTCAATAGCTCAGACATAGGTTAGGTGTTTATTACAGGAGTGGGTGGGTGAGATTCTGTGGCCTGCATTGTGCAGAAGGTCAGACTAGATGATCATAATGGTCCCTTCTGACCTTAAAGTCTATGACTCTATGACTATAACAGAAACCACAAAATTCTTCATTCAGTTCCCATACAGAACTTGAACTGAAACTCACAAGGGTATATTGGGAGTTGATTCTCTGCTAAAGGTGATGTACTGTGGACTCTGCATTAAACCAAGGTATTTTCTGCACATCATTAAAGAAAAGCAGGTAACACTGGTCTACAATTTTTGAGAAGTCATCTGCTTCAGAGATAAAATGTGCTTTTTATTATGTATTTTGATGTGCTGAATTCAAATATGACAATTAAAACAACTGATTGGCTACTGTTTCTAAGATACAGAGGGTCCTGTGGCACCTTTAAGACTAACAGAAGTATTGGGAGCATAAGCTTTCGAGGGTAAGAACCTCACTTCTTCTGAGTGATGGTTCTTACCCACCAAAGCTTATGCTCCCAATACTTCTGTTAGTCTTAAAGGTGCCACAGGACCCTCTGTTGCTTTTTACAGATTCAGACTAACACGGCTACCCCTCTGATACTTGTTTCTAAGATATTTAAGTTTTTACATTTTATGTCTATGTATATTGTGTAGATAGTAGAGTTTTAATCATAAATTATAAACCTAGGTCTTTTTATGTGTTTATAGTTGCTTTACATGATAATATTTCACCTGTCCTGTTTATGTAACACTTTAAAAATCAGCAAAAGGTTATATAAATAAAATTTATTATGAAACAAAAGGCAAAAAACTATTATGTACATAGTTTAGTCCTATTCAGTGTCTACTCGGCGCTTCTTGGCTTGTCTCTTGTATTCATTAAATGGAGCATCTCTTGTCACTGTCCAGCAATAGTCTGCAAGCATTGATGGGCTCCATTTGCCCTGATAGCGTTTCTCCATTGTTGCAATGTCCTGGTGAAATGGCTCGCCGTGCTCATCGCTCACTGCTCCGCAGTTCGGTAGAAAAAAATCTAGATGAGAGTGCAAAAAATGTCTCTTTAGTGACATGTTGCAACCAAAGCTTTTGTATGCCTTGAGGAGGTTTTCCACCAACAACCTGTAGTTGCCTGCCTTGTTGTTTCCGAGAAAATTTATTGCCACTAACTGGAAGGCTTTCCATGCCATCTTTTCCTTGCCATGCAGTGCATGGTCAAATGCATCATCTCGAAGAAGTTCACGAATCTGAGGACCAACAAAGACACCTTCCTTTATCTTAGCTTCACTTAACCTTGGAAATTTTCCACGGAGGTACTTGAAAGCTGCTTGTGTTTTGTCAATGGCCTTGACAAAGTTCTTCATCAGACCCAGCTCGATGTATAAGGGTGGTAACAAAATCTTCCTTGATTCAACAAGTGGTGGATGCTGAACACTTTCCCTCCCAGGCTCCAATGACTGTCGGAGTGGCCAATCTTTCTTTATGTAGTGGAAATCTCTTGCACGACTATCCCATTCACAGAGAAAACAGCAGTACTTTGTGTATCCAGTCTGCAGACCAACCTTCAAATTGCCACAAAGCTGCCACTGATGTTGGTCATAGTTTATGCACCTCAAATGTTGTTTCATGTTGTCATAGGTTTCCTTCATATGGACTGCATGACCAACTGGAACTGATGGCAAAACATTGCCATTATGCAGTAAAACAGCTTTAAGACTCGTCTTCGATGAATCAATGAACAGTCTCCACTCATCTGGATCGTGAACGATGTTGAGGGCTGCCATCACACCATCGATGTTGTTGCAGGCTACAAGATCACCTTCCATGAAGAAGAATGGGACAAGATCCTTTTGACGGTCACGGAACATGGAAACCCTAACAGCATCTGCCAGGAGATTCCACTGCTGTAGTCTGGAGCCCAACAGTTCTGCCTTACTCTTGGGTAGTTCCAAATCCCTGACAAGCTCATTCAGTTCATCTTGTGTTATGAGGTGTGGTTCAGAGGAGGAGGGTGGGAGAAAATGTGGGTCCTGTAACATCGATGGTTCAGGACCAGAAGTTTCATCCTCTTCCTCGTCTGACTCAAGTGAGAATGATTCTGGTGCATCAGGAACCGTCTGTCCTTCTCCGTGGGGTACTGGGCGTATAGCTAATGGAATGTTTGGATAATGCACAGTCCACTTTTTCTTCTTTGACACACCTTTCCCAACTGGAGGCACCATGCAGAAGTAACAATTGCTGGTATGATCTGTTGGCTCTCTCCAAATCATTGGCACTGCAAAAGGCATAGATTTCCTTTTCCTGGTCAACCACTGGCGAAGATTTGTTGCACAAGTGTTGCAGCATATGTGTGGGGCCCACCTCTTGTCCTGATCTCCAATTTTGCAGCCAAAATAAAGGTGATAGGCTTTCTTAACCATAGTGGTTAGACTGCGCTTTTGTGATGCAAAAGTCACTTCACCACAAACATAGCAGAAGTTATCTGCATTCTTCACACAAGTACAGGGCATCTCTGCGCACTTTGGCTAAACAGAAATGTGTCCCTTTGCAAAATCAAACACTGACAAATAAGAGAGCACAACACTGTATGATTTCTAGAGCTGATATAGGGCAATTTGTTCAGCAGAGTGATGTAAGCTTCGTTATGATTGCATCATCCATGACTTCTAGGAATAACATGATGCAATTCATATCATGTATGACGCAAGACCAGCTTCAGATTGCATCATTCATTGTTTTGCATAAAAAGCAAGTACTGTCCAAACCCAGTCATAGATTTATTCATAGATCCAGTCAAAGGTGCATTTTAGTCATTTCTGGTTTAAATTGAGATCCCTTCCCTTTATAACTCACTTATCCTCCGCCATTCCCAAGTCAAGGGTCGTATATACTGACCCAATAGCATATCTTGAAAACTAGAGCGAATCAACAATTTTAAGCATCATTTTCGTTCTCAGTGACCCAGAATTAGTAAAGTTTGACTACATTTATTTCAGAAGCATTTTGGCTGTAGAGCAGTGTAATCATAGAATTTTATTCTCTTCTTTGCGGTAGGTGCTGCTTTTAATTGTATTGGGAATTTTTGATAAAGTTCTTCATTATTTCATTGTTCCTTCTGATTAATTAATTATTAATCATGACGATGATTCGTTGATTGGTGATAAAGAAGAAGAAACTCTAGTTATGGACTAGGACCCATTGTGCTAGACATTGCACAAACACAGAAGAAAAAGACGTTCCTAGTCCGAAGAGCTTACAACCTAAGTACACAACAAAAGCCAAACACAGACAGATGGGGGAATACAAGAAAACAATTAGATAATACTACCATGAAAGGCTGTTTTCTCTGCACACCAGAAGCACAACCATTGTCATTTTTTTGTAGGCATCGTGGCAAATTTGAGTTTTAAGGAAGGATTTGAAGGGGAATACTGAAGTGGCTTTGCAGATGTTTATGGGCCTAATTTTTTATGGGGACTCCTCCCAAGCATGAGGGGCTTTTTGTTATTCCTTGAGTTTGCAGTGAGTAGTATCTGCATTGATCTGGCAGTGTTTTCAATGAAAAGTCCCCAACCCCTCTCAATTAGGCTTTTTTGGGGGGGGTTAGGGGGGGAACCAATAGAGAAAATTGTTTCTGTCTTTAAATTTATGGGATTAAAAAGAATCTGATGTTTTTAAACTACAGCTTGTGGATGCATCTCTAAATCGCTTAATCTTATTATGTACCTCTTTATCCTCATTTTTTTTCCTCAGGAAATCAGTGTTATGGCACCCCTTTTGCAAACCAAATCCAAATCAAAGACTGACTGCTGAGCTGTGAATGCTGGGCTTTCATGCACAAAGCAGGGATTTGCTTTCTTTCCTTCTGAAGAGCGAACAGCGAAAAGAAAGGGGAGGGTAACAGTCACAGTGCTCAACTGAGTTTACTTTTACCAGAGGCTACCTCTGAATTTACATCATGCAGTACACACTAACGGGAAGCAAGGCTTACACCAGAACCCCAAAATTAGATGTTGGCTTAAAAGTAAAACATTTACATTACTTGAGGGACCAGATCCTCAGCTGGTGTAAATCACCATAGCTCCACTGACTTGCAAAGAGCTATGTTTGTTTACACCAATTGAGGTTCTATTAAAATGAACAGTCGGGATGGGATTTTCAAAAGTAGTTGGCACTGAATGAACTTTGCTCCTAGTGAGAGTTCTATCATTTACTTCAATGAGAGTGGAGTTAGGTCACCACTGCGCCCAGCACATTGTGTCTAATGGTCTCTTTTGGCCTTACAGAATCCGTGAATCTATTAGCACTTTTGAAAACCCACCCTACAGATTTTTTTTTTTAAACCTGAAATTCATTGAAATTGACCTTTCCTCACCAACTGTTTTGGTTTCAATGAATCAGTATTTTCAGATGATAAATGTTTCATAAAAAAATTCCCAGCGAGCTCTAGAACTAATTAACAACATTGACACTTAAATGATCACAATCATAGAATATCAGGGTTGAAAGGGACCTCAGGAGGTCATCTAGTCCAACCCTCTGCTCAAAGCAGGACCAATTTCCAACTAAATCATCCCAGCCAGAGCTTTGTCAAGCCTGACCTTAAAACCTCTAAGGAAGGAGATTCCACCACCTCCCTAGGTAACCCATTCCAGTGCTTCACCACCCTCCTAGTGAAAAAGTTTTTCCTAATATCCAACCTAAACCTCCCCAACTGCAACTTGAGACCATTATTCCTTGTTCTGTCATCAGGTACCACTGAGAACAGCCGAGCTCCATCCTCTTTGGAACCCCCCTTCAGGTCGTTGAAAGCAGCTATCAAATCCCCTCCTCATTCTTCTCTTCTGCAGACCAAACAATCCCAGTTCCCTCAGCCTCTCCTTATAAGTCATGTGCTCCAGACCCCTAATCATTTTTGTTGCCCTCTGCTGGACTCTTTCCAATTTTTCCACATCCTTCTTGTAGTCTGGGGCCCAAAACTGGACACAGTACTCCAGATGAGGCCTCACCAATGTCGAATAGAGGGGAATGATCACATCCCTTGATCTGCTGGCAATGCCCCTACTTATACAGCCCAAAATGCCGTTAGCCTTCTTGGCAACAAAGGCACACTGTTGATTCATATCCAGCTTCTCGTCCACTGTAACCCCTAGGTCCTTTTCTGCAGAACAGCTTCCTAGCCATTCGGTCCCTAGTCTGTAACAGTGCATGGGATTCTTCCATCCTAAATGCAGGACTCTGCACTTGTCCTTGTTGAACCTCATCAGGTTTCTTTTGGCCCAATCCTCTAATTTGTCTAGGTCCCTCTGTATCCTATCCTACCCTCCAGCGTATCTACCACTCCTCCCAGTTTAGTGTCATCTGCAAACTTGCTGAGAGTGCAGTCCACGCCATCCTCCAGATCATTAATGAAGATATTGAACAAAACCGGCCCCAGGACTGACCACTGGGGTACTCCACTTGAAACCGGCTGGCAACTAGACATGGAGCCGTTGATCACTACCCGTTGAGCCCGACGATCTAGCCAGCTTTCTATCTACCTTATATTCCATTCATCCACCCTGTACTTCTTTAACTTGGTGGCAAGAATACTGTGGGAGACCGTATCAAAAGCTTTGCTAAAGTCAAGGAATAACACATCCACTGCTTTCCCCTCATCCACAGAGTCAGTTATCTCCTTATAGAAGACAATTAGGTTAGTCAGGCATGACTTGCCCTTGGTGAATCCATGCTGACTGTTCCTGATCACTTTCCTCTCCTCTAAGTGCTTCAGAATTGATTCCTTGAGGACTTGCTCCATGGGGCATCTGAGTTAACACCTCCAGGAGGTGGATGGAGCAGTTCACATCTCTCGGAACTATTGGTCCAGACTCAGAGGTGTGTCAAAGTGCAATATGGAACTTTTCATGCATGGTAACAGAGTCCATGCTGCCAGTTAGTGCGTGCAGGCTAGTGCACTGTACATTCACACCCTGGGTTGCTGTGTAATAACTAGCTGTGTACACAAGCCCTGAGATTCTGGAGAACGTGGTTGTATTGCATTCCCAGAATAGGGATTGTTTTAAAACTGGAATTTTATTAAATGCCATATGACAAATAAACACAGCTCACACAAGCTCCACTGCTGCTATGTCCCACCCCCTTACCCCCCTCCCCCGAGCAGTGAGGGTGACAACACCTATGTAAATCAGATTATGTTGTAGCTCAGTTTATGTACAATTCTTAGTGTCCATAAACTATGAGGCTTTTCCTGTTATGAAGAATAAAAGGGCCTTGTTGGAGAGATAGCAGCAATAGAGCATTTACTGTAATATCCCTTTTGTTGTATTTCTTCGTTGTATTGATTCTGCAACCAATCTGTGCATCACCTCTTCCTTCACTTTTCTGTGTCTCAGCTTTCCCCACTCTAAAATGGGAATAATGATATTTACCTCCTTTGTAAAGCATTTTGATATCTATGGATAAACACACTACATAAAACTAGGTGTTATTATAATGAGAGTGTTAGTAGGACCACTTATGTGAGTGGGGACTACTCATGTGAAAAAGGATTGTCCCTATGGGGAAAGTTTGTGCTCTTTCTTTGACTTTAAGTTGTGTAAATGAAACCACAGCCTTCACAGTCTAATAATGATGTGACACAGGGTAAAAGTAGTAGAAGGGTGTGAGGGCAACCCAATGTTAATGCATTTATCAGACGAGTATCTTCCACCAAATCTTTAATCTACCTAACAATGTTATCAATTAGTAGACAATATTGATTAGGTAAATCAATACAATTCTTGTTTAACAATTCAGATTCACTATCTAGTCATGCTCTGATAAAGACATTCTGCTGGTACTCACTTTCCCAGAAGAATACACATTTCCAAACAAAAAGGAAGGCAAGTTGTTTTAACATAATATTTTTGAGTGAGATAAGTAAATAGATACTGTGTGTGTTTGTCACTCATTCAAACTCAGACAGTATACCCATTCCTCAATCTTTCATTTAACTTTTCTCTGCCCTTTCTTGACACTGTGATATTATTTTTCATTTCAGCTTCTGTAAGTTGTTTTCTCTAAGCTCATGGACTTCAGAATTAGTCTTTGATACTTCCAAATCATGCCTTTTATTTTTATCTTGTCAGTTCAGGGACAAACAGCAAGAACAAACAATAGCCTGTTTCCCCCCAGTAACAGCAGCAGGTTCACCTTTATATGAACATGTGGATTATTAAGATAGCCATTGGTTAAATTATTTTAGTGTCAAACTTGGTGCTATACAAGAAGAATCCAAATGATTGTACAAAATACAAACATGCTTCTCAGTATCACCTCTAGATCTTTCTCTCAGCATTACTGCCTCCCAGGTTTTTTACTTCTATTGAATATTTGTACTTTGGATTCCCTGCACCTCTCTCCCCCACCACACACACAATACTGAGCTCACTTATTTCTAAACTGAACAGCATTTTACTATTTCTTGCCTTATGTTTCTAGTATTGCCAACTCTCACTATTTTTGCACAGGATTTCAGCAGGTACTGGAGCCAGCCTCATGATGATCCTGCCTGGGTAAACCTGCCCTCTGATTGGCTGATTGCCCCATTTCCCATTGGGAAGAGCAGCCTATCAGGGCTGTTGTAGGAAGCAGACTGAGTTCTCCTCCTACAGGATCTGGTACCATTCTCACAGAAGGGGAGGGGAGAGGAGGTAGCAGAAAAAAGCCCAGCAGCTCTTCTCCTTCCTCCTCTTTATCCCTGTTCCCTTCTGTGCAGAACAGAGTGGATTCTATGCTCCTCCCCCACAACACCTGGTCTGGAAAGGGGACAGCCAGGAGAGGCAGTATAACCAACCTCAAATAACCAAAAATCATGTGTCAGACCCCAAAAATCATGAGATTGGTTCAAAAAAACAACAACAAACCTTGAGATATTTTATAGAAATATTACCTTGTGGGGGTTTTTGATCTGTCCTTTGATTTTTGAACTCCCCCAGGTCCCCCAGTGTGTGTGTGTGTGAGAGACACTTAGTGTTGCCCACCCTCCCACACCTATTGTGTGAGGTGACTTTGTCCCCCGTTGCAGGAGCTGTCAGCCAACTTCTGCCCATCCTCTGCCCAGCAATTAGTCCAGTCCCCCAGTTCCTCTATCACTTTATTCCCCCTGCCCCACCCCATCTGTTCAGCTTCCCCATCAGTTCAGTCCTGCACCCCACCCCCCAAATCACCTCTGCTCCTCCTGGGGTTCATCATCCCTCTCCCAGCCCTGGGGGGCTGCAGCAGAGTTCCCTCTCCCCCTTTCAGGCTGGGAGGGTCAGCTGTAGGGGCCCATCCCACCCTGCTGGGGAGGAGCAGAGTTACCATGCAGTGCCTGTTTCTCACAGGAGGGGAGGAGAAGAGGAGCTGCCCTGAGTGGCTGGGCTCTTTCTGTTGCTTCTTTCCCCCATCACCTCTTGTGAGAATGGCTTCCCATTGCTGTAAGGAAGGGGAGAAGGAGAGTCCTTCCTGCAGAAGCCCTGACTGGTTGCTCCGCTCCAGGAACTGGGCAAGTGGGGCAGACAGGGCTCAAAATCGCCAGAGGGCTGGAGTTTCTCGCATCATGTCCAGACGGCTGAGATCCTATCACTCATGAAAAAAAACACGAGAGCTGGCAACACTGGATAGGGGACACTGGTGCAGCTCCTGCAGGCCTGAGAGAGGAGTGAAAAACCCAGCAGCTGTAGGAGGAGCAAAGGTCAGTCTGGGGGGGAGACAGAAGTGATGTGGGGCTGAGATCTCCTGCAGTGGGGGCCAAAATCACATTACTTTATACATTTAAGAGAGTTGGTGATACTAATTCTCTCTCTCTCTCTCACACACTCACACACACACACACACACGGGAAGAAGAGTGGGGAGTTCAAAAATCCCAATATGGACCACAAAACACAATATAATTGTAGAAGGGTTGACTCACCACTAGAATGCCCCCTCGTGAGTTGGCATAATAGCTCTTTCCTCTGTAGTGCCCAATGGTTTCTCTGTTTCTACAGAGAGGCAGGTTTGCCTCTTCCTGCGACTTGGCCCTCCAGCCTGGTCACTAAAAACATTTTAGTTTTGGTCCTTCTGGGGTGACAGAAAAAGTCCAGTGTCCTTACAAGAGGTCTTTGATTCTAACTCTGGGCACCATGGTCCCCACATCCATCTCTTAGAGTTTTCAATTGTCCGTAGCCCCTTCTCAGGGGTCTCTCGCCACCTTCTGCAGTGGCTGTTAAGGGAACCTGGGCCCTCATTACACTGGGTTCTAGTTCAGGGATCTTGTAACCAGCAGCTAAAGTCTATTCGCTGTTGCCTTCCTGGACTTCTTCCTGCTATAGCCCCTTATTCAAGCCTTCTCCCCATGAGGAATCCCTCAACAAAATCCTGAACTAAATGTACACACGTAGTCCCATTTCTGCCTTCCTTGATCTTGATCATTCATCCAACTCTGTTCTTCAACTGAATGCCTCCCAGGGCTTTCAGTCTGGAAGCCTATATCCTGCCCTATTATCAGGGCTCACCGTGGGATCTTGTTTTATCCCAGTGACTGCTCTGTATCTCTCCTGGCTCAGAAGAGGATCCCCCAGGCCAGCTATCCCCCTAGATTTCCTATTCAACCCTGGCAATCTCTCCACTCTTGAATGGCAAGAGAAGGAGTTCTGTCTTCTTTCTCTCACTCCCTGCAGCCTCCTTCTAATCTGTGCTTCCTTTCTTTATAGTCACCATCCAGGTCCTTCCCCAGATGAGCTCTTTTTTTTAAGGCCTTATCTACCTTCCAGATGCAGCCATATGGTGGGGTGACCAGACAGCAAGTGTGAAAAATCGGGATGGGGTGGGAGGTAATAGGAGCCTATATAAGAAAAAGACCCAACAATCAGGACTGTCCCTATAAAATCAGGACATCTGGTCATCCTACCATATGGATAAGCAAACCTTTCAGAGCCAGGATAGGGTATACATTCCATCACAATATTTAAACAAAAAACAAAACAAAAAAGCCTTTATGATTTTGAGGACAATGATTGGGGGGGGGGGGGTTACTCATTATTTTTTTACCTTTGGGGTTGGTTGACAGTCTTGTGTTTCTAGTATCTCCAGCATCTTTGTTTTACCTTATTTCTCTATCCTCAATAGTATGTGCAGCTAAATACATGTTAGCCAGATATGAATTTCATTAACATTCTGTTTAATCCCACTGCCTGACCCCATTTAAATGAATGAATATTTTGTTATTGATTCAATGGGGCCAAGATTTTACCCATTAATTAAAGTACTAAAATAAAACCAGATCTAAAATGGGTTCCTGCAGTATCTTAATAGATACCTCCCCACAACTTCATACATTGCTGTTTATCATAACCCCCCCTTTTTAATACAGTCCTTCAGCTAGTGTTCTATAACCACAAAAGATTAATTTTAGAAGCAGATTTAATTAATGTTAAGCATAAGATTTTATGAGACACTCTAGTAAATACTTTACTAACATACAAATATATATCTTGACAACTCTCCCTTCATTCACTCATTTTGTAGTTCTATTAAAGAGAAATTGGATTTGTCTGGTAAAATTTAGAGTTTATGAATACATCAGAATTGCTTCACTCTATTGGGATGCAAAAATGTGAGCGAACAAAGCAGATTGGGTGCACAGGAGGGAATATGCTGCACCTCCTGATAGGCTGTAGGATCAGGCATGTCCACCTGTGAGTCCAGGAAGCTCAGGAAGGAATTCTCAGGCAGATTTCTTCCTGGATCTATCTTAGGGTTGAATACCTTTGCACTGTTCCCAATACTAATAATGCATGCATAGTGTAAATTACACCATAATAAACCACCACACTTTAAAACCATGCTTACATATCTACACAGATTCCTATGTACAAACAATGTGTCCTTGCACACCAGGTCTTTTGGAACTTGCAAATGTTACCAAAAAAAAAAAATCTTTCACTCTATTCAATCTCTTCCAAAATGAAAACAAGAAATAAGAAAAACATTTATATTAGATGGAATCACACACAAAATTATTGCAACCAACTCAGGGTAATTCTACATTAGAGCTCATTCAGATGGATAAACATGGATTGATGACTAATCTGGTTTGTTGGATGCCTAGGTAGAAGTGGTCACAACCTAATTTCATTTGCTATGCGCTAACAGAATATGGTCCCAAACAGTCATAGATATATGCAGTGCCTTAAAAGGACTGCTTTCCAGTGCTGAAAAGAGTCATGAGCAAAACTGAGTGGGAGGAGAAATTTAAACAACAATGTGAATGATAATTAGGAATTATTTAAAACTGATTTATTAGATTAAAATAAATCCCAATTCCTCAGTCTTCTAAAAAGGCATCTTTGATTAACAAACAAACAAACAAACAAACAAACAAATAATCAATCAATCCTGATTATGAGGTGAAGTGAAAGCAGCCATGAAAACAATGGCAAGAGAAAGTGAGATGACAGGAAAAACTTGTATACACATAAAATTATATTAAAATTATTTAAAATGTTATAAAATTACAATATATTCACAAGGAGATATCAATGAAACAAAGCAAAACTCATCTTAAGAGAACATTAATGGATTACTAAAGCATCATCATCACCAAGCTCACTCAATATATTGTTAACACACCAAGTCAACTGAAAAGTATCCAGGGTACAACTCAATTTACAAACAATGTACTGAATCTGCAGCTGGGCCACAATCGGTGTGCAGAACAGCCCTAGCATGTCACACTGCTTTAGCCTGGCCATTCTTTTCTGATGAGATTTCGAAACAGCTAGTTTTGCCTGACCCAGCAAAAAGTTAGCCAGGCAGGAAATTAGCCAATTGTGAGAATTATATCTCACTCTGAGAACAAACAGGGGTTTGGAGAAAACCAGTTCCAAACTGCTGAAAAGCTGCTAAAAAAAAGAAAGGGGGAAAAAAAAAAGAAAAGAAGAAGGAATCAAATTGGGGCAATGTAGGAAAAAATGAAACATTGTGTCTGAAGCCGAACATAAGGGGCACTGGCGAGAAGTCTCAGGGGTATTATGGGGCATGAAATGATTGGTTGCCACGGTGCTATGCTGATCTTCCAGTGCAAGTCACCAGAGTGCTTAGGAAGAGGAGATTTGTACAATGTCCTCCAAGCCAGGGACATGAAGTCACCCAGGGACAGGGCCATACTCCAGGCAGGTGGGACAGCAGGGTCAACCCAGCCTCAGTAAAGGTAGAAAACAGGCTCCTGGAAAAGAGAGATTCAGCAGGAAAAAGTGGGCTAAAGAGCAGAAGCTTTTCCAAAAGCCATAAATGGAAAAATGCCTGGTCTGGCTGTGCATTTCACAGAAGCCACCAGGCATTAAAAAGTCCACTATAGAATGGAGGCAAATCTAGATTGTGTAATTGACAAGGTGCGAACCAAAATAGAGGAGAGTAAAAGCCCTCCCCCAGCACAATGGAGGAGAGAGAAAGCAAGGGACTTCCAGGCCTGCAGGGAGTCAAAGTATAGAAAACACTGAAAAGACTGGAGGTGAAAGGCTGCCATCCTGCTGACTAAATCAATGAGCCCCTGGCCCCCTTCATCTAATGGCGAGAACAGCAAATCCGGGCACAACCATGGGTAACTATTTTTAAAATGGTCAATATGCCTCTGAATCCAGTCTGAAAGACCCGGAAGAGAGTCCATACTCACTAGCCAATGTCACAACATTGTTGGCAATCAAAACCCGTCCCCCAAAAGAAAGTCCAGAAAGAAGCCAGCACCATTCCTGCACATGGCCTTGCATCTTATCCTCAGCCCCCTCCCACTTTCTTAGCATATATTGTTCAGATCCAAAAAAGATCCCCTCCACCTTAATCCCATAGGTGCCCCATTACAATTGTTGGGGCAACAAAGTGGGAGCGCTAGACTGCCATGAGCCCAGTAAGATTGAATTGCTTTTAGCCCCGTCAATGCAAGTAGAAGATGCCTGTTCATACACTTGTAAACAAGTGTAAAATGCCTGCATGTAACTGTCAGACATGATAAAAACTGAGGTATCATCAGCATAGACTGACAGATGAACCAGGAAAGCATCCGGTACCCTGGCACAGAAAAGCCATCCAGATGGGTTTTAAGGACATGCAGGAATGGCTCCAAACTAAGAGCCTAAAGCATCCCAGACAGAGGACACCCCCAACGAATGCCTCAACTGATGCTTCTCAGTTCAAAGACCCCCATTAACTTTTAGGACACTAAAAACATTATGATACAATAAAGAAGTATATTAACAGAACACTGCCCAATCACAAATGCTTCTAATGTTTTGTTTTGTTTTTAAATCACTGTGATTAACTCCATCAAATGCCATTTCCTGGTCCATTCAAACAAGCCCCACATCCAGATTACAAAGTTTGCTAGTAGTAAAATCATCACAAATTATAACAAATGATCAAAACATACAGTGGTTAGGAATTTAATGTTTAATCCAGATGAATCAAAGAATCCAGACAGTCCTTCAGCCAGTTAGCTAAGGACTTGGATAAAATCTTATAAATCAGAACAGAGATGAGAAATAGGTCTCCACTTCCATACATCACAGAGGTCCTCTCTTCTGTTCAGCAGGATGATCACTGCCCTGCAGCAAATGAGGGGCAGCTCTGTCTCCTGGATACACTCCAGCAGCACTGGAAAAAAGTCAGAACCAATAAGATGCCAGAAATGCTTGTAAAATCAGATGGCAGTTCATCAATACCTAGGGGCCTTGCCTGTAGAGAGCTGCTGGACTGCAACAGAGAGCTCCTGCAGTGACAGCGGGGCGTCCAGGCACTGCTGTTTCTCACCAGTCAGATGTGGTAATCCCAGGTGCAGCTCCTCCATTGTCAGCACATCACAGGCCTCAGGCAAGTACAGAGTACTGTAAAATGAAACAGCTGCTTTCCAGATCTCAGCTGGGTCAGACATCAGACAATCCATCAGCCATAGGCAAAAATTCTATCAATGGTCCACAGACTTTCTCTCTAACCTGAAAGAGAAGCTTATAGGAGAGTCAATTTCACAGAGCTGAGTAAAATGGGACCCAACCAGGCCTCCTTGTACCTTCTTTTCCAATGAGCACCTCAGGAGTCAGTACTTCTCAAGTAAGGTTTGGTGAATCTGCACTGGGTTTACTACTTCAAGGTTGTCGTGAAGGCCCAGATATCTTGTTCCAGGGCAATCCCGGCCTTATTCAAGGACCACATGGCAGCCTGAGTATATTGCTGGCAAAAGAGATAGATCTGGACCTTTCTAACATCCCACCATTTCTCAGGGCCTTATATAGGGGCTTGGACTGCCACCCATGCTCCCAAAACACAGCAAACATCTGAGTGAAATCCCAGTCCAGTCATAATTTGGTATTGAAGTGCCAGGGGGAAGCTCAAGCATGAAGAGGGAGAGACACACTGACAGAGACATAATAATGATCAGACAAGTGAGTGGGAGACATGGAAGACCAAACAAATATATAGACACTGGTCTTCGTGGTATAAAATTGATCCAGTCTAGCCCCTGAGATCTGGTTGGGAGTAGCCTTCAGCCAAGAGTGCTGCTTAGCAGTGGGGTGAGAGCCGAAGCGAATTAATGCACGGGACCACAGAGTCCAAACCCCAGGGGACCCGCCCCCTGACCCTCCTCTTCCCCACGAGGCCCCACCCTCTGCTCCTCATCTTCCTGTGTAAAACAATCTACAGTGCAATTGAAATCCTCTCCCACGTATCGGGGCCACAGACAATTATAGCATGGGCAAGTGTCTGCAGAAGAGAGATATGATTTCACCCCAGAGTAAGGGCATACACAGTAAACAATTTAAAACAATAGTGCCAATGTGTGCCTCCACCTGGAAGAATTGGCCTTGCACAATCTCCTTCACTGAGATGATCTGTGCTCCTGACCCCATGAAAAGAGAACAGCTATGCCAGCAGTGACATTGGAGCCATGGCTCAAGAAAGATTCCCCTTCCCTTTCCTTCAACCAGTTCTCCTGATTATCAAGGGCTGAGTGCGTTTCTTGCAAAAGGACAATATCAGCCCATTTTTGTCTGGGAAATTCAAAGAGTTGTACCATCCTGGCAGCAGTAATATTTAGACAGTCAAAATTAAGCAGCACCATAGAGTCTAGAAGGAAAGAGCCAAGCAGCATAGAGGAACAATGGAAAGTGGAAGTACTTTGAACAAAGTGAACCATGGGGAGGCCTATATATCTTGAACAATCTCCAAATAATTCCTCACCTTCCTCAACAACTTTATGAGATGGAAATGTTTCCTACGATTCAACCAAGTTATTTCTCGAGACAAGGGCAGCTGAGTGAACAAAGCACTGTACATCAGGGAAACAGGCCTTGACCTCAACTCTTCCCTGCTTCCCTTTACTGCTATCTAAAAGGTCATTAATCACCTGCACACTTGCATCTGAAGAAGTGAGGTTCTTACCCACGAAAGCTTATGCTCCCAGTACTTCTGTTAGTCTCAAAGGTGCCACAGGACCCTCTGTTTCTTTTTACAGATTCAGACTAACACGGCTACCCCTCTGATACTTGACACCTGCACACTGTACCCACCTTCCTATCAAGCTGACTGGCTGGGACGTCAAGGATCAGTGAGAAGTCAGAGAGTCTTTATCTCCCTCCACCAGCTCAGAAGAACATTGAGCCGCTGCTGTAACATTCACATCATTCACAAAGGAGAAGCAGCTGGCATATCTATTTGCCCAAGATGGGTAGGGAGTGCAGCCCCAGGATGGTACCCAACATCATCACTACACCACAAAGGATCAAGAGCTTGCAGACTCACCATGCCAGGGGAAGACAGTACCCCACTGGAAGATCCAGGTTGGGAGCTACCACCCAATGCAACGCTATCCTCCTTCTCATGGCTCACAGCTCCATCTTCAGACACTGCCAATAAATCAGGGGCCTCCAACGTCTTAGCCCTTCTAGAAACAATCCCACGTAAATCTGTCTCATCAGTCTCTTCTTCACCCCCATCTCTAGAAGCTGTCTCTGCTTCCTCTGCAGGGAAGTGCTTCTCAACCTCCAGGATCTGCTTCTGTACAGAGGTGACAGGGTCACAACAGAGGGTTCCTCTGTGGGGCTGCTCCTTGGACAGTGGCAGTCCACATACACTGTGTGTGTGTGTGGGGGGGGGGAAGGGGAGATAGAATCTGGCAGTGCAGATGTAGTCTCTGTTTCCTGCTGATCTCTTGATGTCCCAGCCTCCTTCCCACTATCCTGGGGTCCCATATACATAACAGGGACCCCCAAGCCAGGAGTGCCTGGACAAGAATACTGCAAATGACTAGGGTCACCACACAGGGAACATTTCATGTTTTCAGAGGTAGCAAACACTGTATAATCCACCCCATCTATGTGGTGTTTTAAAACCAGGTTCAAGGGCTATTTGGGGTTATTTAGAACCACATAAACCTGGTACCAGAAAAAAAAAATAGCGGGTCTCACATCTGGGTTCTTGCAGCCTAACTGAATCATCCTAATAGCAGAAACTACCTTCCCATAACATGAAAAATCAGACATTATCATCTCATTGTGAAGGAAGGGGTTAGGGGATATTGGGAAAAGAATATAGTAGTACCAGCAGGAAAAACTTGAACAAAAGACTCCTTGATCCAGAGTCTCCCTTGTACCAAAACACAAACTACTTTTGGGCCAGAAAAAAATCACTATAGATTTACTCAGTTGACAGGCTGATTTTATATTAGCATAGCAAATAACCTTACCTACATTCAGCAACATTTCCTCCACGGTGCAGGAGACAGCCAGCACATATCAAACCCTGTGCTTGTGGGTCAGACCACTAAATCCATCTGAAGAGGACCCCATAGAGAAACCCTCCCACCCCATCTGCCCGGGAAAAGATCATATGACATAATCTTTAATTAAAGATGAATTTCTAATTCCTTGAGACTCCAGGACAATCCTGGAGGCTTGGCAACTGTACAGACAAGAGGTATAAGGATCATTGGACCCAGAATCAGGGGCCAAAGAACTGACACAAGGACACTGAAGTATTTGTTGATGGGACTTTTGTTACCCTGGAACAGGGGATTATATGTGACCTGACAAGAGGACTGAGTCATCAGAAGGAGCCGGCCACCACAGGGTCAGAGCAGCTCTTGGGGATGCCTGACCCTGTGAAAGCCTGCTGTCAGTGAAAACTATCTGGCTGGTATAGTGAAAGATAATAAAGAAGGAATAATTTAAATGTATCAGGAACAAACAAAATCCTAACAATGTCATAGGTCCAAAATTATACAAGGATGGTAACATTTTCAGTCATGATGCAGAAAAGACAGAAGTAATGATTTTTTTTTTAAATCAGGACCACGTAACTTACACCCAATAATATTAAAATAACTGGCCCAGGAGTTCTCTGAAGCACTAATGTTGATTTTTAACAAATATTGGAAAGCTTAAGAGGACTGGAAAAAAATCTATTGCTGTGCCAATACTTAAAAAGAATAAACAGGATGAGTTGGGAAACTATAGACTTATTATTCTGACACTGATCTGAGGCAAAATCTTGGTAAGTCTGAATTGGAATGGAATTGGCAAAGAATTAAAAGAAGGCACAAATTAAGCACCGCCTGCAGTAGTGCAGAAGTAAGGATGGTATGGTCGGCCACCCTTACTTCTGCTTAATTTGTGTGGGGTTTAGCTCCAGCACCTCTTTCATTACAAATTAAGCACTGGCTGGTGGGTCGCCTAGTGAGTATCACTGTGCTAGACCTTTAATCATTTTTGTTGCTCTCCTCTGGACTTTCTCCAATTTGTCCACATCTTTCCCAAAGTGTTGTTATCAGAATTGGGCAAAGGACTACAGCTGAGGCTTTACCAGTGCTGAATAGAGTGGTCTCATGTCTTGCTTACAACACTCCTGATAATACATCCCAGAATGATTTTCACTTTTTTTGCAACAGTATTATGTTGTTGACTCATATTTAGTTTGTGATCCACTATAAACCCCCCACCCCTGATCTTTTTCTGCATTACTCCTTCCGAGGTAGTCATTTCCCATTTTGTATTTGTGCAACTGATTATTCCTTCTGAAGTGTACTACTTTGCATTTGTCCTTCTTGAATTTCATTCTATTTATTACAGACCATTTCTCCAGTTTGCCAAGATGATTTTGAATTCTAATCCTGTCCTCCAAAGCACTTGCCTCAGCTTGGTATCATCCACAAACTTTATAAGTGTACTCTCTATGCCATTATCCAAATCATTTATGAAGATATGGAATACAATTCAACCCAGGACTAATCCCTGTGGGATCCCAATCAATATGCCCTTCCAGCTTCACTGTGAACAATTTGTAATGATTCTCTGAGTACCATTTTCCAACCAGTTGTGCATCCAACTTATAGTTTGCCTAGGCTCTATTTCTCTAGTTTGTTTTTGAGACAGTCATATGAGACAGTAACAAAAGCCTTACTGAAATTGAGATATATCACATTTACTGTTTCCCCCCTATCCACAAGGGGTGTTGCTTGTCAAAGAAAGAAATTGAGTTGATCTGACATGATGTGTTCTTGACAAATCCATAATTACTGTTATTTATTACCTTATCTTCTAAATCTTACAAATATACTGTGGGATTATTTACTCCATTATCTTTCTAGGTGCCAAAGTTAAGATGACTGGTCTATAATTCCCTGTGTTGTCCTTATTCCCCTTTTTATAGATAGGTGCTATATTTGCTCTTTTCTAATCCCCTGGTGACTTTGTTCTCCTCCACAAGTTCTCAAAGATAATTATTAAAGGCTAAGAGCTCTCTTCTGCCACTTCCTTAAATATTCTAGGGTGTATTTCTTCTGGCCCTGCCAACTTGAAGACTGCTAACCTATTAAATAATTCTTTACTTGTTCTTATCCTACCTTCAGAATCTTCCCCATTTACACTGGTGTTCAGTATGTTAGTTGCCCGATCACTGCTAAACTTCCCCACCTTTTCTAAATAATCTAACAGTCTACTGTGGAGATAGATGCAGAACATGGGCACAAGAGGGACAGAATGGATGGGAATTACAATCATGTCTGTGGCTTAAGAAGTGAGTCTTTTAAACAAGAGTAGTAGTATTAGTTCAAAGGAACATCTTTTTCTTGCTTTCTATCACACTCTGTGTGATTCTTTTACGTCTCCACCCCAGAAAAAAAATCTGATTGCTGGCTGGTACAGTAGATATTAAATACAAATTATTTTGCCAAATATGCACAGCTTTATGTGTGCTACTGCTTAACCATCTGTAGTGCAGGCTACATGCCAATTCCTTTATTCCTGGAGTGCTGCCAGGGGAATCCATTCGAGAGAGAGTCTAAAGCAAAGCTAGGAAAGGAAGCCAGAAATAATGGAGCCCAGAAATCACCTGCGTAGTGTTGGAGAAGTAGCTTCTCTTATTGAGGGGGAACTAATAAAGGCAGGAGGGAAGAAATAATTATCCAAAAAAATGTGTGCAACCAGAGCTCAAAATCCTAGACAGAAGGGTTTTCCTTTAAATTAGAGCTTGTCAGGAATATTTGGCAAAATATTTTTAACTAAAAAATACCAATTTGTCAAAGTCCAAACGATTTCCTGGAAGGGGTCAAATTCTCAACCTGAAAGAATATTGATAACATTTTTTAAAATATCTTAGTTTCACATTTTCAAACTGAAAACTTTCAGTTAAAAATTTCTGATTCAAAATGATGTTTTTCCACATTTAAACTAATTATACACAAATTATTTTTTAAAAGGTAAAAAACAAAACATAATGTTTAAAAATTATTGAAACAAAATGTTTTGATTGATTCAAACCAAGTTTTTCCCCCCCAAATTTTCAGTTTCATAGAATCATAGAAGATTAGGGTTGGAAGTGACCTCAGGAGGTCATCTAGTACAACCCTCTGCTCAAAGCAAGACCGACACCAACTAAATCATACTAGCCAGAGCTTTGTCAAGGCGGGCCTTAAAAACCTCTAAGGATTGAGTTTATGAACAATTTTGAGATTTGTTGGTGTTCCATAAGAAAAAAGGATTTTCAGAATTGTTATTTGTGATAAATAGAGCTCGTTCAAAATGGATTTTCAATCTCATGAAAATTTTTGAGCTAAAAAAATAATCATCCTGAATGGGAACAAAAAGCCAAAATTTCATTTCTTTTTATGAAACAGGATTTTCCCCAAATTTAGTTTCAATTCAGTCAAAATGTTTTATTTCAGTAAATTTGAAATGTTTTGTTTTGAGGTTGACCTGTAAATTTCTAACCCAAAAGTCATTTCAAAATGAAAAATCAGAACTGTAGTTCTAAAACTGTCAACACTGGTCATTTTGACATTTTCAAAACTTTTTGTTTGTTTGTTCTGATGCAAATTTCACTGAAAGCAATTCAATTTCATTGAAAAAATTTGTCTAAGCGAAACAGCATTTTCTGATGAAAAACTGTTTTGATGAAAATTTTCCAACCAGCTCTAGTGATAAAGAACAGTGTGTTTGTTGTTGTCAATTTTGAGTAAAAACACACAGGTAATCAAAAGTTACATATGGAGAGGAGGAGGGAGTCAGCCACTGACCAAGACCAGCAAGGTCTGACTCAGAGATGTATCCCTGGGGAATACTGGTATTTAAGTGATTGACGTTACCAAATTAACAAGAGTATTGTGGTCATTCTTGAGTAAGGGGGTTACTGAACTTTAGCAAATCCTTGCAAAATTTATGTGGATTCCTTGGCAGACATTGCCCTTAATCCATTACAGCATGCATCTGGATTGTGTGTGTGCAAGCCTGAATTACTGAGAAAAGAATTTGCCTCAATTGCTATTTGAATGCAGTGTTTCATGCCTGGTAATAAGTGCAAAATCACATCCACCGCATACAGGCCATTTATTTAAATGAGAGGTGATGAAGAAAGCTAACACTGAATCATCTAATGAAAAAGTGTTAAGCAAAAAAGGTTAACTAATCCTGATTAGGTCATGAGTTAATGATTTAGGAGTATTCACTGAATTAGCTTTCCAACTTTATCATCCCATCCATTAGGTAAAATCTCAGAAAGTCAAGATAGTGGGGATGAGGAAAAGCAGAATAAGACTTTGTGTATTCGGGTGGGATCCACAAAAGCACTTAAGCACCTAAGTCCCATTTTTAGGTGCCTACGTCCCATTTTTAGGCACCACTTTGATCCACAAAACTCACTCAGCTGCTGCATAACCCTGTAGGCACCTAAAGTTGCTCGGCACCTAAGCTTTTGCGGTTAAAGTTCCCAGGAAACTATGGTTCTGCCTCTGAGCATGTGCACCATTGCCTCACTCTAGGCTCTAGGATGCCTCTCTCCCACCCAGCCCCCAGTGGGATTCATGAATGAGTTGAAAAATCGGAGTTCAACTACCTAAGTCGTGTGTGTGGCCCAATACTATAGGTGTGCTGAGAGGCAACTTAACTGCAGAAAGTAGAGGAGGAGGACCTCTTTCACAACTTTTACCCTAAAGGATAGAGGACTGACCCAAGATGTGGGACACCTGCGGTTCAAGTCCCCCCTCTACTTGATGAGATGAAGGGATTTACCCACCTTTCAGGTGAGTGTCCTAACCACTAGGCTACAGAGAAATTCAAACACTTCTTCTGGCCCAGCTAATATTTAATTATTCAATTCTTGAACTGAAGTGGAACAACATCAATAGGAGAGATCGAGGGAGACCCACAACAGAATTTTCCATAGCCCAGTGGTTGGAACACATACCTGTGAACTGGAAAATCCCTATTTAAAGCCTTTCTCCGCCACAGGAAAAGAGAGGGGACTTAAACCAGGAGTCTTCCACATCCTGGGTGAGTACCCTAACTACTAGGTTAAAGGTTATGAGGGAGCATCTCCTCCTTTCCTCCCCTGCAGCAGTTTTGTGGTGTTAGGCCTCTGAGCATATCTACTGGCTCAGGACTTAGGCAGGTGAGTGCCTAACTTTCACTGGTTCATGAATCACAAGCAGAGATAGAACCTTCCCTCCAGTCCGGACTTAGGCACTGAAATCAGAAAGGGGCAAGGCTTAGCACATGCCCCCTCTCATTGACATCTCCCATTGGATAATTTAGGCAGTTCCCCATCTAGTGTGCTGGCTTTGTGGATCGTATTGTAAATTGCCTCTCTCTCCCCATTCATTCTATAGGACTCTAGACACTTGCCTAACTCAAGTTTTGTAGGTCACAGTGTCGTTCCTGTGATTTTTTAAGCACCTAAAAGTTAGGTGTTGTAACCATCACAATGCCTAAATCGCATTTGTGGATCTGAGCTTTAGTATCTAATAAATTATATCCTCAAAAATGATATTCAATATCTTCCTAAATAATTTGGATAATGGCATTAAGAGTAAACTTATAAAATGTGCAGCCTATACCCAGTTGGGTAGGTTTGCAAGTGCTTTGGAGGACAGGATTAGAATTAAAAATGTTCTTGACAAACTGGAGAAATGGTCTGAAATAAATAAGATGAAATTCAAGAAGGGTAAATGCAAAGTACTACACTTCAGAAGGATTAAGCAGTTGCACAACTACAAAATGGGAAATGACAACCTAGGAAAGAGCAGTGCAGAAAAGGATCTGTGGGTTATAATGGATCCCAATCTAAATATAAGTCAACAATGTAATATTGTTGCATATAAAGCAAACATTATTCTGAAACTATTAGCAGGAATGTTGTAAGCAAGAAACAAGAAGTAATTCTCCCACTCTACTCAGTCTCAATTGATAAGGCCTCAATTGGAGTACTGTGTCCAGTTCTGGGCACAACACTTTGGGAAAAATATGGACAATTTGGAGCAAGTCCAGAGAAGAGCAATAAAAATGATGAAAGTTTCAAAAACTGGGACCTTTGAGGAAAGATTTAAAAAATTGGGTTTGTTTAGACTGGGGAAGAGAAGACTGAGGGGGGACATAATAACTGTCTTCAAATATATAAAAGGTTGTTATAAAGAGGATGGTGATGTATTGTCCTCAGTAGTTATAGAGAACAATTTAAGAAGTAATGTGCTTAAAGTGCAGCAAGGGAGATTTAGGTTAGACATTGTGAAAACTTCTTGACTGTGAGGTTGGAGGTATTTAAGAAGAGGTTAGGCAAACACCCGTTAGTGACGGTCTAGATAATACTTAACCCTGCCTCAGTGCAGGGGCATGGAGTAGATCCAAGGTCCCGTCCATTTCTATGAAACTAAGTGTTTGAAAAAACAAGTCTCATTTATGTCCCATGAAACGTACATGCTCATTTGATATGACTTAAACTGTAAACAGCCACTTGACAGAGTGACTAGGTCAAGACACAGAAGGTATATTTTTCATTGTTATTTATATAGGGACATATTGGAGGTGTGTATGGCCCTAAAAAGCAAATTAGAAATGACAAAGGGACAAAAATGTCAAACTGACATATGCTGCAAGTCTCATGCTGCCAGTACTAAAACATTCTTGGAATTACTAAATTCATAAACCACAATTTCCTAACAAAAAAAATGGTTGTATCCAGAATGGGGGGATTCTATATTAGACCTCATGTTGACAGATAAAGTTGAACGGATCACAAAACTAAAAATTGATGGCCATTTAGGTACAAGTGAGCATGATGATCACATTTATAATGTACAAATAGAATAAAGTCTGGAGCAGTAATATATATATACTGGCAGGAAGAATTTAAACAGAAAAAAATGTGAATGATAACTGGAAATTGTTTAAGAACACTTAACTAGAAATCAAACAGCCACAATCCCACAATCAAGGAAGAAGGTTGTATTGGTTAAAAAACCAACCTATATGTGTGTGTGTGTGTGTACACACACAAAATTTATATATATATAACCACATATAGGTTGGTTTTTCAACCAATACAACCTTCTTTATATATATATATATATATATATAAATCAAAAGCTCAGAACTGTAGAAAATTGATAACAGGAAGCAGGGAAGCAGAGTTGAGAAAAATAAGAAGACATTTTTAAGGATATTAGGAATAAAAAGAATCCTAGCACTGGTATTGGTCCATTATTAGATGAAATTGGTAGAATTATCAATACTAATGCAGAAAACACAGATGTGTTCAATCAATATTTAGGAAAAAGCAGATGTAGTCATATTATATAATGATGGTAACACTCTTTCCATTCAACTAATATCACAGAAGGATGTTAAACAGCCGTTAGTAAAGTTAGACATTTTAAAATCAGCAGGTCTGGATAGCTTCCATCCAAGAGTTTTAAAAGAGCAGGTGGAGAAGCTGGATGTCCCATTAACGTTGATTTTCAATAAGTCTTGAAATACTGGCCAAGTTCCAGAAGACTGGAAGAAAACTGACATTGTGCCAATATTTAAAAAAGGTAAATGGAATGACCCAGATAATTATAGGCCTGTCAATTTGAAGCTATTGAAAAGAGATTTGATTACTAAAGAATTAAAGGAGGGTAATATAATTAATGCCAATTAACATGGATTTATGGAAAAGAAATCCTTTCAAACTAACTTGATTTTTTAAATGAAATTACAAGTTTGGTTGATAAAGATAATTACATTGATGTAATATATAGAGACTTCTGTAAGGCATTTGACTTGGTACCACACAACATTTTGATTAAAAAACTAGATCAATATAAAATTAACATGACACATGGTGACATAATATAACACAAAATAGTACCTTGTAACCCCCATACTCACCACTTGTGTATGGTTGTGATATTTTGTACAAAGAATGCTTTGTAAGGTATTCTATGAAAAGTCATGATTTGCTGAAACTCATTGTTCTGTCAAAATATGTATATCCTCATTGCAATTGGAATTATGAGATTGTCCTATATGATTGTTATTGAAATATATTGTGAGTCTGGGAGACACCTACAGCTAGGTCTACAGTGGCAACAAAGGGGGTGACCCAGACCAGCTGATTTTAAAATGTCTAACTTTACTAACGGCTGTTTAACATCCTTCTGAGATACTAGTTAAATGGAAAGAGTGTTACCATCATTATATAATATGACTACATCTGCATTTTCCCAAATATTGATTGAACACATCTGTGTTTTCTGCATTAATATTGATAATTCTACCAATTTCATCTAATAAGGGACCAATACCAGTGTTAGGATTCTTTTTATTCCTAATATCCTTAAAAATTTCTTCTTGGGCATTAAGCAACCATCACTAGCCACTGATCAGCAGAGGAATTGTAAACAAAAGATTTACAATTCAATAAGAGACAGTTGCTTAAGTTCTACAAAATGGGGTTGCTTAACTCCGTGCGTCAGCCAGGTATCAGGACATGTGATGCTTGTCTCCATGTTTGAGCCAGTATTTTTCCAGGGACATGAACTGAGAGTATAAAATAAGAGAGATGAGTCCAACTCTCTCCCGCACCACCTACTGTAAAGGCAACAGGAACATTTGGAAGAAAAGACTTGGAACTGGGGAGATTGGCCCCAGACTGAGTAGAGAATTCAGGCTGTACGTTAAGAACTGTGAACTGCTAACAGTGCCTAGTGCAGTGAAAAAAACTGCTTGATTCAAATCTTGCTTAGTCTGATAAAATATAAGATTTAAACTGTGATTTTATCTTTTATTTCTTTTGTAACCAACTCTGACTTCTATGCCTAACACTTACAATTATTGTCTAAGTGCTTGGGGAATTGACTCAGATTGCAAAAGCTGGTACATGTCCACTATCCTTTGAAGAAGTGCTGAACTAAATTAATGAGCTTGCATTGTTGAAGAAGATCTTGAGCAGCGTAAGATAGCACATTTCTGGGGTACAAGGCTAGGGCTGGGGTTTTTTTCTGGTATCTCCCTGTGCATAGTTCATGAGAGGCTGTGAGAGCCTGCATGCAATTTATCAGGGTGTGCCTCTACTTGTTGATGGCTGAATGATCACAGCACCTGGAAGGGTTTGCTTGCTTGTCACTAGCATAACATTGTGAGAGATATCCCAGGCTGGAGAGTTAAGGGGGCACAGTGGTCCTACAGTTCTTAGGTGTACCCCGGGGATCTGTCACATACACATTAAATGGATTAAAAGCTGGCTAAATGATGATAGGTCTCAAAATGTAATTGTGGATGGGGAATCGTCATCAGACAGGCATGTTTCTAGTGGGGCCCGGCAGGGAATTGTTCTTGGTCCTGTGCTAGTTAACATTTTTACCAATGACCTTGAAGAAAACATAAAATCATCAGTGATAAAGTTTGCAGATGACACAAAAATTGGGGGAGTGGTAAATAATGAAGATGAGAGATCACTGATAAAAAATTATCTGGATCGCTTAGTAAGCTGGGTGTAACCAAACAATATGCATTTTACTATGGCTAAAAGTAAATCTATATATCTGAGAATAAAGAATGTAGGTCATACTAGCATGATGCGGGACTCTATCCTGGGAAGCAGAGACTCTGAAAAAGATTTGGTGGGATAACAGAGTGATAATTAGCTGAACATGAGTTCCTAGTGTGGCACTGTGGCCAAAAGGGCTAATGCGATCCTTGAATGCATAAACGGGAATCTGAAGTAGGAGTAGAGCAGTTATTTTACCTCTGTGTTTGGCACTGGTGCAAATGCTTCTGGAATACTGTGCCCAGCTCCTGTGTTCACAATTCAAGAAGGATGTTGAAACTTTGGACAGGGAAAAGAGCTATGAGAATCACTGAAGGGTTAGAAAACATGCCTTACAGTGATAGACTGAAAGAGTTCCATCTATTTGGCTTAACAAAGAGACGGTTAAGGGGTGACTTGAGTACAGTCCATAAGTACCT
The DNA here is from genome assembly GCF_013100865.1 of Trachemys scripta elegans. Classification (NCBI taxonomy): domain Eukaryota; kingdom Metazoa; phylum Chordata; order Testudines; family Emydidae; genus Trachemys; species Trachemys scripta. Next base: position 316,702,137 of record NC_048298.1, on the reverse strand, counting down.
ATGTGGGAAACAAATGTTTCATAATGGACTCTTCAATCTAACAAAGAAAGTTATGACATGTTCCAATGTCTGGAAGATGAAGCTGTACAAATTGAGACTAGAAATAAGGTGTACATTTTAAAGTGATGTTAATCACCAGTTGGTGCAAGTTATCAAAGGTCACAGGCAATTTTTAAATCAATATTTATGTTGTTGTTTTTTTTCAAAAGATATGCTCTTGGAATTATTTTGGAGAAGTTCTATGGCCTGTATTACACAGGAAGTCAGACTATGTGATAACAGTGGTCTCTTCTGGCCTTAGAATCTATTAATCAAATTCTCCTTTGACCTGCACCCTTGAACAGTAATTTAGGTCAATGCAAACTGGGTATAAAACACGACTCTTCTGATTTAGCATCATTTTGCACCCACTTTGCAAAGGGTGGTAATGACTACACCAGGTGCAGGGCAGCAGAGAAACAGACCCAAAGCTCCTGCTTCTTGGAAATTACAATCTAAGGGCTTGATCTCACTAGGGCTAATAGGAAACCTTCCATTGACTTCATCTGAAGTAGACACAGGTTCAAAATTAGAGCAGGAACACTACATAAATGAGAGCATTTAACATGTTATCATTGGAAGGTCTCCTGGAACAAATGTATTTAAAGGAAAGATTTGAAAGACAAGAGAATGTTCGAGTAGCACAAAAGGTCAGGAGAGAGCTGTCTCCAATATAAGTGGCACTGTAGGGTAAAGGGTGGTTTGGAAGTATAGGCATAGGGGTTGGAGGCAATTGGCCATGTATTCTAATCTTTGCTCTTTCACTAATTTATTCTGTAGCCAAGGTTACATTTCACTCGTCACCTTGGCTTTTCTATCTATAAAATGGGGATAATAATATATATCCACCTGTATCAGTGGGATGTCATGAGGATTAGTGAGTGAATGTGTGTGCTTTGAATATATAAAGCACTATATACAAATTAAATCTTGGGATGGCAGACAATATGAAGATGAGAGTGGGAGAAATATATAAAGTAGGGAACTAGGTGGGAGGCTTTTGCAGAGGGAAGAAAGATAAAGGGTCACAAGTATAATGGAGATGTAAACAGCAAAGTTATGCAGATCCTGAAAGATGAGAATGAATACCGCAGCTCAAACTTGCTATGAAAAATAAGCAGAAGACAGTGACAAAATAGGATTCAAATAGATAGTGTTATGGTATGAATGGTGAGAAGGGAAGACAGATACAATTGGATTGAAATACAGTGCTGCCTTGTTTTGGACATTCATCTTCTATTACTCTTACATCACTTAATTCAACTTTCAACCCTCTAGTTTTGCCCTCATGAAAGGGAAAATGACTGAAATTGGCATGTAGATAAAGCAGAAATGTATTCCCTGAAATGTCATTTATGGAAGTATGATTTCTGTGAGAAAGCACTCCAGGAATGATATTGCACAATGGAGATTAGGCAAAGACTTATTTTCAGGTATGCCTGCTATTATTAAATAGTCTACATGCCAATATTGATTTAATTATGATTCTTTATTTTATTCATTTATTCATTATAGAATTTAGCTTTTGTGTTGCTTTTCCTTTTTAAAAATCTGGGGTTATTTGAATAATGATCCAAATATGTTCTAATATGTACTTTAAAATATCACATAGAAAGAAGACGGTCTCTTCTGACCTTACACACTTTAATTACAATTCCTAACGACTGCTATATACCTTCTGTCACTACACTGCCTTATTCAATAAATATTTGATTGATTGCACATTTTTCTGGGATTTTTTACTACATATTAAAATCTTAGTGCTCAGTGCAGCCCAATTTCATTTAGAATGTTGAGAGATCATTATTTAAAAGAATTACACTTAGGCATAGATTTTTAAAGTATAAGCTATTTTCATACTCTCAATACTCAGCAAAATAAAACCCAGGTTTGAATGGGAAAGTGGCAGACACCTTTACACCTCTGCCTGACAAATTTTCAATTTTTATCCTGATCCTTTTTAATGGAGCTGGTCAGGAATTTTTCTATGAAGCTTTTTTTTTGGTTGGAAAATGCCACTTTGTCACAGGAAAGGATGAGTTTCAATGAATTTCTTGTTTCAAACACAATTTGAGGGGGAGGGGGAGTTTCAAAATTGTCAAAACATCCCATTTCAACACCTTAAAAATGAAAAATAAAACATTCACTTTTCATTTTGAAATGACTTTTTAATTAGAGATGTAAGCTATTTCTAAAAAAAAAAAAAAATCAATATGAAATGTTTTGATTAACCTGAACCAATGTTTTTCACATTGTTCATTCACAAAAAAATTAAGATTTAAGCTTTTTGTCTTGATTCAGGACAGGATATTTTTTTTTCAAATGTCAAATATTTTCCTATGATGGGAAAATAATTTTTCACCAGCTTAACATTTTGATGCTAAAACTATTTAGAACTAGCTACAATTATTGTATTGTTGCACTCTCCTCATTCTCAAAACTGGCTGAACTGTATTTTACTCAAGGTTTTAAAAAAATGTTACCCTGAGGTAGAGACCAAACATGGAACGTATCTTCCCAATAGATGAAAGGCGGAGAAAGCCATGAACAAAAAAGGGCACTTTGAATGGAAATACTTAGTCAAACCTTAAATGTAGCTTTTATTAATCACTCCAGCTGGCATATATTTGTCACCATAGGAATACAAGGTGCTTTACAAACATATAGGAAGACAAGCTCTCTTCCAGAAAGAGTGTATAGTTAAATTTGCACAGATACAGAGAACGAAAAACAGCATGTAACAGAATGAGACAGAAGGAGCACTAAAAAAGAGGATATGGCAGAGGTGGGGGAAAGGAACAGGAGGTAGGAGTAAACAAGAACACAGATGTAGCCACAGTAGAGTTGTGCAGAGCTTTGGTGGTAAGATTTAGTTGCTTTAGAGAATTCATTTGTACACAAATGGGTAATCTATTCCAAAAGACAGACAGACATGCAAAAATAACTAGAAGAATGTTTATAGTGAAAAACAGAACAAAGCATAGCTCATGGGTTGTTGCTGTCTTATATAAATCAGGCAACGTGTGTCCCTTTCAATCTCCATATGAGAGTTGTTTAGACAGTAAACACTCTTTTGGCCCTAATATTTTGCTAGCAGAAGTGATTGTCTATTCTGGCTCAGTGAGGGAGCTGGCAAACCACATACAACCATGCACACACATATTTTTAAAAGGAAATAAGAAAAAAACTATAAATAAGAGTGAAAAGTACAATAAAATTGCAATATGAGAAGGAAGCAGCAATCCCCAAAGCAAATCCTCTCAAAACTTATGTTGACAATTGTGCTTACTTTATTCCATGAAACAAACGGAATGTTACTGAAAGAGAACAAATCCATGGCCCAGATGAACTTCTCTGTGAGATGAACGTGTCATGGCAGGACACAAAAGGATAATAAGCCAGCCAAATACTTGAAAAAAAAAGAAGAAATATAGTAGAAAAACGCTTTAAAATAGCTTGCTTCCTCTACATTCCAGCAACTAAACAAACAGACATTCACACAGAACCTTTGAAACTGAACAAACTGGATGAGCAAACAGCCTGAATCACTGATAAAAAAGACTGCTATGAAATTTTAACCCTCCTTCTGCAGAATGATGGACCCCCCCTGCAGATGTAGCTGGAAATATAATGAACCCTATTTTCTCCTTGCTTTGATCATTTGCTATATTGTACAGTTTGTTACCTTTTTGTATAACAATGAGATTCTCTTTTTTGCAATGCTGAAGGTAAAGAAAGTTCCTTTCAAGTGACAACCTCAGATTCACCTGAAAGATTCGTTACATTTACTTTCCACTTTGTCATCTTGAAATGGAGCATGTTTTATATTCACATTATTTAGGTGATTGAATCAAAAGGCGTAAAAAGAAAAAGAAGCTTGTATATTCTCAATTAAATTTATGTATTCTTTTTGGAAGATGTTCTGAATGACAGTAACAATGCTAACGAAATGTCACTTTATGAATGCTTAATTATTAAACAGTGTCAGATTTCAGGCTTGGAACCAGGTGAGTTGGGGGTCTGTAACAGTGGGAGAGACCCCTAAATTACTATTTTGAATTCAACCCCATTGCAATTGATACTATCTGGGGGATGAGTTGGTCTTGGTTTAACTTCTTATGGAAGATGTCCACCTCACAAAACTGCATTGGCCATTTGAACTGAGGCACCGAGGACTGAATGGGCCAGAGAGTTCAACTGGGGGGAGGGATAGCTCGGTGGTTTGAGCATTGGCCTACTAAACCCAGGGTTATGAGTTCAATCCTTGAGGGGGCCACTTGGGGATCTGGGGCAAAATCAATAGTTGGTCCTGCTAGTGAAGGTAGGGGGCTGGACTCACTGACCTTTCAAGGTCCCTTCCAGTTCTAGGAGATGGGATATCTCCATTTATTATTAGTGTCTCAATATATGTATCAAGTTAGATGAAGATGGGCAAAATTCATCCCTGGTAAAATTCCACTGAAGACTATTAGAATTACACTAGTGACAAACTCTCCATGCTTACATCTAAGAAAGTAATACCTCAATCCAGCATGTGTGGACATTCCCTATTCCACCTTGTTATATGCCTTTGTTCATATACATTAAGGCTAAATTGCAGCATTGTAATATGATTGTTTGGGAATGTAACCCACACACCTCCTGGGTGTGTTGCTCTGTCCCATCTAGTGGCACCGAGATTACTTAGAACAAGAGATAAAATGAGTCTGCTCTACAGCCTTAGCTAACAGGCAGTTGGCTTTTAGCTCATGCGGTAGAGGCTCATCCAGAGGTCCCCAGTTCAATCCTGCTCGCCGACGACTGGGATCTGTCGGCATTACAGAGCATAAGCATGTTGTCAGTTGCAATGTTAAGTGGTGTATCAAGGAACATGTGATGGATTCTCCTTGGAATGGCCTTGCTCTTGCGAGGTGTGGCACATTCAGAACCTCATCCAGCATGTCCCATTGCATCACACAAATGTGCACTGAGGGCTAAACAGAAAGGAGGCACAACTAGAGATCAAACAAATTTCTTCAAAAATTCTTAGCAAATAGTAGCAGATAATTTTTTTTAACAGTACTCTATGAGAGGCTCTTCATGCTTTATTTCTGCCTTCAATAGACATGTATGAAATACTGGAAATCTCACAAGAAAGCCTAATTTCATGACATCTTCAATCCATGTTTGAAGTGTGGCCAGAGACGAGCGGCTCCAAGAGTTTAGTTAAGTTTTCTATTAGCATCCAAACTTGTCGTGCTGATCTGAACCATTCCACACCATGCTATCTAATTAACAATTCTGAGAACCACCAAAATTTATCATAATAAAACAAAAATGAATGTGAAGTCTCACAACAGTCATTGGTAAATGTTGCTTTTAAAGTGAAATAAATTCTACCAGATCATTGCCAGCAATGCAGAATATTTAAATGATTCTTCAAAAAATGTATCTTTAGACTTTGTTGGAGTAGGTTTGGAGTCATTTCAGTAAGATAACCAAATTGATATGCTACAATATAAAATACCACAGCCTTTCTAGTGACACATCGGTGGGACTGTTACAGGTACTATATGTTTCCCAGTATGTGAGCAAAGCAGAAAAAGTACCTAGGGGATTTCTCATGTCACTACAAATAACATGATCTCATTTACTGTGTACCATACCTATTCATAGCCTGAGGTTCAGAGGTGTCATGAATATCCCATAAACAGGGCCGGCTCCAGGCACCAGCTTGTCAAGCAGGTGCTTGGGGCGGCCACTCCGGAGAGGGGCGGCATGTCCAGGTATTCGGCGGCAATTCGGCAGACGGTCCCTCACTCCGCCTAGGAGCGAAGGACCTCCCGCCGAATTGCCGCCGCAGATCGCGATCGCGGCTTTTTTTTTTTTTTTTTTTTTGGCTGCTTGGGGTAGCCAAAACCCTGGAACCAGCCCTATCCATAAAGATTTGAGCATTTTTGGATTACATGTACAGGATTAAGGGCTCAATCCTGCATGGGGCTGGAAAGCAGTGCTGTGTGGAAGTGCTCCAAATCTGTAGTGTCAGTGAGCATGTCTTAGTAAAAGTTTATATGGGAATAAAGGAAGGGAGTTTGAAACTTATCTTTCCCTTTCAGTTGTTTCTGTAAATCCAATGCTATATCTGTCTGTTCTTATCAGCAGTTGCTGCCATTGTGGCCTTGAGGGGGTGCCTTCTTCAGGCCCACAGAAAGCTTTAACCTGATGAGGAGAAAAAATAAGAGAGCTAGGGAGGACATGTTCTGCGTGATGCTGCAAACCAGTTCTACATAGGACCACAAACAAAGGGTCTGGAGGGTCAACATGGCAGAGAGCATGGAGAAAGAAAGAGTGGACAGGAGAGAGGCCCAGGAAAAGGAGAGGGAGATGTACCAGAAAATAATGGGTCTTCTCATGCAGTAAACACAAATGCTGCAGACTCTGATTGACCTTCAGGTCCAAAAATCTCAGACTCTTCATGCTTTAATAACAGTGCCTTACACCTTCCCAACATTCCACATGGCATCATAGGCCACATCCATATTGCTACCACTCCATGCTGGGGGAGAGCAAACAAAACCACAACTTCACATACACAGACCTGTGAGAACCATGGCTGGTGTCTGTGTAGCCATGATGGACTATGTTTGTTAACTGAAATGAACAGAAATGTTTGCTGCCTTTCCAAATGCAAAGTGCCATTATGTTAATTTATGCTCACAGTTTGTATTGCATTGCCTGCCTTCAATCTATCAACAGTCATTCTGCATATATTGAGCTGATAGTTGAATCTTTCCCTGGTGCTGTTGAGGTGGCCAGTGCATGGCTTCATGAGCCAAGTTCCCCACAATCACCACTGACATTTTGATATTTCCAGTGGTAATCCTCTGCTCAGGAAAGTCCATGCTTGTAGCTTTCTGAACAGTTAAGCTTTCTTAAATATGAAAGCTTATGTACCTTCTCTGACCAGCCCACACTGATATTAGTGATACACCAATGCTTGCAAAAGCGTAGAAAGAACCCTCAGCTATCCCCCCCAAACACATCGCCAAACTCATCCATTTCATCCTCACCCAAAATAATTTTACATTCAACAAACACTTTGTACCCCTGGCTGTTTCCATGGTTTGGACAAGGATGGCTCCCCAGTATGGCAACCTCTTCATGGGCCACCTTGAAGAATAATTTCTGGACAAATTCACCATGAAACCAATGATATACCAGAGATATATTGATGATATTTTCATCCTCTGGAAAGATGACTTAAATTCCCTCATAGATTTCCACTACAACTTCAACAACCGCCATCCATCCATTAAACTCTCCCTGGCACATTCCCACACTACCATCAACTTCCTGGACACCACAATCAGCTTCAACAATGGAAGCCTATAGACAGCTATATCCAAGAAACCCATGAATCTCCTCCCCAACCTTCATAGATCCAGTAGCCACCCCAAACACACAGAAAAATCTGTTATCTACAGGCAGGCACTCAGATACCACAGAATATGCTCCGAGAATAAATCCAGGATATACTCCTTAAAACACTCAAATCTGCCTTCACCAAACAAGGACACTCCAACCAGAGAAGTAGATCACATCATGAAACTGGCCACCCAGATACTCAGAGAAAACCTGCTTCAATATAGAAATAAAACCTGCTCTGATCACAAACCCCTACTTGTCACCTATCACCTCACACCGAATCCTATATGGGGTATCAAACAACTACAACCCATATGGTTCTTCTGGTGGGTCTGCAAATACAGGAGGATTGTGTGTCCTATATTAGTTATGTTCCTGAGAACACAGCAGAGCTCTGTGGTCTCTATGCTTCTTTCAGAGATTGCAGACACTAAAAAGATCCATGCAGGTTTTGGGGATTTTTTTTTAAAAAGGTGTGGAAATTATGAGTTATGGGTGTCAGTATGTGATAGAGAAAATTGCATGCTGAAAACTTGAACCTTAACTCCTAGAGATCCCTGCACAACTCAATTCTACCCAACAACACATTGTGAAGAATTTCCCAAAAGCATTTCACAAGCTGGCAGTGAATGGCACACCGGGATAGCTACTCTTTGTGCACCACACTTGACAACCATACAAACACTTCTGGTGAGTATACACGGCACCAGCACAAGCGGCTATGTATGCATGTGCACAAGCAATATACTAACTTCAGCAGCTGTACACTGATGTAACTTGCATCAATCAAAGTTTGTAATATAGACATGGTCTATGATAAGGAGTCAAATCATAAAGGGTATTATAAGTTAAACCAACACCTCAACTTGCACTTGGAAACAAATGCAAAGATTGTGAACTTTTTGGAGTACTTTTGTATCATGCTCCCAGCAAGAAGCAGAACTCTGTAAACAGGCTACCAAATAGTGCAGTACCTGAAGTTTCCAGTCGGTCTTCCCAAGGATTGCCTCAACTAGAGTCTATTGCAATAGTCAAAATAGTGGATTACTGTGGCAAGGTCCAGATATGAAAGTAGGAGCTGCATGGCACTTTATTCAGCACTATAGTAGACATTTTCACCAGTATGTCTCTAGACAACCCACATATGCCCCAGTGTAGCAGTCATTATTATTATTTATTCATTTAGCACTGTAATAGTACCTAGTGTTTTGCACAGTAGAATAAGGTATGGGTGCTGCTCAGAAGATGTTATAGTCTGATAACCTAATTTGCAATCAATGACTTCCCCTTGCTCCCGTTTTCACAGGTGCAAGATAAGCACTGCAATGGGTAAGCAGAAGGACTGGCTGGAAAACAACAATTTCATTCCAATTTGTTTGTGAAAAAAACATATATACGCGGGACAGAGAGACTTTACAATAGCCAATAGCCCATTGCATTCGTGGGAGATGTGTCCCTGTTCTGAATCAGACAGAGTTAGGATTTGAACTTGGTCTTCCACATCCCCATTGAGTGTCCTCACTACCTGACTATAGGGTCACTATCTTTCTCTCTGAAATTCCATCCTGGACCTGAGAAACCATCCTGACAACATTTTCATCAAAAGTAATATTTTTTATGAAACATTCTGATTTTGACGAAATGGCATTTTTTGACAGAAAAAGGTTCTGTTGGAAATTTTTCAGACAGCCCTAATAAACAGCAGGCAAAGGCCTTGTGGTCTAAAGAAGCAAGATGGTCCATGAAGAGTGAGCAGAATGAGATTATGGAGGGAGATTATCAAATCACAAATTTCAATGAAATGCTTGAATCCACTCGTAAGGAGTTGGATGCCTAACTTCCATTTGTGCTTTTGAAAATCTCCGTCTAAGAGATCTGTCTAGTGTGACACACCAAACCTGTGGCAAAAGCATAGATAGAACCCAGGTTTCCTGATTCCAAATGTTTTGTTGTTAACTAGGAGACCAATAACTGTGAGATACCAGTATAAAAAATGTTGATCACCCTTGTTATTCTCAGATTTAATATAAGAACATACTTCATGAAACAGTAACTAAACTTTTAACAATTATCCCTTTATTTTCATGTGGACTACCCACTATAAGTTACGATCACTAAGATCTGATCTGATTTTTTTAAAGATTGTTTCTGAACTGGATATTCATTGAAAGCACATTTATTACCTTGAGCATGTTAAAAACTATTTTGCATATCTTGCCTCTCTGTAGAGGACAACTATAGCATGTACATTTTATGTTGTAATCTGTCATTGGCAGAATTTTCAATTAAACCAAGACTCCATAAAACCATAGGAGTCTTTGTGACTTTGCACTCTATATGATTTTATAAAAATATGTTAATGAGTGAATATAATGTAACTGGAATATGCTTCATGCAAAAGGTCTCTTGTAAGGTATCATTACAGAGCTTATTATCTACTGAGTGTGGTCATCCTATTTGTATAAATGTATCATTCTTGTATCTGAAACTAGAAATATGAAATATAACTCTAAGGGCCTATTGTAATTATGCAAAGTGTGAGCCATTAATGGTGGTTTGGAATCTTGATGGCTCCCATCAACCAAGACAATTGACTGTGGATGGCTCTGTTTGCAGGCAAGCCTTCCTGTGAGTCAGGCTGGGAGGAATGAAGGCTTGGGATCTTACAGTGACATGTGATCATGTCACCTGAACTTGAATCCATCTTTAACCTAGTGCTTTTCCATTGAGAAGTGGGGGATGCAAACCCAGAGGGACAAAGGATACCCGCCTTATGCAAAAGATATATAAATGGGTGGAACAGAACAAAATGAGGAAAGGAGCCATCATGAGGAACCCCCTAGCTACCACCTGAGCTGGAACAAGAGCTGTACCAGGGGAAAGAATTGTGCCCAGGCCTGGAAGGTGTCCAGTCTGAGGAAAAAACTTACTGAAGCATCTCTAAGGGTGAGATTATCTTTATTCAGTTTGATTACACATAGATTTGTGTGTTTTATTTTATTTTGCCATTGGTAATTCACTTTGTTCTGTCTGTTACTACTTGGAACCACTTACATCTTACTTTCTGTATTTAATAAAATCACTTTCTACTTATTAATTAACCCAGAGTGTGTATTAAAACCTGGAGGTGGGGCAAACAGCTGTGCATATCTCTCTGTCAGTGTTATAGAAGGTGAACAATTTATGAGTTTACCCTGTATAAGCTTTATACAGGGTAAATCGGATTTATTTAGGTTTTATACCCCATTGGGAATCGGGCATCTGAGTATTAAAGACAGGTACACTTCTGTACGTTGCTTTCAGTTAAGCCTGCAGCTGTTAGAGGACGTGGTTCAGACCTGAGTCTGGGTTTGCATTAGGCTAGCGGGTCTGGCTCAAACCAGGCAGGGCACTGAAGTCCTAAGCTGATGGGGCAGGAAGTAGTCTTGGCATATCAGGTGGCAGCAGGGGCAGAAGTAGTCTTGGCATATCAGGTGGCAGCTCCTAAGGGGGGTTTTGTGATCTAACCCATCACACTCTTCACTATGTTTCTTTGGGACTAAGTGGCATGGACACTCATAGGCCCCAAACCTGAAAGTGCTGCAACCTCACAGAGCCCTGTTGACGTCAGTGGTGTTCTCTGTGGGCATAGCAGCGTGCACATACACAGTCACTTACAGGATTGTGGCCTTAATCTTCCATCTCTGAAGACCTGGACTCAAATGATAGCTTAAAATTAAAAAGAATTAAACCTAGCGGTAGCTTCTGTTTGTTCATATCGCAAAACTACCACTCAACAGACTCTGCCAGACTGATCTGCACGGTGAATTACAGATCCCAGTGCCTAGCCTCGCAGCTCCTAAAAATAAAGCCAGAGCTCCAAGTCCTTTATTGTCAAGAGCACTAAATCCTGCTTTTTTTTTTAAAGAGAACATTGTAATACTTTTTCATTTCCTGCTAAAATCATATTATACTCACAGTGACAGGATTGCTTATCAGCTGAGCCAGTGACCCGTGGTGATGTTTTCAGCCTGATGGTAAACTGGTGAAGTTAGCACAACACATTTTGCTGAATTAAAATATCCATTTCAGTCTAGGTGGTAGATCATCATCTAGTGTAAATTAGTACAGCTCCACTGAAGTCAATGTTGCTACAGACATTTACACTAGTTGAGTATGTAGCCCAAGATTTTACAGCATTTGGAAAATGAACTGCTTTACAGGGAGCTGTCTGAGAATCAGGCAGACTCCAACAGCACTAACTATTTTGATCTTAGAATATCAGGGCTAGAAGGGATCTCAGGAGGTCATCTAGTCCACCCCCCTGCTCAAAGCAGGACCAATCCCCAGACACCTAAATGGCCCCCTTAAGGACTGAACTCACAACCCTAGGTTTAGCAGGCCACTGCTCAACCCACTGAGCTATCCCTCCCCTTATTGTTTCATACTACCTTGGAATTTTTGTCTGAAACACGAGGATGGCTATATGACATCAGTGGTTTTGTTGTTGGAGCTGCACAATAAGTATTCCAGGGGGAAATGTTTGCTTTGCTGTTTTCCCACATTTTATGGATCCTCAGTCCTTTTTAGTCTACAGTGTCAGGCAAAGACAGTTTACCGGCAACCTGTGTGTCTGGCTAATAACATGTAATGTCTAGTCAATAGGAAATTATTTTCCAATCTCCCAAAGACGGAGTGTGTTGTATTTACAGCATGTTCAGACATCACTGTCCCTGGACTTTGGAATCCAACTATTCTTAATCCTAAATTATTTTGCTGACCTGAAGGACTGGTCTTCACTAGAAAATCAGATCACCCAGCTATGTTGATCTGGGGTGTGAAAAATCCACACCCCTGAATGATGCAGTTAAGTTGACCTAAGTCTCCATGTAGACAGTTCCAGGTCAATGGAAGTGTCCATCAACTTAGCCACCACCTTTTGGGAAGGTGCTGCTGTAGCATCTCAAGTGAAGACAAACCCAAAGCATGTTGCTGCTGCATTAATTGATTTACTCTATTCTTCTTCACCTGTCCCTCCTGTCTTCATTGCAAAGAGTTCTAACCCTATTATGACACTGAACTCTACTACTAGGGAAAAGACTGACCCTGAAACTTTAATACAGAGATACCAATTTACTTTAGACATATTAACATTCTCCTGGAAATTGCATCACAAAGCCAGTGACACAATAATGTTTGTATTCCAATGTTCAGAGGAGTACAATTGCCACAAGGTGGGATGACCTTTTAAGATGGACTTAGCCCTACCTGTGACTAGCTGCCTCCCAGATGATGTGATGGGTCTGATTTTTTTAATTGACTTTTGTACAACCACTACATAACAATGGCACTTTCAAAAGACACCAGGTTCACTACAATTAGATGAGAGAGAAAAGAACCCTCACCCAGATGTTGACAGATTATCTGCAAAATAGAAAGGCAGAAAACAAAATGTTCTGAAAGGCAAAGATAACAACAAAGAACATAGAATATGCACAGCTGCTGCCAATGCTATACCTGCATTATGGTGGCACAGAGAAAGTTGGCTCTCTAAGGGAGTTGGGTTTATCCTCACTATAGTCTACTTATCTTCCTCCCAGATGATGGGTCTGATGTCAGGATCAGGTGATAGTTTGCAGGTCACCTGGCGCTAGTTTGCAGGTCACCTGGCGCCATTCACTGTGGTAATTAGATGTCTATCTGCCTGTTTTGACACCTAGGCTACAAAGGGACTTAGGTGCTGCAAACATTCCCTGGGGCAGAGAGGGAAAGTGAGAACAAAAAAGAGATTCATTGTCCAGTCCAGTGATTAGGGCACTCAGCTGCTATGTTATTGAAGTTGTCCCAGTTGTGTTCACGTTCCCGCTCCAATGAATGCTTAATTATTTACGCAAAGTGGAACAGCTACAAGAGGAAAGATTGCCTTAGATTACCCACCCAATGCCTTGGCCCCTTTGTGCATCTAGCTTCTGGTCCTCAGAAAAAAAGCCATCAAGCAGCTCAAAGAAGAGAGACATGCAGGAGACTCGGGGTCAGAGATAAGGCTCTGGTTTACCTGTTTGATTTAAGATTTTGTTTTTGAGATATAAACCCATCCCTGAAGATAGGGACTATAGTTCGGCAGCTGTTGAGAGATGTTTTAACTATGTTGGCCGATGAGTTTACCTACTGGCTTACAATGATCACACAGGGCAGATATGTATGAAAGTATGGTAGGGAGAGAGTGGCTTATCCAGGCAGTTACTGTAAGTGAAAGTGAATGTACTTTACTAAAAATATCTTTCCTAGTTCCTTGTTCTTGACATACAGTCCATGTCGGTAGATCACAGACTTGGAAGTGGGGAGAGTCTGTTCTAGTCCAATAATATTCTGTGCAAATGACACAGTAGGGAGGGCTGTGGGGTATAAATCACCTACTGGAGAAATAACACTGCCTCCTCTTCAGCATCCACCCCTATCTTCTCTCCCCCCTCTAACCGATTCACCACTCTGCAGCTAAAGTTATTTCCCATTCCTGTGTCTCTGAGCGTGCCGCCCTCGCCTCAGTTCACAAACCCTTGCATTGGCTTCCTTCCTCAATCTCCAGCAATTTCAAACTCCTTGACCTTGCTTCAAAGCTTATGTAGGTCCACTCCTGCCTTCATCTTGGCTCTCAAGCCACCTCTGTTTAACTACTTATTATGTAATTAAAATATAAGTATTCAGAGCTTGGGATGCATTACACTCTGCTCACTTCTAAGGAACCTCAGCCTCTTCCCCTTTCCTTCCCCCGGCACTACACTTGGAAGGACCCCTCTCCTTTCTTACTCCCACATCCTCATCTCCCTCCTTCTCTATTTGGCAAATGGCCACTAATAACTGCTCAACCCTACTCTTACTTTGTCTCCTCAGCCTGGCATTTAACTCATGTTAGTCCTCTGGGGCTTAAGGCATAAATTCAGCTCAGGTGGCTCTTATGTAGCTTTCTCCTGTCCCAAGCCTCCTATCCCACTGTTGTCAGTATTTTAGCTATTTAGGGCTTGTCTACACAAGCACTTACTGCACAGCAGGATAATGTGAATCTCCCAGGAGATGCTCACTAACTGGCTGTGTGGTGAGGTTCCCTACTGAGCTCTGACCTACTGCTATTTCAGACCACAGTACCTCACTGTGCACTAGGGAAATTTTAGTGAACAGCAGCAGGGTCCACAGGGACATTTAATGCATGGTATGCTGGATCGCTGTAGATTTGCAGTAAGTGTAGTATGTGCAGTAAGTGCTCATGTAGATATGTCCTTATATTGGGACACTTTCTTCCTACATGTCTGTAAAGCACCAAGCTCAACAAGGGCTCTATGTAAAATTCAGAAGGAGCCTGAATAAACAAAATTAATGAGCCCTGCAGTTGGGTTTCATGGCTTGGCTACTGGGTTGAATGTTTTCTCTCATCCTACCCCTTTCTGTTTCTCCTTTCTCATAGCCAGTTCTCTCACATCTCTCTCCCACATCCTGATAGTGCTCTACCCATTTTCTACCCTTTCCTTTGCATCCTGTTTTTTTTAGTTTCCAATTCTTCTTTATAGTCTCCTTCCTTTCTCCTCATATTCTCCTCTCTTCCCCAGCCACACGATCTCTCTCTCCATCCCCTATCATCTCCTTGTTTTCCCAACACCAAGTACTACTAACTGTCGTCTCTAACCTACCATTTAATTCAGCTTCTGTATGAAATGATTGGATGATAGCTAATGTGATGCCAATTTTTAAAAAGGGCTCCAGAGGTGATCCCGGCAATTACAGGTCAGTAAGCCTGACTTCAGTACCAGGGAAACTGGCTGAAACTATAGTAAAGAACAAAATTGTCAGACACAAGGATGAACATAATTTTTTGGGAAGAGTCAACATGTTTTTTGTAAAGAGAAACCATGCCTCACCAATCTACTAGAATTGTTTCAGGCGGTCAACACGCATGTGGACAAGGGGGAATCCAGTGGATATAGTGTATTTATATTTTCAGAAAGCCTTTGACAAGGTCTGTCACCAAAGGCTCTTAAGCAAAGTAAGCTATCATGTGATAAGAGGGAAGGTCCTTTCATGGATTGGTAACTGCTTAAAAGATAGGAAACAAAGGGTATGAATAAATGTTTAGTTTTCAGAATGGATACAGGTAAATAGTGGGGTCCCCTAGGGGTCCGTACTGGGACCAGTCCTATTCAACATACTCATAAATGATCTGGAAAAAATGGGTAAACAGTGAGTTGGCAAAATTTGCAGATGATACAAAACTACTCAAGATAGTTAAGTCTCAGAGAGACTACAAAGAGCTACAAAATGATCTCTCAAAACTAGGTGACTGGGCAACAAAATGGCAGATGAAATTCAATGTTGATAAATGCAAAGTAATGCACATAGGAAAACATAATCCCAACTATACATATAAAATGATGGGGTCTAAATAGCTGTTACCACTCAAGAAAGAGATCTTGGTGTCATTGTGGATAGTTCTCTGAAAACATCCACTCAATGTGCAGTGGCCATCAAAACAGAATGTTGGGCATCATTAAGAAAGGGATAGATAATAAGACAGAAAATATCATATTACCTCTATATAAATCCATGGTATGCCCACATCTTGAATATTGCATGCAGATGTGGTTGACACATCTCAAAAAAGATATATTTAAATTGGGAAAGATTCAGAAAAGGGCTACAAAAATTATTAGGGGTATGGAATGGCTGCTGTATGAGGAGAGATTAATAAGAATGGGACTTTTCAGCTTGGAAAAGAGACTAATAAGGCGGGGATATGATAGAGGTCTAGAAAATCATGACTGGTGTGGAGAAAATCAATAAGGAAGTGTTATTTACTCCTTCTCATAACACAAAAACTAGGCATCACCAAATGAAATTAATAAGCAGCAGGTTTAAAACAAACAAAAGGAAGTATTTCTTCACACAATGCACAACTTGTGGAACTCTTTGAAGGCCAAGACTATAACAGGGTTCAAAAAAAGTGCTAGATACATTCAAAAGAGCTCAAAAAAAGAGCTAGGACAGGTCCATCCATGGATGTGTCCCTACCCTCTGTTTGCCAGAAGCTGGGAATGAGCGATAGAGAATGGATCACCTGATGATTACCTGTTCTGTTCATTCCCTCTGGGGCACCTGGCATTGGCCACTGTTGGAAGACAGGATACTGGGCTAGATGGACCTTTGGTCTGCCCCATTATGACCGTTCTTATGTTCTTATGTAGATATCCAATCTCTTTCCCCCTGTCTCTTTTCAATCCTCATGCATATTTTTTCTTCAGTCCCTCTCTGGAGCCTCCAATCCCTCCCCCTCCCCCCCTTCAAGCTTCCATCTGTATTTCCTACACATGAGGCTGAGGTTGGGTGCTGCTGCTCTTCCCCAGTTCTCTCTCTAGGACTCTTCAGTATTTGTCTCCACCCCCATCTCCTCAGTACTCTGCCCCATTTTACCCCCACCAGCTCTCTGCCTCCCACCCTGCAGTTTTATTTTCCCTGTCTTAGGGCTTCACCAAGTCCCCTGAGGTCCTGCTTTGAACTTACTGGGCAAAGGTGGTGTTACTGACCTGTACAATATAGAATGGTGGTAGTTGAACTAGTTCCCACTTATCCTTCATCCACCCTCATCCTTCATAGCTGCGCTATGCAATGGAGAGGGTTAGCTTGCCAAACAGCCTCCTCTCATTTCTGCTATGTCTTTCCCTAATGGCTGTAATCCCTTACTCTCTCTCGCCCTAGAAATCCCTTTGTAGCCTGCTTGCCAACAGATCAGCTACTTGACTTCATTCCTAATCCTGACATAGTCCTATCCCTCTCTCCCAAGTGTTCTGCTACCTCTCAGGGTATGTTTTCACTGTAAAGTGAAGGTGTACTTGTAGCATGGGTATGTCTACTTTAATCTAGCTAGCCTGAGTAACAGCAGTAATGAAGACAGGGTGGCACAAGTTTGTACCTGCCAGGGACCGTGGGTATGTTTTTGGGTTGCTAGCCTGTGCTGCCGTGCTCCATATGCTACAATTTCCTCCTTCACTTGCAGTGGAGACATACTTTCAGCTTTGCTTGGAAGGTAAGAGTCAAGACCTTCCCATAGGAAAAAGCCAATGTGAGTAAACATATCCATTGAAATAGTCAAAATGGGATTTGCCTGATTAAACTGATTTAAGCAGATTATGGACTGGCTGCTGAGCTATTGCTTGCCACCCGCACTGACTTTGCTTTATCATGACAGTGTAACATCTTGATGCAAGTCATCCGCTGGGAAGCTTGGCAATGGTGCTGACTCCAGTAATGAGTGGTGAGCCAGTGGAGTCAAGTTAAGTATTACAAACAATTTTCATTTGTTTGTTTTCACAGATCTTGAGAGACAGACTTGTCCTCGCTTACAAACAACCCCCCATCCTGAAGCAAATACTCACCAGCAACCACACACCACTGAACAAAAACACTGACCCAGGAACCTATCCTTGTAACAAAGCCCGATGCCAACTCTGTCCACATATCTATTCAAGTGACATCATCATAGGACCTAATCACATCAGCAATGCCATCAGGGGCTCATTCAGCTGCACATCTACCAATGTGATATATGCCATCATGTGCCAGCAATGCCCCTCTGCCATATACACTGGCCAGACCAGACAGTCTGTACACAAAAGAATTAATGGACACAAATCTGACATCAGGAATCATAACATTCAAAAACCAGTAGGAGAACACTTTAACCTGTCTGATCACTCAATAACAGACCTGCGGGTGGCAATTTTGCAACAGAAAAGCTTCAAAAACAGACTCCAAGGAGAAACTGCTGAGCTTGAATTGATATGCAAAATAGATAGAATCAACTCAGGCTTGAATAGAGACTGGGAATGGCTGATCCATTACAAACATTGAATCTATCTCCCCTTGTAAGTATTCTCACACTTCTTATCAAACTGTCTGTACTGGGCTATCTTGATTATCACTTCAAAAGTTTTTTTCTCTTACTTAATTGGCCTCTCAGAGTTGGTAAGACAACTCCCACCTTTTCATGCTCTCTGTATGTGTATATATATCTCCTCAATATATGTTCCATTCTATGCATCTGAAGAAGTGGGCTGTAGCCCACGAAAGCTTATGCTCAAATAAATTTGTTAGTCTCTAAGGTGCCACAAGTACTCCTGTTCTTTTTGTGGATACAGACTAACACGGCTGCTACTCTGAAACCTGTCATTTGAATCTTGTAACTCTTTGAATTGGGCCTGTCACTAGAAAGTATCCTCATCTTTTCAAATAATCTTCTGAAACTTGCTGAATGCTACTCTTCACATACTCATATTTAGGGTCAGGAAGGAATTTTCCCCAGAGACTCTGTGGGTGGGGGAGAGGCGTTAGCTTTCCTCTGCAGAATGGGGCATGGCTCACTTGCTGGTTTAAACTAGAGTAAATGGTGGATTCTCTGTAACTTGACATCTTTAAATCAAATGTTGAGGATTTCAGTAACTCGGCCAGAACGTATGGGTCTATTACAGGGGTGGGTGGGTGAGCTTCTGTGACATGCAATGGGCAGGAGGTCAAACTAGATCATGACAGTCCCTTCTGACCTTACAGTCTATGAGCCTGTATAGTTTTCTGACCATTGCTTAGTCCGAGTTGAAATCTGGGAGTAGGGAGTAGTGACCTTTGGCAAGGGTTATCGGAAGCTAAATACTTGTTTACTTAATAATGCAGTGGCAGTTAGAAAGTTTAAAGGCACCTTTATGGAATGAGAAACAGTTCAGGAGTTTTATACATCTGAGATGGAATGGTGGGAACTGAGAAATAGGAAACTGGCAATTTCACTATGTTCCTTTTCAGGACATCTGTATACAAATTCCTGTTTAAATCCCTTCTCCCCCTCAAATGAAGGGGAGACTTGAACTAGGGCTCTCCTATGTCCCAGGTGAATATCCTAACCACTGGGCTGAAAGTTAGGAGGGAGAGCCCTTATCCATTGCCAAAAGAGGTTTGCAGATGAGAATCCCAGCAGAGGGAGGCACATCCAAGAGAGGGACGGGGTTTAGCATACTCCCCTTGGTTTGGAATCTCCTATTACAAGCTTAGGCAAGGAGCCACATAGCATGCTGGCTTTTAGGAATTCTGTTCTGAGGCATCTCTCTCTCCCTATTCACAGTGCCTAAGTTCCTTCTTAGTTGTATCTTCAGTGTCTGCCACAAAGGGGTCTGACCTTGAATGGGACTTCTAGCAACTTCAGTAATGATAATATGCTTGAAATGAAAAACTGAGGCAAACTCTGGCCATGACAATAGAAGAAATGAGTTGAGAGCTTTCTGCTTTGTTGGTTCAGACCTGTTCAGTTAGTCTTGCCCCACTACCTCCATGCTAAGTGTTGGATTTAAGGTGAAGGAAACCCAGCTGGAGAGAGCAGGCTAGAGAGGGGAACAGAAGGTTGTGAGCAGGGCTGGCTTTAGGCCAATTCCACCAATTCCCCCGAATCGGGCCCCGCGCCTAAGAGGGCCCAGCGGCCAGTGGCAGGGCCGCCGGGGTGGGGGCAAGTGGTCGAGAATCCCTTCCCTGGCTAGAGGCTCCTTGTTAATTTTTACTCACCAGGCAGCGCTCCGGGTCTTCGGCGGCACTTCAGCGGCGGGTCCTTCACTTGCTCTGGGTCTTCGGCAGCACTTCAGCGGCAGGTCCTTCAGTGCCACCGAAGACCCAGAGTGAGTGAAGGACCCACCGCCAAAGACTAGGAGTGCCGCCCGGTGAGTACAAGCCCCAGGTGTTTTTTTACGTTTTTTTTTTTCAGTCATCCTGCCGGGGCCCCGTCAAAACTGTTCGAATTGGGCCCCGCACTTCCTAAAGCCAGCCCTGGTTGTGAGGAGCCAAAGAACTCTGAAGGCCTGGGAATGGCTGCTCAGGAAAGAAAAGTGAGCACCCCAAAAAAGCCTAAGGAGGGACTGAGGAGAGAGATAAAAAGAAACACGGAAAGGGTGAAAGCTGGGTGCAGTGGCTGGACAGAAGAGTGCTTGAGTTAGAGATGAAAAGGCAGATCCCTTGGGAAAAGGGGCTGGGCCCAATTTGGGGTGGGCCAAAGATTTTGCATTTTGTTTGTTTTGGACTTAGAGACTTTGGAAGGTGTGGACTCTTGTTAATGACTTAGCTGGATAGCCAATTTACTGCACAGACCACCAAAGTCCAGAGGAAAAAGAGACAGAAAGCCTGCAACTCCAGGTCTTGCCATGAGGAGGTGCACTGGAATGGTAAGTCATTTTTTTCTGAACAAAAGTTTTGATTTTAAAAAATGAATTTTTGCAATCTTTGCTGAATTTTTGCTCAGGCAAATGCCCATTGCAATAGATAGGAATTTTGCCTGAGTAAAAACTGAGGGCCAGACTGTAAGTTTACAATCTGCTCTGTATGAGAAATGGCACTGGCTTCACGGGCCTTGGAGTAGACCAGGGCTGTGACTCAGTCATAATTCCCCCCTACCCACTTTGCTCAGGGAAGGGAAGGAATAACTTCATCTCTTTTCATGGAGCAGCAGCTTACTACAGCCTGTATATCCAGTCACCTAATTTGAGTTGTGATGAAGAAACAAGGCTGCTCCCACTTTCTGCCTCTCTCCACATTTTCCTGCTCAAAGGGTGGATTCTTGGGTGTACAGTTGTGAACTTGAGTGGTGTATCAGTTTACACAGTCTCTCCACATACGAGTGAATTTCTTGCAGAAAGTGCCGCCTGCACTAGCCTCCCCCACCAGTGAAGAACAACATTTGTCTTGCATTATCAAGATTGCCATGCGGCAGACTAGGAGCTAGATTGGGGTCCTTAGATTGAATGACAGATCCGATTCCCTGTCCCATAGTAGTAAAAAGTAGTGTTCAGAGTTCAATAAGCAGAACCCTCATAATTTGATACCTCATCTTGCCAATTACATGATAAATCACTTTGGTCTTATCATTTTGGCCAGATAAACAGTTTCCTAGGGCTAATGAGGCTAATTGTATAAATTGACAACATTCTCTTGCTTTTTTAATTAAAGAAATAAACGTATGGTATGGGATGTTATGTTACCATCTTTTGTTTTTATTTATTTTGAGAAATTTCTGCAGTGCAATGTACAGCTAATGATTAAAAGGTGAACAACCGAATACAGTTTTTTTTTTCTTGTTTGGGCACAGTGTATCTTTCTTAATGATATATTAGGGCTTTAACCGCACAGTACATTAAAAAAAAAATCCTACATCACATACAACATGCCTTGCATTAGGAGTATGTGTACAACAAGCTGCGAAAATTACAAAACCATAGCAATAGCATCTTCTGTCCTGATTGACGTAAGGGTCCTGTGGGAGAGAAGTTGATGTAATTAAATAAATATGCAAAGGAGGACAGGATTAAGGCTGCATGGATTCTGAATTCTGGTATTTGTGAACTTTTGAGCACTTCACTTTGCAGCCTTATTATGGTTGTTCTACTGTCATTTTTCAACTGGAATATATTTGTTAAACACATATGATATGCTGTAATACAAAGTGGAATTTCTCATATAACCATACATACTTGAAATTACAACACATTCAGTCTTAAGACTTGCCTTGATTAAGTATTGGTTTGTAAAAAATTAAGCAATCTTGAGCTACCCTTTGGCCTCCAAAATATGTTGTTCATTAACTCGGGGCTGTCTTACTCTGAGAAGCTGTCCTGAAATGTTCAGTACAATTGTCAACATAGTATTAATCCAGCGTATTGTACCAACTCCAAATATGCATAACTCTAAACCAACTCAGCTGACATTCCTCAGTCTTTAGGCTTAGTTTGTAGAGCTTATTAACATTTTGTAAACTTGTGAATAGTTAAAGTTTGTTTTATGGCTGTTTTTTTAATGATTGTCCAACAGCACCTAGAAATGCTCAATCTGTTTAGTTTCTCTTATCTAAAAGATCATGAGGTAACTTGATAATGGTGTGTACAAGTACATTCAAGGGGAGACACTTTACTCTAGTTGGCATAAGAACCAATGACTGGAAGCTGAAGCCAGATAAATTCAAATTAGAAATAAGGCTCAACATTCTAATAGTGAGGGTTATTGACCATTGGAACAAGCTATCAAGGAAAATTGTGAATTCTGCATCTCCTGATGTCTTCATATCAAGACTGGATGCCATTCGGGAAGATATGTTTTAGTCAGATAAGTTGCTGGGCCCAATACAGGTATAATAGGATGAATTCTATGACCTGTGTTTTATAGGAGTCAAAGTTGATGATCTGATAGTCCCTTTGCCCTTGAAACCTATGAACCTAGAACAAAGAGTAGGTGTTCCTTTTTTAAAGCTCTGCGAATAAATCTAAATATGTCGCGGGGCTGGTATACCCTATCACTCTTTGCAAAGGGGGGAAGTGTGTTATAGCCCTGTGATTAAGTCCAAATGACCACACTTAATCTCAGGACAGTATGGTCTAATAGCCAGGACCAATATGGCTGCCCTTCTCACCAGGGCTGCAGGGCCTAGTGATCAGGGGGACATGGGCCACCACGCAGGGGTGAGTGGCAGCTGGGGTAGGGGAACCTGGGCTCTCCCTGCTCTACTGAGTCCCAACCCAGGGCCCTGATAGCAGCAAATGGATTCGCCATCAGGTCAGCTGGGATCCATCCAAAACATGCTGCCTTTGTCCTGGTTCCACAACTGGATCAATGTCTAGTTCACCTGTGGTTACTTTATATACTGTTTCCCAGCAATGCTGTCCAATGGTCTCCTGGGCCTCTAGGGTCATTGGCTTGTGAAGCTCCCGACGACTCCATCCCTTCTTGGGCTTCTGTGGGCAGCCGGATATCTGCCTGGATCTGAGCATGCTTGGCCTCCACGCTCAGGGGCTCCAGCAGCTCCCAGGAGGAAGCCAGCAGTGTGCATCCTCTCTCCTCAGCAGTCAGTCCCGGCTGAGTCCCTTTTATATTGAGGCCCCAGTTGGAGCATACCCAGTACTGGCGAGAGGGCATGGCTTCCTCTGCCCTTGATATGGGAAAATACAATAACTTCTTAGGCCAGTGACAAAATAAGTTTCTTGTTGCTCTTTTTTCATATCAGCACTGCAAAGCCCACACAGCTAAGAATGAGTAAGCTGAATTCTACTTCATCAACAGAAGTAGTCTGGAAGTTTGGCTCAGGGGCACCTGTACAAATGGATTGAGAAATTAAGCTGCATGTGCATCACTGAAGGCCAGATTTTGCCCGCAGAAGCCAATTATAGGAGGCACACAAGATGGTAAGAAACCAGTTTGACTCAGCTTTAGGCTCAGGTTGCAAGGCTGGCAGGGAGGAAGAAAAAAATGTTACTTGTAAACTGAGCACATTTCATTCAAAAGTCATTGAGTCCTAGTCAAATGGAACCCTAATGAGGTCATTTTTACGGAGTGGAACCACATTTTAAAAGGTCATGTCTGTATCTTTCAATCTTTGGGATAATTAATTGTATGTTTTATTGTTATGTATTTTGCATCCAGCTCTTTATTTCTGAACCAATCATAGTAAAGTTTAAGAGCAGGTAACAAATTCTTATTATGCAAATACTCTAACACTGACTAGTCTTTCAATTATTAATTACTATTAATTGAGATATTTGCTTCTGCACTTATGCCTAAGATTTAAAGTAATGTTTGTACTGTATTGCCATGAGCTAGAATGGACTCCTGCAGTGCATCTTGAAGAATTTCTCAGGCTTTTACCAAATGTTGTTCAGCAGCACTGAAAGTATGTTCAATTAGCTAACAGTTGTGATTAACCCTCCTCGTGCCCCTACTGGTATTTCTGATAGAACAGTAAAAGAATAAAGCCAAATAAACTGGACAATTGGTGAGCTATTGCCTTTGCTTCTGCAGCCAAAGGCGACCCAGAGCTACTGGGATGTGTTAAAGGTGGGGGAGTCCCCAACACATAGCTCCCAGAAACCCTAACCCCATGTGAGCCTCCTGCTAGCAGTCCACAGGATGAAGGCTTTTCATGTTAGGGAGTGGTCTGGGTTGGACAGTGATATGGTTAAAGTTGATAGGCTCGTAAGGCACTGTGCCCCTCCTAGTTCATGGGAATCATTGGTTAGGATTGTGTTGATCCTGTCTGTATTACATTACATGTTGTACCTACTGCACCAACACACACACACACCAAGGAGTTTGGGGAGCAGCTTCTATCAGAGGAATTGCATACCAGGAGTTGCGGTACCACTGAGGCTAAGCAGTCTGGCCTAGTTATTATTGGTAGTAAATATATATTACAGTAATGCCCAAAAGCCCATTAGGATTGGGACCCCACTGTGCTGTGTTCTATACATACACAGAAAAGGGAAACCCCTGTCCAGAAGTTCTTGTAAGCTAAAGAAAATAAATTGTAAGTCCCCAAGGAAGCTTTATGCAGATTTCAGGTGCCAGGCCACACATTTCTACAGTCCTGTAATTCAGAAGTGGCTAAGTCATGAGCAAGTTTGTAGTGCAGCCCCAAAAATAATATAATTCTACACTACATCTCCTGGCATCAAATATGTACCTTATTCTATATAAAACCTCATTTATCCTGTTGCTTGCCTCCAATCTCCTTCTCAGAATACGTTTTAACCATGCAAATGGAAATAGAATGTGTTTGTAGGTAGCTGAACAGTTGCATAGCATAATGACAGAGTGAGAGACTAGGTCTCCCTAATGATTCAGTTCCTATAGGAAAGGTTGGAAGATGCCTGCCAGAGTGGTTAAATGTTGCTTTTGTTTTAAGATAACTTGGTTTCATTTATTGTGAAACTCTTAAAAGCTTGCACCATTTTGAAAGAACCTTCTATTTCTATTGGAATTCCCATTGTATAGCTGGGGAATACAAGGGATAGAGTCTTTCCAAACAGTAGAACTTAAGCGCGCCTACTGCAGCTTAGATGTGATGGGGGGAGAGGAGAAGCTGGATAATTTGTGCATAAAGATAAATGACACTCCTGTTCCTCAATGTTCCTATAAACCCAGCACTCATGTGAAGGAAGAGTTGCTTACACTGTGAGTAAAATCCTGACCCCAGTGAATTAATAGTAAAACTCCAATTGAATTCACCGGCCTAGGTTTCACTTATGAGTCTCACCTCCTCCCCCCCCACACACACATTTACTCCAGGCATAACTCCATTGACTTCAGTGCAGTTACTCCTGATTTACAGCTATAAGTGAGATCAAAGTAAGGCCTATTCTCTGCCCAATGTTGCTGACGCTGGGCATGCAGGGTTAGCTCTGCTCTCTTGATTTTTCTCATACAGTGAAGAATAGTGGAAACAAGCTAAAGGAGCCACTAATTCTCCTTGCTAATCTGCAAATCTGATAATTATTGCCTAAATCTCTGTTGTTTCACTCCATTTCTCAGCAAAGACTTGATAACAGAGCTGTAGGTGGGTTTTATATTACAAGTTCATTACTTCTATTAAGTAAAGTACATTATATTTATCAGCATACTAGGAATAATAATACCTCGCTCTTATATACCATAGTTCTTTTCATCAGGAGGACCCAAAGGGCTTTACAAAGAAGGTCTGTATCATTATCCCCATTTTACAGATGGGGAAACAGAGGCACAGATCAGGCCAACAGCAGAGCCAGGAATAGAAGTCATGTCTTCTGAGTCTCAGGCCAGTGCTTGGAAGTAGAATCCTAAATAATGAAAACTGGTTAGGTTCTTAAGGGGCAACAGGCTGCTCTGTTCCTAAGGTGTAACTTGCTCTCATTGCACGCTGGGGAACTCAAGGAGGATTTCATCCTTCTGAGACACTGTGAGCTACTTGTGTAAAAATACAAGCGAATGAATGTTTGCATCATGATTCATTTCAAACCCAGCTCTCGTTCATGATATTTTAACTCATCTAAGCAGGGACAGAGCAATACAATGTGCCTTAGGTGACCAATCACAATGTGAATAATGAATTATGACTTGTATATGCTCAGCACACCATCTCAGTGATTAGCTCCTGGACAGTCTACAGGCTGAAGTTTGTTCATATATTAAAGAAAAACCCATCAAATGAACAAATCTGTAAATCTCAAAGTCTGCCTGCAGATAACCCACAAACTAGAGAATGGGCTGAATTTATTAAATTCATTATAAATAGTTTGTCCAGCTCTTCTCTTTTTTTGAACAGTCAGGGAATGTGTGTTCCCTCTTAAGCCTGCCAGTCAAATCAAGTTCTTTTTTGTGTATTCATTAAGGCCTCAATTTAGAGTTGAGCACATGCTTGAGTGCTCTGCTGAATTGGGATATGAACTTCTACTTGGTTACAATACTGCAACTCTAATTGCTGTATATTGTGCCTGGTTAGGATACCCAGATGTTTTCCTCATTTCCTTCTCATTCTGTCTAAAATCGCTAAAGAAAGTACACACATACACACACACACACACACACACACACTTTCAGAAGAAAACTAGATCTGGGGTCTCTGAATGTAACTTGAACAATCCAGGGACATAGACAAACCTGGATAGTTATTACCATAATCACATAACCTACCTCATGGAGGACAGAATTCATATCTTCTAGCTTTACAGACACTGGTTCCCAACATAAACAGATCACCCAGATTTATATAAATTTTCCTGCTCAAAGAGTGTGGTCAAGTGTCTTTCCCAGGGTCTGGATGGAACTGGGGCATGGATGAAATCAAGCTGATCATAACTCAATCCTGATAAGACTGGAGACGATAATGGTGGGTTGAGGGAAGCAACCACAGGAGTTAGCAGAGGCTGTTGTTGGCAGAAGAACCCCTGTACTGCAGGGTGAAGCCACACAATCATTTGGAATGATTTAAATCCTATTCTATGAATGATGGTCTTTTGCCCAGATAGATGGTCATAGCAGATGTCACTTCTGCCTCTGAGCATTTATTGGGGATGTGTCCTTCCATATGCTGCTTCTCCTCCTTACACATGTGGAAACTGAGAGATGTGAGACTCAAATTGCACTTCTTAGAGCAATCCATGAAGACGGCCTCCAACTCAGGGGAAGAAACATCATCCAAGATGAAACCAAGGAGACTTTGATCAGCTAGTGCATCAGCAACTAGGCACACCTCCCACTCCAGTGTGGAGAAGAGATAAAAGTATAGCTAAAGTGGTATCAGCAAATGGAATCCCTGCACAAGCACCTCCTTGGCACTGAGCACATCAGTGCTGACTTCATCAAGACCGGCCCTGGGAGAGAAAGAGAGAGACTTTGAACAGTCCAGGCTGGATGCCAAAAAGCATTGCAAAAATAGCCCCACATAGTCATCACACCCATTCCAGAAGACAGACTCCAAATCCAAAGACAGGCCATCAAGGCCCTCGAGTTTGAGGGACAGTATCAAGGCACCAACAACAAAGAAAGCTAGGAAGCCTACAGAACTGACATCAACAGTGAGAGAGGAACCCTTACAGAAGCCAAGGTTTGCTTTTGAGGATCCTCTTTCACTCTTCCTCCTGCACTGACACCATTGCCAGAACTGTACCCTTTGGCAATTAGAGAGACAAGGTGGGTGAGGTAATATCTTTTAGTGGAACAACTTCTGTTGGTGAGAGAGACAGGTTTAAAGCTTAGCTTTCTTGTCTTTCTAATAGCCGGGAACAAATTCAGCTACAACAACACTTTTGTAATAACATTCTCTGAGCCAGTCTTCTCCTTCCCCTCTCCAGGCCACTTCTTCTCTCTTTACTCCAGCAGGGAGCCCTCCGCAATTCACCACCAACCACAAACGGTCACTACTGTTGTCAAGCAGAGTAGATATTCCACCATTGGGGACATCTGTTTGCTACTAGAGAGAACAGGAAGTGCCCAAAATTCTGTCTGAGAATGGGCATGAGCCTGGATCCCTACCAGATGCCTTTCTGCTAAAGTGGAATCCAGGGCTGCTGTATGCCTTCCCACTAATCCCCAGAGGGATTGCTAAAACCAGACAAGACCAGACTGAGGCAGGTTCTTCCCTATAGATCCCTACTGGCTGAGACAGTTCTGGCTGACAAACTTGCTGCATATGTCTGCACATCCCCCAATCAGTCTTCCTGACCTGCTGTCACAGAACCAGGGATGAGTATGTCATCTGCACCCAGTGTCCCTATAATTGACAGCTTGTGTGCTGTCTAGATGAATACAACGGAAAAGGACTTTTCTTCACATGTTCAGATCCTGGCACAAGGCAGGAAACCATTCATGAAAGACTTACTTTTCGAAGTGGAAAAGATTTGCAGGTAGAGGCAACAAGTTTCCTCGCCAAAGGTCAGAAACCAGGCACCTCTGCCACTTGGTCAGGGAAGTAAGGGGTCAGAAGTCAGGTGTGCCAATCACTAGACTACCAGGCCTTCTGAGCACTCTGTCACAAGGGGATGTGCCTTGAGTGTGTAGCTTCTTCTCTCCCTTCATGGAATGCAGCTTATGGAAGAACAGAGTTAAGAATATTGCCTGGTTTCAATGAAACTCAGATAGCATCTTTGGGATGAACTTAGCATGCGGTCTCAGAACCACTTTGTCCTTGTGGAAACAAGCATACAGGGGTTCTGTCATGAATGCCTGAAGCTAGCTCTCTCTCTCCTTGCTGAGGTGATGGCCACCAGAATACCATTTTAAGGGTATGATTGTGGATGGAATACCCTATGAAGGGACTCCATAAACTTCAGGACTACTATGTTGAAGTCCCCTTGCTGGAGTAGGTTCTGTGACTGGAGGGTAAGCATGCATCAGGCCCTTAAGGAATTTCAATCCCGTTGAGTGAGAGAAGATTGAAAGTCACTCTATGGAGGGTAATACACCAATATCACCACCTGATGAACCTTGATGGAACTGAAGGAAAGGGGGGAGTGTTTTCCCTGCAGTAAGTAATCCAGAATCTTTAGTATCAAAGCCTGCTCAGGCACTGGACCACACTGGGTCACCCACCCACAGGGTCCCCCATCAGAGAGACTAAGTCCACTGCCCTAGGTTACTTCATATCTATATCACTTAAGTTTGGGGCATGGCCCTCATAGTCCAGTCTGTAGTGGCTCACCAGGAGTAGTGCTCTCATGTGAACCCCTTGAAGCATCCTGCTGCAGCCTCAGATTCCTCTGGGAGGGGACAAATGTAAGGTCAGAGGGGCCTAGCCTCCTGCCCCTAATGTCCTTACCGTCAAATAGTAATGCTGGGTGTTCCCCAATCTCCTCAAGAGCCTCTCTCTCTCAGTCAGGGGTGCAGTGCTTCTCCCCCAGCAGCAGTCCTGGCTGTCAGGCTTGTAGTGAAGTTCCCCTCCTGCAGAATGGCAGAACTACCTCCCGTCTCTTCTCCAGTCATCCCTGAACTGAGCCAGGTTCTCTCCTTGTTCTTTCCCTTCCAGGTCTGGCACTGGCTACAGGTATAGCAGCGTGGGGGTAGCTGGGTGGGGCTAGCTGGGCCCATAGGACCTTTTTCCGTTGGTTTGAGGTTTCTCTGCTCCATTGCACCCCTGCTTTAATACAGTGACAAGACTAAATATTTCAGCCTGTCCCCATGACTGTTGGCAATAGCTGGATGCTCTACAGGCCAGGCTATTTCATCCCAAAGACAGACTAAATGGATAACTCAGTGTATCACACTGCACTTCCAGCTGGCAGATACGCCTCCCACACTGACAATCAAGGCTCATTCTACCAGAGCTCAAGTATCACCCTTGGCCTGTTTCCATAATGTGCTTATAGCTGAAATCTGCAAGGCTGCTTGCTACATGGAGCAATCTGCTCATGTTTGTGAACCATTGCAATGGCCCTGGCTGTTAGATCTGAGGCCAGATGCACTAGAGCAGCTCCAATAGCTGTTTGACTGGTTCAGCTGCCACTCCTCATTCCCGCCATCCCGTCACTGACAGTCGGGTCCATAGTGATACCAAAATCAGAGAAGAAAGAATGGTTACTTGCCCAACAGTAACTGGTTCTTCGAGATGTTGTAGTCAGTGTGGGGCCTATGTCCTGCCTTCCATCTCTGCTTTTGAAGTCCTCAGCTAACATGAGCTTCAAATTAAGAAAGAACTGAGGGAGGGTTGCAGCCTTTCTGCCTGTTATGCTCTCACATGGGAGCATAAGGAGGCACAGGGCATATGCTATTCAAGAGATTCCAAACTCGCACGCATGAGGCACATGCACACTTACAGCAGGATCCACACTGAAATGACAGATCAGATAAAGAGAATGGTGAGGGCTGAAGAGCAGCAACTGAATAAATCATGTAGATTATTAAGTGATAATATAATGAAATCTGGAAGAAAACATGGAGAAAACTCACACTCGAATTTCATTTAGGGCCTGGTCCAACATTAAAGGCAGATGGCTCAGGCCCTTAGTGAGCTACATGGCACAGTCCAGAAGATGGATCTGGAAGTTATAGTGGATAGAAATCCAAAACAATCTCTGTAGTAGCAGGAATAAGAAAGCAAATAAAAACTATGGAATATTATGGAATATTAACTCTTTTCCATTATATCAAAATGAAAAAAAATAAGGAAGACTAGTGTATTCACTGAGATTTTTATGCATCTTTTCTTTTAAAATGGCTCTTAGATAGCAAATCTCAAACTACAAAGCTTTGGTGTGTACATATGAGTAGGGTTACTGAACACAAATAGTTAAATTATTACAGCCCTGTCAGAGTGAACAAGTTGGGCTGCCCAAATGAAACAGGTGTGGCTTTTCTGATGGCTCCTCAAATAGGTAAGAAAATGAAGTGGTTCCAGGCAACTGACTCACTAATTTCATTGTCAGCAAAATGCAGCGTTGATTGCTGAAGATGAGGCTTGGCTTAGAGAAAACAAAGTTGTGTGGGAGCTGAAAGTCAAAGGGTAAATATAACTTATTGCAGAAAATATTCCTGAGCTGAATCATACCCATATTATCATTAGTGATCACACTTCCATCAGGGAGAAGGTTGGGGAAAGAGATAGGCTGTGTGGGTGTTGTGGCAAAATCAATGGAATTACCAAGGGAGAAGTTACAGAAATAGGTGTAAGTAACTTGATTTCTATTATATTCTTCTTTAGTTTGAAATAAGTTATAAACAAGCTAAAAGTTGCTTTGAGGGGAGACTGGCAGAGTCAGGGATTGGCAGCAGGATATGAAGGGTTACACCAACAGAGCCTCATGTCCTATCCTAATCAGGTTGATAATGACCAAATGTGGTTTCCGTGTTTGTCGGCAGGTAGTCAGTGTCCAGATCCTAGTGGACAAGTGTCCACACCACAAAAGCACCACCATGGTTTGCACCATGGTTAGCAGCTTGAACAGAGAGACAAGAGGCAAGGGCTGAACTGGCAGATGGACTGAATTATTCCCTCACTCAGTGGTGGTCCCTTAAGGTCAAAGTTAAGCATGTGGCCAAAAATGTGAACAAAGTCACCACTAATGGCACCAGTGCTGTTAATATTTTTATATCAGGCTATATATTAGACTTCAGTTTTTAGAGCTGTCAGTCTTTCACCAAAACCATTATTTTCATTTTTTAAAGTCTTGCTATGCCTCTAAATGTTATGGTCCCTGGGTAGGCTACCTGTGCTCAGACTCCTTTTCCAGTTCCCTGAGTGCACTGGTCTCCTGTAGCCTCCTCCGCTTCTGTTTGGAATGGGGCCGGGCAGCCCAATCAGTTCCTGACTAAATCTCTGAATTGCACCCTGTAGGGAGCCAGGGTGGCTGCCCTCCAAACCTGAGGGTAAAGGGCCGTTCTCTCAGCCTGAGTGGGTGGGGCCAGACCAAGGTCACTCCACCCCCCGGAAGGGAAGGGGTGGAACAGGAAGTATAAAGGGCGGGGCCCTTATCTCAGTCAGGGCAGCACCAGGGAGGGAGGCAGATGCAGACTGCGGGCTGCTCCCTTCAGGCCCTGCTGCCATGCCAGGAGAGGCCCTGGGCCAGTGGAAACCTCACCTGGAGGAAGGACTGTGGCTGCCAGGACTGCCCGCTGCCGAGTACCCAGAGGGACTGGAGGAGCTGGAGCTGTCAACAGCAGACTACCCTGACGCACTGGTGGGACCAGAGGGATTCGGACGAGCAATCGGGTAGGAAGTAGCCCAGGGACAGAGCTGCACCGTGGTGAGTCTATATAGCGGAAGGACCCCGCTGAACCAGTGGCGGGACCTTCGTCCTGCCACTGTCAGGGCCCTGGGCTGGAATGCAGTGGTGTAGGGTGGGCCTGCGTTCCCCTACCCATCCGACCCACGCCGGGACCTTTGCCGGTGCTCCCCTGCCTGAGGGGCGCGCTACTGACCTTTGCTGGCGCTCCCCTGCCTGAGGGGCGCGCTACTGACCTTGGCCAGCGCTCCCCTGCCTGAGGGGCGCGCTACAGACACTGGCTGGCGTCCTTCCAGCCGCTAATTCCCCAGTGGCAGAGGCGTGACCCAGGCCGGCCAGTGATGTCGTAGCTCCCCACCGCCCCCTAGCGGGTAGGTGGACCAACACCGATCACACACCCTTCTTGTAGCTCATTGTGATATCTAGCAGCCCAGTAGGCCTGGCACCTACAAGAGTTTTCTTCCAGCTGCTTGTGGACAGTAACAGTGTCCAGGGACACAGAAGCAGCTTCTCCAAAACTTATTTATTTTGCCCAAAAGGTATACAGCGCTTACAGGTAGATTTAAAATAACAAAGAGACTTATATGCATATTGTCTTACCCATGCTTGGCATTCCCCACGAGTCCCTCGGTAAGCATGATTTAGTCTTGGTGCCCTCCATTCTCTTTGGGACTAAATTGTAGTCTGCTTGCAGTAGACTCTGGCTGTCAGTCAGTATCAGTGTCAGTCCACAGTAGGCTCTGTGTGTACCTGTGTGAGACAGCCTCATGGCTGGCTGATCACTCCCTCCCTCCGGCACCTTTCTACCAAGGGCACCTATGTAACCAGTCAGGTTCTTCTGATCTTCTAGGATCTCAATTTTAGATTCATAGATTCATAGATTCTAGGACTGGAAGGGACCTCGAGAGGTCATCGAGTCCAGTCCCCTGCCCTCGTGGCAGGAGCAAATACTGTCTAGACCATCCCTGATAGACATTTATCTAACCTACTCTTAAATATCTCCAGAGATGGAGATTCCACAACCTCCCTAGGCAATTTAGTCCAGTGTTTAACCACCCTGACAGTTAGGAACTTTTTCCTAATGTCCAACCTAAACCTCCCTTGCTGCAGTTTAAGCCCATTGCTTCTTGTTCTAGCCTTAGAGGC
Source organism: Trachemys scripta elegans (assembly GCF_013100865.1). Taxonomy (NCBI): domain Eukaryota; kingdom Metazoa; phylum Chordata; order Testudines; family Emydidae; genus Trachemys; species Trachemys scripta. The sequence continues at coordinate 316,668,550 of NC_048298.1, read as the reverse complement.
TAAGGTGAACAAGTTTTCTCCCTCCTCCTTATGACACCCTTTTAGATACCTGAACATTTTTGGCAAACAGCCCTATCAGGAGGGTTGGGGTTGATGAGTTTCTCTTCCAAACTATGGACCTGACTATTACATTTGAGGGGAGGCTCCTTATCTGGCCATTGTTTTATCTTTCCTGCCTGATTTCTATTTAACAACGCCTTTTGAGCTAACTGTGCATACAGACAGGACAATACAACACCAACACACTGAGCGGCATATGGTATTTATGAAAACTAATACAAATATTTCCCAGTTCTGCACATTAACCATCTTCACTGGCTTTCTTTAGACACTTCCAATCGCAAGAGGCAACATCCTGGCATGGGTTAAAATCTATTTTAAACAATAGGAAAGAGAGCTCTAGTGACTGGCTATATTGAATAGGCCGAATTCTTCACTGCTGTAAATGGGCATAGCTCACTAATTCTAGTGCAGCTGTGCAAATTGACACCAGCAGAAAATCTGGCCCAATATTTCCTTTGTGCTCTGATATGACCTGCATAAGGGATAGTTTTGTTAATTGTTGCTATTGTATCACTCTTTCCCTTTCTTCCAGCCTTCTCTTATTTCTTTTCCCTGTCCTACTAATATACACACTCTGTCTCAGTTTCCATATTCCTTCACTAGACATCTGTTGTTCCTCCACCCCCAAATACCCCCCAAACAAACAAAACCCCCAAACCATCATTTGCATTTTAAATTTCACCCTGTCTCTTCATATCATTGTGAATTTTGCAGACAGCTGCCAATTTCATAAAACATCTAATCTATGAAACTGGTTGAAATTTGGCATACAAGATTTTGTTTCTTAATAAGACTTCAGTTTTGCCACACACACACAAATGTAAACTGAGCAAATTCAAAATTAAGCTTACTCTTAAACATTTGATATTATGGAAAGGTAGTTTCTGCATGGCAGTATCAAGAGACTGGATGGTAATCTGTGAGAAAGCTTCATATTTAAGCCGTGATATATTGTACTTTCTTTGCATTGTATATTGATTTTAATTTTCGCATCCCTAATACAACAATTAATCCTCATGGTGTCTATCCAACAGTGAGGTATCTAGGCATATACAAGGAGACCTGGACTTTTTTTTTCCAGTGAATGGTAAATTTGCTGAAAAATGCATTGGCCCAGCGAGAGAGCGGGAATGATTTTACAGCCTGCATTCATTTCCCTACTCCAATGACTATATAATTATTTATACACACTAGAACATCTCGAGCAAAGGAGCCCCATCTCTGAGTATCCCATGGCTCAAGTACCTTCTTGCAATGTGGGAGACCCATGTTGAACTCTCTTTGTTACAAGAGGCAAAGGGAAGAAATGAACCCCTGTCTCTGTCATCCCAGGCGAGCGCTTTACCCACTGCACCAGAAGTTATATGGAAGTGTCCTTCTCCTCCAGCTGTTTTGTGAAGCTAGCCCTTTAACAATGTCCCGAAACGAATGTTTTGTGTGGAACAAAACATTTAGTTCAACCCAAAACAAACTTTTGGTGTTTCCCAAAAGTTATTGGAATTTTCAAATTTGGTTTGCCCCAAACCAATTTTTTCTTTTTCTTTTTTTTAAACATATTTTTAACTGCCAGTGAACCAGAAAATCAATTATTTGTCCCATATATAAGCCATATAAATGTGGTTAACAGAGAACACTTTGCTTTTCCCCATATCTGGTCATTGTCGATATCAAAGTAATCTACAGAGGTGATGTTTAGCAATTGAAGCTCCATCAGGCTTGAAATTTACTGTTTTCCCATTTTTGCACTGCACCTTTGAAACCTTGTCTCATGTCTGAACAGTGAATCTCCTCCTGTTCACGAGCATGGCTTGACTAGAGGATTTATAAATCCCCAGAGAAGTTTGTCTGCTTTATCAAGCAATCCTTCCTGTTTTCTTCAGAATCCAACTTACAGTGATACAATTCCTATGTTTCGTCTTCCTGCCCCACCAATGGGTAAACTAATTTCCTACATAATGGAAAGATTTGTGACAGCTTAAATGTGACGCTGGGCTAATGAATTGAACTGGGCTCATTTCAAATCTCATTCCCGCAAGAAAGATGGTTGTGACCTAGGAATTGTTTTCGTAGCTGCCAGCCATTTTCAAATGAGTATTTGGCTTAGTTCAAAAAAAGGCACAATCTTTGTAGTGCCTCATCGGTGTCTAAAGTACCAACATTAGGATTGCTTTATATTCCCTTCTTTTAACACTTTGAAAATATTGCATTCTGCAGCATTCCAGCTGGCTGAAATTCAGAAGCTCACAGTGTTCACATTTGGAATCTGTACTGATGGATTTTGGGGGAATAACAGGTTGGAGATTTTTTCCCCATGTGTCTATGCAACTGATGACACACTTCACAAGATAATTCAGATTTGACATTGCATATTGCCACTTCTTGGAAGTGTCAGTCCTAGTGTTATGCCTGAATGTAAGCAAAGATGAGCAGTGTGAGCAGCTTTGATATTGCGAATACATGTACTAGGGAATTAGATTCATGGAAAGAAATATTTACTAAGAGGAAAATTATGTTCACTTTTATCAAGGTGAGAGTTACTCTGTTGAATCTACCATTGTCACAATCAAAGGCTGGCTGTGGGATGATTAAACTAGGAAAAATACAAAACAAAATTAGATTTAATTAATCCTTTCTATGTGCTAAAACATAGCAGTGTGTCTCTTCCCTGCATTACTATGTAGGGATGGCATAACCTTACAAAATTAAAGTCCCCGCATGTAATAAACTGGTGAAGCAAAATGTGAAGAAGGCAGGAATCCTGACAACTTCAGAGCTTTGTTTAATACTTGGTGTGTCCCTCCCTAAAGTCAATGCATTTTTTAAAAATGCAGCAAAAGTTTGCAACTAAGTTTTGGAAAGTTTTGCTAAATTTCCAGTTCTACCATGGGCATTTTGTACAACACAATCAGCAGGGAAAACATAGCCCAGCTCTATTTTATATCCGCTATGTGACTTTAGCAAAATCATCTACTCAAATACATGTGACTCAGGCACATATAATGCTGTAAATCCTCTTTCCCACATTATATAATTATATGTGTGTAATTCTGACCTCACTTAGGCTATAATCCAAGAAAGCACTTAATGCATACTTCATTTTAAGGAGGCAAGTAGGTCCCTTTGAAGGTGAAATCCTGATCCCATTGAAGTCTATGGAAAAATTTCCATGGATTTCAATGGAGTGAGGAATGATTTTCAAACTGAAATCTAAGCACATGCTTACGGGGTGGGTGGGGAGGGTGTTCGCTTTGTTTTGTTTTGTTGCTGGATTGGGGCCTTACCGTTCATCTAACTGGCTGCTATATGTCTTGACTTTGACTGCCTCAGACCAGTGCAAATTAATGTAGATTGTGGCCCTGTTTCTTGAAATACATTTTTCAAGAATTTTTGTTGTCATTCTAACTGCCTTTCTGTTGTTGGGCATCCCTTAGGTCTATATCACCATGACGACTGACTCCTGTAAAGCACATTCACCAAGCCTGATCCGGAGCTCATTAAAGCCAATGGGAATCTTTCAAAGTGATACACAGGAATTTGGGGGCATCCTTAGCAATATGACAGTGCTACTGAATGCATTTCAGACATCTGAGAAGAATGATTAGATACAAATACAACACAAGGATCACAATTTCTGAAAGACCTTTCTAAAAGGTCACGCACAGAACCAATAGTTGACTTTTAATGGAATAAAAGTTTATTATCTGTGAATAAGCATAGGATTACTGAACACAACACTAATTTAAAGATGTTGTGCAAAGAAGGACTGTCAGTATTGGCCAAATTCTTCTCATTCTATGCCTGAAGAGATCTCTAAATATGTTCAAAATGAGAATCTACCATTACTTATTCCTGGGAGAATTTTGTGCCACTGCGCAATGCAGAATTTGCACAGAATTAATGTTCTGCACAAATTTTCATTTTTCCCTGCAAAATTGGTTGGCAAAGCTGCTGGCCACCACTAGGATCCACTTGATCTATCAGAGCCCGGCTCTCTAGCTCACAAATGCAGGACACTATCAGGGGGAGGAGAAGGGAGTGGGGGGAGCTGGAGGGTTCCAGGCAGCTGTGGTTCCCCACACATCCTGAAGGAAGGAGGCGGTGTTCAGGAAACTCAGTACAAGCCTAGGGCCCAGCATCAGGTTGTTTCTCTTTCTGAGTTCTGGGGGTAGGAAATCCAGGTGTCGGGGGTGGGAGGGTTCCCTACGGCTGCGCTTTGGGAGGGAGGCGGTTTGGGTGTATGACTATGGAGGGGCAGAGTTTTCCACCACGATGTGGCCAGCTGTCATGTTTGACATATACAGACTGAGGTGCCCAACAAAAGCATAACATAGAAAGAGGAACTGGGTTGTCATGGGGGCGTTCTTTAACACTCTACCCCTGGGGGAATCTTTTTTGTTGTCTGTATTGTTACAGATATACTTGCTGACAGGTATTTTGAAATAAATTACCAGAATAATTGAAACTGGTGTGATTATATTGTGTTATTTTGACAACTAAATATGCAAACATTTTCAGAATTTTAAAATATGGTGTGCGGAATTTTTAATTTTTTGACGCAGAATTCCTACAGGAGTAATTATTGTGTCGTGCTATTGAAAAACAAATGTGGATTGCGACATCTGTACTCAAGATTTTATCAGCAGAGCCCAGTATTGTATGTGATTTAATTCATTTAAAATAAACCCCCCATGAAGTTTTCACCATCTTCTCAATGCAGCTCTTGTTCAAAATACAAGCTGAAAACCCATTTTTGTGGATGTTAGTTTTTTTGTCCTTAGTGTTGTAAAGCATTTTTATTGATCCTTTATTCAATCCTGCTATTGTAAAGGGTCATGCTACATGGGAATTGTACTTTATAAATAAATAATAATATTGAAAAAGGCAGCTCTTCTGCAAAGGAGTTCCCAGAGGGGAGCAGACTGACATTTTAACCAATATGGCCTTTATGAAAGATGTAAGAGCTACCCAAGAGAAAACCAACTTACTGTGTGTACCACAGGGTCTGTGATCCTCACAGAAACCAGGAAACTGAGTTCTAGTATATATCAGTCTTACTTTTGTTCAGCCCAGCATTGTTTATAATGGTCATTTCTATTCAGGTCCAACCAGTCATGGTCTAAATTTATTGTAGCAGTGTGAAGTTGTTGGCCTACATGCTCCCTTCTTTTAGGAATCACAGAGGGGATCGACCATTCTGATTCTAAGGAAACCGAAGCTGGGTGGCCTGTGACTGGGACCCTGCAAGGTGGGAGGGTCTCAGAACTCGGGCTGCCGTCTCAGTGGTGACATTTCATATTTTGGTGACGGGGGGCAACTTTAACCATGATTCCAGTGGCTACTTAGACACTTGAAAATGCTAGTTTTTTTTTTTTTTTTCTTAACTTAGAAATTAGCTGATGGGGCACTGTATCTAATTCCTCTCTATAAAAAAAGAATTAAATAAATATTAGACCCACTCAGCTCTAATACTAACATGTTCTCTCATCTTGTGTCAAGTCACTTAAGGGACACTGGTTAAGTTTAAAATTTTAATGTATATTCTTACTTTGTTACTAACTCTTGATTATAACAATTGAAACAATTGTAGAAAAATCTATATTGCTCTCTATCACTTTTTTGCAGTTCACCAAGCTTGGAATAGATCATTTAACTTCGGAAACATCCTACTAGGGCAAGGCCCTGTGAGTTTTTACTGCATCTACCTGGGGCTCTAGGTGTGTTACCCAGAGGTGAAAGTAAACCGGTACAGTATGGTACGGTGTACCGGTAAGAAAGTGCCGACTGTACCAGCTGGGCCGCTGTTGTGGGGGAGAGGAGGGCAAAAGGGGCAGCTTTAAATCACTTTAAATCACCCCGGGGTTCCTGGCCAACACTGTTGCTAACACGGGGCTCTGGTGGGGATTTAAAGGGCCGGCAGCTCAGTCCGCTACTGCAGTAGCAGCAGTGGCGGCCGGGAGCCCCAGGGCTCCAATGGCAATTTAAAGGTCCTGGGACTCCTGGCCACTGCTGCTGCCACCGCACCTGCGGACGGAGCCCCAGACACTTTAAATCACCGCTGAAGCCCCAGGCGGCATGGGCCGGGCAGTGCTGAAGGGCTGTCTGGGGGATTTTGACCCCAGCTTCTGCTGGAGGGCCCACCCCTTCTGTCCGAGGCCCCGCCCCTCTTGGGGGCCCAAAACCGTCACCCCACCTTGCCCAGGACCCCAGCCACCCTGTGTACTGGTAAGTCATTTAAGTTACTTTCACCTCTGGTGTTACCCCACTACAAATAATAAACTAGAAATTGTCCTTAACCAGGAGTGAAACTGACACTTTCAAGTCAATTTCAGAGTATTGCTAATCCCAAATGTTCAAAAATCATGAATCAGGCTTACCAAAAATCATGAGATTGGCTTTAAAATCATGAGATTATGTAAAAATAATAGATCTGTTGTTCTTTTTATTTGCCTTCTGCTTTTTGAGCCTTTAGGGGTTCACTGGGGTCAAATTTTGAAGCTTTCTACATAGCCACAAGGGCTAGAAACTTCATTTTTCTTTTAGAATGAAGGCTGAAATCATCACATATCACTACAGTGATTGAGTTGCAGTTCTCATAGGAGAATATTTAAAACCAAACACCAAGAAAATTCCAGATTTTAAAGTTGAGAAAAAAAAAAGAGATTCTGAGGTATATCAAGGCCACTGCAGGCACAAAAGGAACATAAACAGGCACAGGAGCTCTGGGGAGGTCTTTCTCTTGAAAGAAAGTTTGAGGGTCAAATCTTCTAATCCTTAATCAGGTAAAACTTGTATTGCCATCAACGCTTCCACTCATAGATAATAACATGTGCTCAATAACTATACACTTCATACTTAAATATCTGAACCATCTTATCCAGGGCTGCACATTTTATATATGTTGGCTCAGGGACGACATTTTCTGGTATATTCTGAACAGTGCTGAGCTCACAGATGGTGCCCAGTGGAATAATACACATCATGACAATAATTGTCAACTTTATGCACTCTGTGGATGCAATTTCTGTTCTTGTGGAATTGGCCTGAATACAGCTGAAACCCTAATAATTTGAGGCATAAACACATCTGATACTTATATAACACTTTCTCATTCCTTCCTTTTCTCAAACTCAGAACAAAAAATGACAAAATAAAATAGTTTTCAGTTACAATGCAAAATTGCACAATAGCCATTGTTCTACAACCCAGCATGGGGCAGAACCTGCCATCTCTTGGGAGTTAAGTGATTGTCTTTCCTCTGACTCTCATTTTCTCTTTCTTTATCCTTCCTGACCTCTGTGCAGCTTTCCATGCTGTCAACCATGACATCCTTCCTAACTGCCTGGGACCATTTGCTGGAGTCTCAGAGAACTGTCCACCTTGGTTTTGCTCCCATCTATCAGAGTCCTCTTTTTTTGCAGCATGCAGAAAGGCAGGTCTGCTGGATAAGGAGCTAGCCCTGAAAGACCTGGGTTTTACTCCCCGCATGGACTTCCTGTATGACCTCATGTCGGTTCCTTAAGGACAGAGTTTCAAAACTTTTTAGGCACCCAAAGATGCAGCTAGGCATCTAGTGGGGTTTACAAAGCACCTAACCTTCTAGGCGCTTTTGAAAATCCTACTAGGTGCTTAAATACCTTTGAAAATCTGGCCTTTAGTCTCTGTGTGCCTCAGTGCCCCATCTGTACAATGGGGATAACAGCACTGTTCTACCTCACTGAGGGGCTGTGAGGAGAAATGGGTTAGACATTGTTAGGGGCCACATAAGTACCACAGGTAGAGTGGGAACTTCTCCATACCACTGCTATCCCTTCCCTCGGTTTTGGCCCCTTCTTATCACCTATGCCCCCAAATCTCCACCTTTTCTGAATGTAACCTTGGTTCAGAGGGCTTGGCTGTATTTCTTCTGAATCACTGTGTTCTCTCTATAACAACACCTCTCCCCCTCCTCCCCCCCACACAGAGGGATTCCTGTTTTATGGGCTCCAGTTCCAGACTTTTAATGTAATTACCAGCCCTTTCTTATCTTAATCACCCTGCCTCTGTTTGTAAACAAAATACTGACTCCCTGCCCCAAGGGCACAAGCTGGGAGCCTCATCTCTGCTCTGCAGAATTTATATGTCACACTAATGCTGTGCTTCTGATCCTCTGTACCTCGGGGGAACACCCTGCACCCTTATAATATGATTGTGTGGTATCCAATGCAAAGTTTGTCATGTTGTGTGTCTTCAGAAGGCTCATGATGCACTGAGCATTGTTGTTCTAGTAATGTTATGTTATAGGTTGTAATTTCATGTATATAATTATGAGGCTGGAAATGGGTCCTCATGACATAAAACAAGCCCAGGAAAAACTCTCCAGGAACAGAGGGGCAGTTCACACCTCATCAGGGCATGTATGGGACAATCCCAGCCTGAGATTCTATGACCCACAAGGCTGCATAGTACCATCTCTTCACTCTCCAGACATTTGTGGGCCCGTTAGACTCATCCTGCGGGTCAGATCCGTCCCTCAGGCTGTCAGTTGGAGGCTGGACAGACTCATCCCATAGGCCAAATCTGGCCCTCAGACTATCAGTTGTACCACCCTTAGAGATAAAATTCCCTGGAGAAGACTGAAACGTGGAAATAGAGCAATACCTGTGAATAAAAAAAATGATGCCATGAGTGCAGGGGACTAGACAAGATGACCTCAAGGTCCCTTCAAGTCTTAAGATTCTATAATTTCTATGGCAATAAGCACTGAGGCCATCAAGGTGTAACTATGAATACAATAAAATAGGGTTACACAATCTAAGTCCTTGTCTGCTCATTTTTCTCTCTCTCAAGGAGGAAATAATCCCAGCCAGAAATCCAAATTCTTTTTTCTGTCTATGATAGTTATTTGAAAATGACAGCTATAATTAAACAAACCATTAGTAGATGACCCTTTTCCTATTTATCCTGGTGAAGGAGGCTAGATTCTAACAAGATGGGTCTAATGCAGCAAATAATTTATGGTCTGCATATTCTATAAACCTTCCATTTCCTCTGATGTTCTATCAAGAGATACACAGGCTATTTATTAGTTAATTTTTTATGACATAATGAAACCTTAAGATCTGGATTTTGTAAACTCCAATTAATTTAGCAAATGGGATGTCATTTTCTTGTTTGTTCCCAGTGAGGTTTATTTTTCATGTTGTGGCAGGATATTCAATTGTGCTGTATTAACTACAGTATAACTCCCCCAGCTAGCAGTAGAGACAGTATTTGGCCTGAATTCATTTGGTCAAGATGTTACCCAAGATGCTTTAATTTCCTATTTTGACACAAGTAACGGTGGCTAATACAAGCATTATCTTCTCTTGTAGACGATAATTATTATTTATTAAGTGCTGATAGTGCGCTGTACACAATATGTAAGTACAAACATGGTCTCGGCTCCACAGGAGACTGAAGCCATAGGTGTCATTTTCCACTTTGTGCACTGTGTGCAAGGAATTGGGATAATATATAGTCCCTATGCTTTCTTGAAGGCCCATAACATCCCAAAGGGGGCAGGTAAAGATGGGAAGAAAGGCAACGACTTAGGTGAGCAAGTTGCAGCTTTTTAAGGGAATGTGCAATGTGCGTATTCTTCTTGTCCATGGGGGATTAGGGAGAGGGATTTTGCCTCCAAACTGTGCTGGCAGGCAATTAAAGGATTAATCTGGAAGGTTTTATTCCACCTAAAAGACATTCTGACCATCTATAGCTCTTCTGCATTGTCTGTGTCAAAGCTCTTACCTAGGTGAAACTACAGGTGTTTGAGTGTGCTCCTTGCTCCTGTCTGCATCTCAACACAACACCAGACTCCTGCTGTACTAGACGAATTCTGCACTACTCCCTACTGAGGGTTTGGGCAAAATGTCATGATTGTAGATGCACATGCATCCGACGAAGTGGGCATTCACCCACAAAAGCTTATGCTCCAATACATCTGTTAGTCTTAAAGGTGCCACAGGGACTCTCTGTTGCTTTCTACAGATCCAGACTAACACGGCTACCCCTCTGATACATGATTGAAGATGTTGACTTTCTGGTGAAAAACCAGGTACCTTGACCATATACTATTTCAGTGTCCTTTACATATGGTTTTTGGACTGAACTGACTGATAACATTAATGTGCCATCTTGGGTGAAAATTATGCCTCAGAAACATACAATGAAACCCATGGAAATTGTGAGTACATGAGACAGGGCAGAAATTATTCTTCTGTTTGGTAAAAGTAAATTTAAAAGAGGCCTGCCTATTCAATCCACTCCTTGTAGGATTCTTTTCTTGTGTCATATCACTTCCCTGTCTGCAATATGCTACTTTAGATAAGGTCATATCAGTGGGCCATTTTTAGGGTTAAGAACATAAGAATGGCCATACTGGGTCAGACCAAAGGTCGAACAAGCCCATTATCCTGTCCTCTGACAGTGGCCAATGCCAGGTGCCCCAGACGGAATGAACAGACAGGTTATCTCAAGTGATACATGCCCTATCACCCAATCCCAGCTTCTGGCAAACAGAAGCTAGGGACACCATTCCTGCCCATCCTGGCTAATAGCCATTGATGGATCTATCTTCCATGAATCTATCTACCTCCCTTTTGAACCCTGTTATAGTACTGGCCTTCACGACACCCTCTGGCAAGGAGTTCCAGAGCTTGACAATGCTTTCCATGAAAAAATACTTTCTTGTGTTTGTTATAAACCTGCTACCTATTAATTTCATTTGGTGGCCCCTTGTTCTTGTATTATGAGAAGGAGTAAATAACACTTCCATATTTATTTTCTCTATACCACTCATGATTTTCTAGACCTCTATCATATCCCCCCTTAGTCGCCTCTTTTCCAAGCTGAAAAGTCCCAGTCTTATTAATCTCTCCTCATACAGAAGCCGTTCCATACCCCTAATCATTTTTGTTGCCCTTTTCTGAACCTTTTCCAATTACAATATATCTTTTTTGAGATGGGACGACCACATCTGCACCCAGTATTCAAGGTGTGAGGGTACCATGGATTTATATAGAGGCAATATGATATTTTCTGTCTTAGTAACTACCCCTTTCTTTATGATTCCCAACATTCTGTTCGGTTTTTTGACTGCTGATGCACATTGAGTGGATGATTTCAGAGAACTATCTACAATGACTCCAAGATCTCTTTCTTGAGTGGTAACAGACCCCATCATTGTATATGTATTCTAGTAGATTGGTGAGGCATGATTTCCCTTTACAAAAACCATGTTGACTATGTCCCAACAAATTATGTTCATTTATGTATCTGACAATTTTGTTCTTTATGATAGTTTCAACCAATTTGCCCGGTACTGAAGTGAGGCTTACTGGCCTGTAGTTACCCGGGTCACCTCTGGAGCCCTTTTTAAAAATTAGCTTCACATTAGCTATCCTCCAGTCATTTGGTACAGAAGCTGATTTAAATGTTAGGTTACAGATGACAGTTAATAGTCCTGCAATTTCACATTAGAGTTCCTTCAGAGCTCTTGGGTGAATACTATCAGGTCCAGGAGACTTATTACTATTTAGTTTATCAATTTGTTCCAAAATCTTCTCTAGTGACACCTCAATTTGGGACAGTTCTTCAGATCTGTCACCCAAAAAGAATGGCTCAGGTATAGGAATCTCCCTCACATCCTCAACAGTGAAGACCGATGCAAAGAATTCATTTAGTTTCTCCACAATGGCCTTATCATTTTTGACTGCTCCTTTAGCATCTCGATTGTCCAGTGGCCCCAGGCTATCTGCTTCTGATGTATTTAAAAAATTGTTTGCTATTGCTTTTGGAGTCTTTGGCTAGCTGTTCTTCAAATTCTTTTTTGGTTTTTCTAATTATATTTTTACACTTCATTTGCCAGAGTTTATGCTCTTTTCTATTTTCCTCATTAGGATTTATCTTCCACTTTTTAAAGAATGCCTTTTTGCCTCTCACTGCTTCTTTTACTTTGTTGTTTAACTCTTTTTTTGGTTCTCTTACTATGTTTTTTAAATTGGGGTATACATTTAAGTTGAGACTCTATTATGGTGTCTTTAAAAAGTTTCCACGCAGCTTGCAGGGATTTTACTTTTGGTACTGTACCATTTAACTTCTGTTTCACTAACCTCCTCATTTTTGTGTAGTTCCCCTTTCTGAAATTAAATGCTACAAATGGTTGATATCATCTTGTAGGTCTCTCAGCTGTGTCCTGAGATTTACCCTGTTGGATTTAAATCCTTTTAAAATTTAAGGTTTTATTAAAGGAAAGGGTCAGTACAGAGCACCTATGTTGGGTCTTTTTAGTAAATATACACTGTATTTCTTTATTTTTTTATTTGTCTATCTCCCTTGGGTGAATGTCCATGTGAATGGGCTGATGAAGATACAAATGCATACATACAAAAAACAAAACAAAAACACCTATTATAATCCACTAGTCCTTAGGATTTCCTTGTCATTATGACTTATGAAATCTCATATCAGGGAATACTAGGCATCCACTTTTTTTTTTTTTTAATTTCTGTACTATTGGCTGAACAAAGCATAATAATTACATACGCAGAGAAGAAACATAATAGGAGCATGTGAACCAAACAAGCATTGATGATCACTGTATACAGGAGTCTAATTATTTGCAGGGTCTATAGGAAAGTGTCACTTCAGCCACAGGAACTCGACCATTTTCTATTGCAAAAATAGCTTCAAATAATGAATAGCTTCCATAACTAAACAGAACAATCAGACAATTATTTCTCTGCTGTAGGTAAACTAATGGCTAGTTGGACAGCACTTTCGGTTCCTTTCCAGGGAAATAAAATGTACTGAAGCAAAGGGAAAGCTCAAACATCATAGAAATGGATATGGGGAGGGACTGGAGAATTCTTCCAGAAACCTAATTAGGTGTATTTGTCAAACAATAATAAATGTGTTGATAATGTTATGTGTCAGTTGACCCTGATGGTCCCACACTTCCATATCGTTCTAAAGGGTTTTCTTATAATCCAAGCTCCTAGAGACTTTTTTTTAGCAGCTCATATGAGTGATGATGGAGATTCCTGTTATCAGTTAGAACTAGATAAGAAATTGTTTTTCATAGGTTAGTCATTCAAAGTTTCCGGCCCAGAATGGGAAGCTGCATACAAATATTCTTTGAAAACTTAATTTGCTTGACCAGATTTGCAGCTCCCACTGCTGTGCTTTTAAGGATTGAATTAGCAGTGTTGTGTAAGCATGATACTACACTTACCCTAGCCACACCAAGGGCTAGATTATCCTTTTAGGCACAGCCCTAACAAAGGGTTGTGTGTGAGTGGCATCACCTTAGAGACAATGGCCCAGAGCCTCAAAGGTATTTAAATGATATTGATTTAAATGGAAGTTAGGAGTCTAAATATCTTTCAGGATGTGGGTCATTGTGCTTCAAAGACACCTGTTTGAAACACAGTTCCTTCTTTGTTTTCCTTTCACTCCAAGAGTATGCTGGATTGGAGGGGGGAGTATAGTATTTTGCTGGCCTATATCAGCAACAAATTAGGAACCACTATCCACCCACCCACTCTTACTCAGCTGCTCTGATGGAGCAATGGAGCATGGGGGTGCAGTCAAGGCTTCTCCCATTCCCTATCCTTTGTCATTTATCTATTGCCTGGGAGGAAGCAATCGGTAGAACTTTGTGCCCACACTTGAGGGTTCTTACTCCTCTGCATGGGTATATAGTTCAATGGTGTAGTCCAACAAGCTAGCCCCAATATGAGTTTTCAGGATACAAACGGGGCATGCTATTTAGAATCTTTCACTCTCAATGGATTGTTATTTTCACCATTGTCACCATAAAATAGTATTAAATCATGAGAAATGTAAGATTTTTTTTTTTAGAAAGTCTTCCACAGACTTTGATTTTGAGCTAATTTGCTATTCAGTGTACTACCGCTAATTATAGTGAATTCCTTTGGTATTCATTGTAATAGCACTAATTATAATGAAATTGTTTGGTATTCATTATAGCAGCGCCAATCATAAAGGATTCATTTGACATTTATGAGGACATCACATGTATTTCCTCAGCACACAATTGTAATTTAGCATCTGTAAAGTGTTACTTAATAGAAACATAAAGTCAAACACTACTCATATTTTTAAAAAGAAAAAGTATGTTCTTACTATCACTGCAGGGATAAAGAATTTAACCAAATTGTTTGGGAGGAAATTAGTTGGTTAGACTGTCTAAGTAAGAAGCCAGGGATTATTTTGGCTTGTGCTTCTTTACTATCACCAGATGGTAAACAGACAGATTTTTGATAGTCATTGTAATCATCAGTATTTGAGTTTTATATAGATATTGATATATAGATATAGATTAGATATAGTAGCAACATTTCTGATTTGCTACCATATACATATGTATATCCATTTATACATGTTTAGCAGTAATTTAGAGGTCTGTTGACTGCACACTGTTCATTGGCAAACATCTGCTATGTGTGTCCACAGTCATACATCAGAGAGAAGTTGTTGGATTTTCCTAGTTAAAAAGCTAATTTCATAGGGAATTCTTTCTCTCTTTCTCTTTAACTAAAAATGTAAGATATGAAATAGGGGTCAATCATTAGTTGAAGTACATCTGTGTAGTTCAGTTGCTGTGTAGCTTCTCTTAGCACTGGTCTACACTGTGGGGGCAGGGGGGAATCGATCTAAGATATGCAACTTCAGCTACGAGAATAGCATAGCTGAAGTCAACGTATTTAGATCAACTTACCTCGCATCCTCATGGTGTGGGGTTGACTGCCGCAGCTCCCCCATCGACTCAGAGTCGACGGCAGAGCAATCAGGGATCGATTTATCATGTCTACACTAGATGCGATAAATCGATCCCAGATAGATTGATTACAACCCGCTGATCCAGCGGGTAGTGAAGACCTGCTCTTAGCTAAAGATCTGGCCAGGATGACAATTGATTCGTTACTGTTTTACATAATTGTCGAGCATCAGCAGAGAACATGGCAGCACATCATCATGGTTATACTATCAAGGTTCTTTATGATACTCGCTGAAAACACCTCCCTTTCAGCCCATGATGTTAGGTTCCATCTGGTCACCCTAGATGGAAAAGTGCGAAAAATCAGGGCACTTTTTTTTTTCAGGGCGGGGGTTATAGTTGCGTAAATAAGACCAAGCCCCTAATATCAAGATGGTCCCGATAATATCGGGACAGCTGGTCAGCCTAGTTCCAGTGTCCATTTGTTAAATTTTCAGACAAGCATCTTTGTGCTTTCTCCCATGCTGCCCCTCACATTTGGGAGAATTTCCCCACACATCTGCAAAACTAACTGATTATCCTCCTTCAAAACCCTCCTTAAAATTCTACTTTGCTCTGAGGCCTAAATAGAACTTGACAATGGCTAGGCTGCTGGTGGACTGAGACCACATGCTAATCAATATAGTCTCATTGTTTCTTGTACTTCCCCATCTGTCAGCATCCATCTGATGTCTCTTATCTTATACTTAGATTGTAAGTTGAAGTAGGGGTTGTCTATTTGTTCTGTATATGAACAGTACCTAACACAATGGGGTCTTGGTCCATGACTGGAGCTTTTCCCTGCTACAATCACACAAAATGCATAATAAAAGCTGGCAATACTTGCAATATTCCCTAGCTATTAAAAACTCCTCCCCAACCCTAACGTCATACAGAGAACTACACTCTTTTCTCCACCAGAAGAAATCATAAATAAAGATCCCAATCCCATATTCTTCTTTCCTGTCCTCCAACCAACACTGCAGAAAAAAATAGTTTGCATTTTTCCCTTCCAAAAGTATCCATTCATTTGTTGAATGATTCTCTTGGAGATATCTCAAAGTTATCTGACTCATTGTATATAGAATGTGTATGTTTTTAATTGGGTGGGGGGGTGTTTTAGGTTCCAGAGAGATTTTTGCTGTAAAAATAGAGCCTATCTGCTTATTCCTGTTAATTGTTTTATTTTTGGCAATATTTCCAAGGTTATCTTGGCAAGGAAAACAGTTACAGGCCTGGGAACTATTGTAGCCTGGGGGTTCAGGATCCTTATTGTAGGGTAGTCCCTAAACATGTGTTCAGGGTGGGGAGTTTTGCTTAGTCCCTAGGGGCCACATTGGGTAAGTTAATATAGAAGCAATGGTTGAGATCAGACCTGGTGTGTTGCGTTCCTTACATACCCTGAGTGGCTGTAACAGGAAGTGAGATTCCCCTTTACAGGGCTCAAAGATTGGGTGTCTTAGCAAAGAGCTCATGTGAGCACCCTCCAGGTTGGTGCATAGCGAATAACTGCTAACTGTAAAGGTTGATTCTTAATGGAGCTTGTCATAGTGTCCTGAGTTCAAGTAAACAAGGTAATGAATCAGTATTGATTATATTTATTATACAGGTAGTACAGGAGGTTCACATTTCTGGCTTGTTACCATTAAGCTCTATGGCATAAATTAACCTGAGTGACAAGAATTGGATGTGAATGCAACTTTCTCTGTAGGCTGAGGGTGGGCTCTGGTAAGTCTAACTGGGTCTCATTAAAATAGATTCAAATTGCAAAGATGACTTCCAGAACTAGATTCTCTTCTGAACTTCTTCAAAGCCTGGTGATAAGAAGCTGAATCTGGTGTTCCTCTTTGAGCCTGTGATGGGTGGTACAGGCCATTTGGGGCTCCAAAAAGGGCTTTTACAATCTGATGCACCCTTGGCTCAATTTCCTTAAGCAGGGAAGAGAAGGGGGGTGGCTACATTAGCTGAGTTATTAGGGACAAAAGGGCTCTTCAAGGGAGTTGAGCTCAAAGAAGTTCAGTGAACACCAGTGTTGAGCCTGATTGACTAAAGGCAGCTGTGCTGAATTGCTAATAGAGAGGCTTATGGGTGGGCCTTTGAAAGAGAGGGAAGACGGCCAAGAGAAAACTTGGTCAGTTTCACCAGGAAACTTGGGATGATCTGAGAACCAAGCCCTACACTTTTACTGGTAAGTTGTGGTGTTTATCAGTTTGTGTGTACTCTCAACGGAGGCTGCAATCCAGAGACAGTGTCCAGGGACATTGGAGCTTTATTTCCTTTGTTTTGGTCCTATCTAAATGCAAAGATGCCTTCCTGAAAAGGAGGATTTCTTCTTTGTTTGACACAAGGGAGCCTCTAGTAGTGTCTGGTGAGGACCTGGAAATGGGGCCAAGCTAGAGGGCCTTTCTCTGAAGATACTGTTTAAAGCAGTTTTGTATCTCTCCGCAATTGTTTAAAGGTGACTGGATATTGTTTGTTTATTATGCATTAAATAGAGCTCATTCCTGCCAGTGTTCCAAATGCAACCACTTTCAATTCTTCCAAATGTGTCGCTCACCAGCATGAGCTCAGACATGTGCTCCTCATTTTATGGGTGCTCAACTTGAGACACTGTGGTTGATACCTTACAGTTGCAACTGAAGTCAGTGGGAGCTCTGCTTTGAACATATAAAGTGCTGTATAATGCTAGTACTCTGAAAAATCAGGCCCTAGCATCTCTGATTGGGTACCCAAAACAAGAGGATACTTTTGACCTTAATCTCTGTGCCTACATTCTCCATCTGTAAGATGGGGATAATACCCACTCATCCTTCAGAGGCTGTGTGAAAATCAATTCATTAATGTGAAGCACTCAGATACTCACGTGATGACTGCCATAGAAAATCCCATGAGGAAACTAGTAATTCTGTTTTCAGAGCAGGATTTGAATAACGTGGAGTAAATGAGGCATGGGGCCACACTTCAAATGAAGAGGATAAAAAGAAATATTTAACAGATGACTTCTTCCCTGAACACCATCCATCTTGCACACTGAATAAGGCAGAGATCCTGTAGAAAATGTTATATGTGATCATATAATTAAAGATTATATCCTAACACACATGCACCAGGGGCTAAATTAAGGTGCCACAGTCATCCTTAATTCTGGCACTTCTTAACTTTTGAGTGCTTGACTTTGCAACTTTCATGTTCTGGGTAATTTTGTTTATAGAGGGCTTAGCACAATGGGGACTTCTCCTTGACTGGGGCCTCTAGGCATTGGGTGCTTCAGAACACAATTTACTATTTCTAACAGATCTGCCACTATTTTTTATCTACAATCTATACAATGGACATAAACAGGCTATCTTAGGTTGTCAGAACTGGCTTAGTACACTGAAAAACTTTTATTCTCTGATACCTCTTTTTTGTTGCTGTTAAAGCTCCTGATTTCACATCCTCCAGTGTTAGCACTTATTAGTGGGAGAGAAGAACTAAACACAGTCCTATACACAAGCAGTACAGTTGGCTATGTAAGGTTAAAGGGGCATAGGAAAAATTGGGCATAATTAAAAATCAGGACATTTACTTAAGTGCCTCAATAGAGACGCAGATGTCCGTTAAAAGATAAGGAGAGGGGTTTTTTTTAAACCTCTCAAATTATCTCAATTTTTGCACTCACTCCTTTAATATTCTTGTTATCTTTGATTGTCGTGGATTTTATCATGACTAGGTCATCAAGTCTGACCTCCTGCATAGCAGTGGCCTTAGAAAATCATCCAATAATTTTTATATCCATCCCATATCTTCTGTTTGAGTGAGAACATTTTTTTAGAAACCTATCCAGTCTTGATTTAAAGTCTTCAAATGATGGAAAATCCATCCTGTTCCTATGTAAATTGTTCCAATAATTAATTGCCCTCATTGTTGAATTTCTTATTTCTAGTCTGAATTTGTCTAGCTTCAGCTCTCAGCCATTGGATCTTGTTATGCCTTTTTCTGCTAGATTAAAAAAACCCTCTGTCAGAAATCTCATTAGTCTATAAGTATCAATATGGGGATCAAGTCACCTATCAGCCTTCTTTTGAATAAATGAAATACACTGAGAGTCTTAAGACTCTGTAGAAGGCATGTCTTCCAGAATTCTAATCATTCCTTTAGCACTTTTCTTAAACCCTTTCCAATTTTTCAATGTCCCTTTTTAAAATGTGGACACCAAAACTGGACACAGTATTCCAGAATCGTGTCACTAATGCTGTATGTAGAGATAATGCCACCTCCTTTCTCCTACTAGGTATTTCCTTGCTTATACATTGAAAGAGCATGTTTGCCCCCTTAGCTACAGCATTGCACTAGGAGCTCACGTTCAGTTTATCTATGATTACCCCTAAGTCATGTGCAGGGTGTGATGCTGTCTAGCAGATTGCCAGCTGAGGTCAGAGCAACAGGGCAATTCACTTGTGCGTGAATACCAAAGGAATGCTAAAAGGTCATAGTATGTTCAAACCAATTCACTTGTTAGAATAGATCAAAAGGAGATGTTGATGGTATTGTTTTCACCCGATCTGTATTCTGTTGTATGCTATCACATTACATGTAGTTACATTATGGATACCCTGTACTTAATTAACCCTATAGCAAATGTGTATTTACTTGACGCTTAAACTTCATGAACTAATGAAAGATTGTTTGGATTGCTGTAACTAAATGCATTATGTATCAGAGGGGTAGCTGTGTTATTCTGAATCTGTAAAAAGCAACAGAGGGTCCTGTGGCACCTTTAAGACTAACAGAAGTATAGGGAGCATAAGCTTTCGTGGGTAAGAACCTCACTTCACTTCAGATGCAATCTGAAGTGAAGTGAGGTGAAGTTCTTACCCCGAAAGCTTATGCTTCCAATACTTCTGTTAGTCTTAAAGGTGCCACAGGACCCTCTGTTGCTTTTTAAATGCATTATGTATGTATTTGTAATAGGAATGCCCATCAAATGGGATTGGAGCCTTAGATCTGTAAACGAGGAAGCATGCTAACTTCAAAGCATGGGTCATTGTTTTTGACAATAGGAAATCCCCAGACCCAGTCTCCATTTAGTCAACAGAGGAAAAGCCCATACTATGATGGGCTTGCCAGATTGCCTTCCAGGGAAGACAGCTATAAGAATGGATCCAGAGAGTGATCCTGTATCTCTGGACTGATGTATTCTGACAGGATGGAATACTGAGCAATTGGACAGAGATCCCTAGAGCTATTCTAGGTAATCCTGTGAGATTTATGAAAAACTAGCAAATTACTACCTTCTGCTATCCTATTGGATTTACAAATTTTGACTCACCTGTTATTGTATTTTACTTGCTTTAACCTCTCAATAACTCTTATTTCTTTTCCTTAGCTAATAAACCTTTCATTAGTTTAATAAAGAAATTGGCTCTCAGTGTTGTATCTGGTATGAGATCCAGAGTATCCGTTGACCTGGGATAAGTGACCGACCCTTGGGGGTGGGAGTAACCTAATGTGAGGCGATTTTTGGTTTTAATAACTGTTTATCATAAAGTCCAGTTTGTCTGGGTGGTAAAGAGGGGCTGGAGAGCTGAAGGGGACTCCATGGTAAGACTAATTTAGTAATACATGAACACCCAGTTGTTATTGGCTTGGTGAAATCTCATTCTACCACTAGTTTGGGGTGTCTGGCCTGGTTCTGACAGTCTGACTGGCAATTTCAGTTGTAAGTCATCCCAGACAGTGTGACACAGGGTCAACGTATTCCAGAATAAAGTCCCACATCTTGTATGTATAACATACATTTTCTGTTGCTACATATATGACCTTGTAGTTGTCTGTATTAAATGCATCCAACTCATATGAGCCCCTTTTACCAAGTGATCTGTATAACTGACCTGTCCTCATCATCATTATTTATCATTTCATCAATTTTTGTATTCCCTACAAATTTCACAAACAAACAATCATTTTATAGTTTTTTCCAGATCATTGACAAAGATATTCAATAGCACTGGGCCAAGAACAGATCCCTGTGGGACACTACTATAAACACTCCCATTAAGGTGATGCTTCCTAATATGCAACTCTTTTTCAGGCCAATATGTTTTTAATCAATTTAATATGAATTATACACTTTCCTTTGCATAGTGCTAATTTTTATCAGAATGGCATGCGGGACCACATCAAATGCTTTATAGAAGCCTAAGTATGTTATGTAAACACAGTTACCTTTATCAGACTTCTGATCTCATCATAAAATGATATCCAGTTGGTTTGACAATACCTATTTTCCATAAAATCATGTTGATGGACATTCATTTTGCCACTGACTGCATCCTAGATCAGCCTCTCCAGGATTTTGCTTGGGATCAATGTCAGGCTAACCAGCCCATGGTTTAGTTTACCCTGTTTAAATTTGGTCTTTTCTCTGTAATAACCACCTTTCCTTCCACTCATGTAACACCAGGCTATACCCTGCTTCATTGTGTAATCTCAACTCTGTCAGTGTATTTTTCCACCTTGTCCATTACTGCCATCTGCATCCTCCTCCCCATAGCTCTACACCTCAACAGTTCTACGTTTCACTTCAAATCTCAGCTGAAAACCTTCCTTGTGTATCTACACTTCAAATTTTGCTCCTCCTCTGCTATTTTCCCCCCTCTGAGATGGTGTTCTTCAACTCGGCAAGGTTCTTTGGGATACACTTGTATTGTATATTGCTGCTAGACTTCATAATACACAGTACACTTATCTCCACTCCAGGGTACAGATTAGTTGCAGGGATTATTCAGGAAGTCTGCCTTTGGGAAACCAGGCAGAATGCAAGTCAACAGAATTCCTGTTATGATAGATTTTTTGGGCTTGTTAGGCCAAGTTGTAGCCTGTCTCTTTCCTCTAAGCTTCAATCTTCTACTTCCTGGACTTCAACTCCCCCTTGTGAGTCTCTTCAAGAGGAGGAAAGAGGCAGACTGATATTTAACTGAGGGTTGTAGTACTCGGGATCACTCTTATAGAGTAATTCCATAATACAAGGAACACAACTTTTTGCCTTTCCATTACATGTTGACCTCTTTCTGTGGTTAGGTTTTGCCAATCATGGAACCACGGCATGGGATATTTTAGATTTTCAAGGCCTGGATTGTCATGGTTACTTTTTGATTAAAATAAGCTTTCAAGGCCAAAATCTAAATTTACTGAAATCACAGGGATACAAGCAGTCTGCAGACACAATCTGGCTTATTAACATTCGTATCGTGCCGTACTTATCTATTTGGAAAAAAAAGCACACACAAAAAAAAGAAGTTGACTAACTGTAACTCTGTTTCTAGAAAGCCAGAACTTTTGTTCTGAGGTTTTTTTTTTTTTTTTTTTTTTATTTCAGATATAGTTGGTCCCTTACTTAGCGTAGAATCATGAGAACCCTACTGGGAAATGAGTGTATATATTTTTAATATTAAAATAACTCCATCTTATGCCTAGCTTTAGATTTCCCGAACCCCAGAGAGCTTCGTTAGCTGGCACAGCATTAAAAGTATAGCTTCAGGTCTCTCTCCTACTTAAAAAGACTTGCATACAGAAGGATCTTCTACATGATTTAGTTTAGACTAAGCAAGTCAATTTTTTGGTAAACATCAATACTGGCATTTAAATTAACTGATATCACTAACACTTTTTACACTCTAATAGACATGGCATGAAAAAAACACCTTCATGAATTGGTTGGAAATATGTGATGTGAGGGTTTTGCTTCTGGCAAAAAGGAAAAGATAATTCCCAGGCATATTGAAGTGCCATTGGTTTTAGTTAAACAACTTTTATTCAGATACACAGCATGACTGGGAGTTGGGGAGGGAGTGAGAGAGGGGTGGTGGTGGTGGAAACTAGAGTGCTCATACTGTTCTTGCATACAGCTATTTAACCAGATTCTGATTTGGCTTACAATGGTGCAAATCCAAAGTAGTTCTATTGAATTTGACTTGGTGATTCAAAGATATTGGACTAATACTGGAAAACGCAGCATTTCCTGTATTAAAAAAAATAATAATAAAATAATCTCCTCTGATTCCTCTTGCCTGTAGACATTAAGAGGAGTGAATGCCATAGGCTGGGGATCAACCTGTAATTTCAATTTTCTTACATGCATTGCTCTTATAGAAACAATACAGTATATATTGTAGAAGCAATTACTATTAGAGCTGTCTGATATTAAAACAATTATTTGTAAATATTTCTCAGATGTGGCCAGTTCTCTGTGCTATTGTTGATCATTTGTGCATTTTGACCAGTCATCTAGTGGGTGTATTTCTGGTGGGGTCCCACAGGGATTGGTTCTTGGACCTATGTTATTTAACATTTTTATCAATGACCTGGAAGAAAGCAGTCATCACTGATAAAGTTTGCAGATGACACCACAGTTGGGGGAGTGGTAAATAATGAAGAGGCCAAGTCACTGATTCAGAGCAATTTGGATTGCTTGGTAAACTGGGTGCAAGCAAACAATATGCATTTCAATACAGCTAAATGCAAATGTATATATTTAGGAACAAAGAGTGTAGGTCATTCTTACGGGAGGGACTCTCTATTCTGTGAAGTAGTGATTTTAAAAAGATTTGGGGTTCATGGTGGATAATCAGTTGAACATGAGCTTCCACTATGATACTATGACCAAAAGAGCTAATGTGATCCTGGGATGCATAAACAGGGGACTCTCAAGTTGGAGTATAGGGGTTATTTTACCTCTGTTTGGCATTAGAATGACCACTGCTGGAATACTGTGTCCACGTCTGGTGCCCACAATTCAAAAAGGATGTTGATAAACTGTAGAGAGTTCAGAGAAGAGCCATGAAAATGATTAAAGGGTTAGAAAACTTGGCTTATAGTGAGAGATTCAAGGAGCTCACTCTATTTAGCTTAACAAAGCAAAGGTTAAGAGGGTGACTTGATTACAGTGTCTAAATATCATCCACATGGGGAACAAACACTTAATAATTGGCATCAAGCAGAGAAAGGTATCACTCTATCCAATGGCTGGAAGCTGAAGCTAGACAAATGCAGACTAGAAATAAAATGTAAAGTTTTGACAGTGAGGCTAATAAACCATTGGATCAATTTACCAAAGTTTGTGGTGGATTCCCCATCACAGCCAATCCTGATTAGAAATTGTTAATCTATTAAAAATATGCTCTATGGAATTATGTGGGGAAGATATATGACCTTTGTTATACAGGAGGTCAGACTAAATGATCACAATGACCCCTCCTGGCCTTGGAATCTATATATTTGTGAAAATGAGCAAGTAAGTCTCTCAATTACACGTGTATGTTAGTCCCAGCTCCTGGAATCATGACATTGCATGACAATCTCAGTTTAAAAAAAAAAAGAGTTTATTTCAAGCCCTAATGATTATAGAGAAAAACTCAAATGTGAAGCCACTGCACCCTGAAGGTCCAAACCAGAAGGGAACTAAGTGTTGGGTTCTTTTTATTTTTTTGAACTAGCCAGATTTTGAGGGGACAGTTCATGATTTCTGAACATTTGCAGTTGGCAATACTGAGTCCACAAATCCCAAAAGGCTTAATCACAAATGATTGGTCCAAAAACCCATACTAAGGATTATTCCCTATGTATGAAATCCACTCCTACACAAAGGGCTGGAACAAGACTTGGGCTGTATTTTAAGGCCCTAAGTGTTGCGTAAGTCATGTTTCAGTCCTCTGTACAGAGGTGAGTGTATTGTCCTCTGGTTACTGTAGTCACTTGGGAATGGTCCACACTAACCCCCAATTCGAACTAAGATACGCAACTTCAGCTACGTGAATAACGTGAATAAGTCGAAGTATCTTAGTTCGAACTACAAGGTACTTACCGCGGGTCCACACGCAGCAGGCAGGCTTCCCCGTCGACTCTGCGTACTCCTCTCGCAGAGCAGGAGTCCGGTGTCGACGTCGAGCTGTTCCGGGATCGATTTATCAAGTCTAGACAAGATGCGATAAATCGATCCCAGAAGATCAATTGCTTACCGCCGAACCCGGAGGTAAGTATAGACAGACCCTTGGATACTACACTGATGTGTGCTAATAGAAGCACTGGATAGCTGTAATCTTTTATCCAGCCAGGGAGCAAAATCAAGACTATTCATCTTCATCCAGATATCTGCATTTGACTCTCTCAATTTTCACTTTGCTGAACAGAAGATTCAGGCAGCCAACTTATGCTGCCTACCTTGAACAAGAGATGCCAACACTTCTAATGTAGGATATTACAGCTCTTTCCTCCCATTCATTTTTGGGACAGGATACACAGCTTTCAGTTTCAACAAGCCTGCACCATAAGACTAGTGAACTAGACTAATACAACTAGATGTTATTTTTAAATTCAACATGCTGCAGATATTGTGAACACAATTAAATGCTTCCACTGATCATTAAAAAGTAACCATAATAGTTCCGCAATGTCTTGTCAACATCAGAGCAATGTTCTGAAAAATTATGTTTTTAATACTTCCATCACCAATGGTATGCTATCAGATAAAAGGCTCTAATATGACAGATAAATGCTGGATGAGCTTTGTCTTAATTTTTTTTTTTTTTTAATTCTAAATTGCATCGGAGTCTGATTCATGGTTTTGGGGGTTTTTTAGGTTTTAGTTTTTGGTCTCTGCTTCTAATATGGAAATCTTATCTCCCCCCCTCAAATTGTCTCTTGGACCTATTCCAGCGCCTGTCCTGTCTTACTTCTGCAATTGCAGATAGTGATAAAGATCCCTTTGAAGAGTACTGAGTGTCTGTTCTCTGGATATAATTCCTACCAACATCAATGGAAGTTTATCTCCTTGGTACAGGTTTGGATTAGAGATGAGACAGAGCCATAAAGTTTAGATTCAGATCCAAAGTCTTCCAAAGTTCCAGGATGCTCAACTGTCTGGTTCAGGGGCAGCTGCAAACAATTAAACTGTATTGGAGGCCGGAGGTGGGATATATCTTGCATCCTTTTCAGTGGGGAAATATTAGTAAGAAAACTGAGTTTGAAATTAGGCTTCTCTTACCTGGCTTGCCTGAACACAGGATGCACGTGGCAGATGTATGCTATCAATGTACATAATCTCAGCTTCCTTCTTCTAGTGCTTGGAACACAAAATCCTTGCTGAGAACGAATGGAGCTTTTCCTCTACCACAAGTGTTAAGGCCTCCTCTTTTTAGAGCAGATGACTGTGGGTGCTTGTCCTTGCCCTGATTGCATCTGGCTACCTGATAACCATGATATTTATATAGGTACTACATATAGCATTACACCAATAAGTCAACCTTCTCATAAAAAGGAATCCTCAGGCCAGCATAAACTTTTAATAAATCATATCACTCTTGGCTAATTCATTTCTCCTTGAATATGAAGTTTACCTAGACTCTAGATTTATCAACAACTTAAAAACTAGGTGAATTCAGGCATGAAGAAATAACTCTAGCTGGATTTCAACTGTTTATCTGCCAAAGTATGCACACAGGTGAGTAATGTTTTGTAAAAGTCTTTGGTTTTTAGTCTCTCCTTTCAACAAAGGTCATTACAGACCAATAAATAACCGGTCTGGATAAAGATTCCCAATCCTGTACTATAGCAAGGATAGGAAGCAGGAAACAATTTGGGAATTACAAGAAAACATTAGTGTATCTTACTGGAAATTTTAGTATACAGGATTAACTTTTAAGAGTTGCACATAACTTACTGCAAGATTATGTCAATGATAAATTGTATTTGTAAAAGCACACGAAATACATCATCTAATGAAATAAATGCTATTGCATGCAAGCTTTCTGCTTATGTCAATATATTCATTGCTTGGGGAAACTATTTGGTCTCATGTGTTGATCACTATAGGACTTCAACATCTTGAACAGCTTTAAAAAGACAAGCTTATCTTAAATATGATTATTCTAACACAAACAACATGAATAGGCTGTGTAACGGCAAATGGTGCTTATTGGCATTACATACTTGAGTGTAAAGTTTAAGTGCTGGATGAACATATCAAGGTACTGAAGAAGACCATATTCATGGATGATACTAGAAATAAATTCTTATGGCAAACCTAATTTTTTCATTCATGCACAATAATGGTAAATGCAGTACACCTGTTAGATTTTTGTGGCTCTAGAATTCAAAGTAACATGCAGGGGACCTATAAATATGAGAAAACATGGTTACTTGTCACAAATCTTTGGGATCTGTGCACAAGGAATAAGCAGAGGCATCATAGTGCTCAATTAGTTTCTGCTGTGCCTTGAAGGCAAATGAATAGTACCATGTGACTTAGCGGCCAAATGATTCAGAGTGTGGTCCTCTGTACATGGGCATAAATAACTAATCTACCAGTCACCCTTGCTCCTCGTGTCATATTCTAATATGATACTTGATAGTACAGGTTTGCTGTTGGAATTTGTCCAAAATTCAGTATTTTTTCCCTCAACCAGGGGGAAGTGGAACATGGACATATAGTTAATGTCTTTGGCATCAAATGTTAGGTTTGGGGGACTGGATGAATTATTATATAATTTAGTTTGTCTTATTGATTGCTTTCTATGAAACACTGATGGCTTTTGAAAGGAAGTGAAATCTCTTCTAAATTAAATATTGTTTGTTAATTTGATGCCAGAAGAAACAGCACTGGTAGCAACTGACTCTCCTTTAGACTACTTTACAATTCAGTCCTTTCATCTGACATTCTATCACTAGCTGGCATTTTTTCTTGCCATCTTCACATTTAATAGATATTAGAAACAAACTTGAATATAAACATAATTTGAGACCAGTTTTAATTTTCATTTTATGTATCCTCTCACCACATTCTTTCACCCCACTACAGTGAAGAAAATAGCAAAGAAAATAACACAGCAAAGCTGACACTGACCTGCCTAATTTTTTTTCCCTTATGCTTTTGCTCTTCTCTCACTCCTGATGTGATATGTTAACTCATATCTATGATCCTGTAAACTCTTCATGACTGGGAGCTTGTCTTATATCTGTAAAAGTTAATGCATGGCATGACATAAATAGAACTTTCATGTGTCCTTATACCTAATGAGAACAATGTGTTTGCCTCTAAGCAATCATGTGTAAGATGTCTTCTTTTTCCTTAACTTATGCTCAGTCTCTTTTAATGGCCTACATGAAATGTGTACCAATAAGACATTCAGAAGATGAGTCTTTTCAAAGCAAACAGATGTATGCATGCAGGCCTCTCCTATATACAATGGAAAGGAAAAGGTCTGGTATCATAGCTTACCTGCAGGAGCTAATAAAGTTTAGTTGACAGCTATCCTGACTGCCTGCTAAACTCTTACAATTGGGAATACACAAAATTAAGACTCCACAAGACACTAGTAAATATACAACTCAAAAGTTGTATATTTACATTGCATTGGTATCTTGATGGAATTAGATGACTTTTCCATCTCTTGCGTCTCTGAATCTGTTTGATATCAACTTCACTGAAAGGTCTCTGCTCCTATCTCAATCCCCAGAGAAGGTAACTACCTTGGCATAAGCCTACAGTTTGAGGTGGAGGTATAAATTCCAGCCTGAGGAAAAAAACCTATGCTAGCTCCCATCGGGCACAAAAAATCCAGTAACTGTAGCGCATAATAATGAATAGAGATATACCTAGCTCATAGAACTGGAAGGAATTCTGAAAGGTCATTGAATCCAGCTCCCTGCCTTCACTAGCAGGACCAAGTACTGATTTTCCCCTGGATCCCTAAGTGGCCCCCTCAAGGAGTGAACTTACAACCCTGTGTTTAAACAGGCTAATGCTCAAACCACTGAGCTATCAGTCACTAGTTGCCCCAAATATGTACATATCCAAGATGTGGCATATGTGGGGCAGCTAGCCACCCTTGCTATTAGCATGCTGTGACTCGACTATGTTCAGCCTGCTTGCTCAATTAGACCTAGCATGGTATGTCTCCTCGGGCTGGAATTTAAACCTCCAGTTTGAAGTATAGATATAGTCTTGAAAATGTACCTTGGGTAAGGATGGATACTCTAAGGCAAAGCTGACTAATGCTTTTATCACTTAATGAATGTGACAGGCTGCATATGTAAAGGCTGAAATCTTCGCAGGCCTCTTTGGAAGAAGTATGATTTATCATCAGACTGGAAACAGTGACACTTGAAATGAAGAATAATCATAAACATTATAGGTCTCTAGTTCTTTGTTTTCACACTAGGCCAAGACCACTTAATTTTCTGGCACTGCTCTTTGTGCACACATGCTGACTCTATTCTTGCATCATTGGATTGGGCATTGCTTTAGAAAAAGAGAACCATATGCTTGGATGTCTGATTGTGACACCTAGACCTTAGGTGCCCTGCTGCAAAGTGGAATCCCTGGCCCTAGAACCCAAGCTTCTCTACAATGCAGGGGGAGAGCTAGGTACCCAAAGAATGGGAGTCACAAAATCCAGCAAACTGAGCAAGGAGCAACCTAAGCTAGCTAGTAGGAAATGCTGAGAAGGGCAGGGCCTAAAACCCAGCTCTCAAGGGGAAGTAGACACCTGATGTGAAGTGCTTCCTTCCATGTCAGTATAATAATAAATCTATAGCTCAGCAGTTAGAGCACTCCCCCATGATTTTGGAGACCTGGGTTCAAGCAGACTGGGGATTTGAACGAAGATCTCCCACAGCCTGGGTCTAACCACAAGGCTATTGGATAAAAATGGGGTTTAATTTACTAGGAGTGTCCTGAGAATGCTTTCTGGAGGGGGAGCCCCTTGTCTGAGGATCTCACTGGAGTTTAGGTGTGAGCTGTGAATTGGGACTAAGGCAGCTCTTAAAACTTAAGCACCTAAGGTGTGATTCACAAAGCAAGGGAGGCAACTAAGTTCCTGTGTGCAGCACCACCGTGATCCACAAAACTCCCATCTGGCTTCAGCCTAACCCTGTAGGCACCTAACTTACTGTTGTAAAAGTTCCTTAGGCACTGCCTAAGATTTAGACCCTGGGTATGCACACTGCTGCCTCTCCTGTAGGCACCGGGGCACCTATCTCCCACCTAAGCCCCAAAGCCATTCACAAACCAGGAGAAAAGCATTTATCACCTAAGCTGCATGCAGGGCGTGACTTAGCAGGCATGCTAAGAGGCTAGCTACTGGACTGGCTCCCATTCAAAATCCAGCTGGAGGAGATGGATGAAATAGTCCAAGTGCTACATTCAGGAAGTCAACCTACCTGGTTCTACAGCTTCTGGTTTACTTCTGGGTGTTAGTAAAAATGGATACTGATCTGTTGATCCATATGTTTTGGGCTATAGATACCAGAGATATCACTTTTGTCTCAGTGTGCCATTAGGTCAGTTCAGCTTACCAGTTTAGCTGATGTGCCTTCGTTTTCTCAGTTCTTAAATCTAGGTGATGGGGGCAGGGTGTTATTCCAACAAATTACCCTTGACTCTGGAATTTACTTCCCTGCCCTTGTTGGGACAGAGCATCAGTTTGTTTGACCTTCAGGCCAGGGCATGAAGCCCATATGTTTGATCAGATTTGTCCTTTGATGGGATGATGCTTGAATATAATTACTGTATGCGTTCAGTGTGTGTCGGTGGGGAAGGAAATTGGGGGAAGTTGACTTGGTTTTAGGATGGAGCTGAGTATTTATTTGTCAACTACACTTTATAATGTGGCTTTAAAACTTGGGTACATGCATGTAGAGACATGTCATGGACACATTTGGAAATTTTTAAAACAATGTATATAGGGAATTGCTTTTCCTACTACTGACATTCACCCATCTCTCATATGAGGATGTTTTTAAGCGCATCCCTGTGCTATTGTTGCCCCATTTGGCCTGAGTGGTTGGTTAACATCCGGGGCCTTGTGAGCTGTTTCCATTAACAGGAGACAGCTTCCTTGCTCACAATTCCCATTTTTCCAGCCAGTACTCTGCCCCAACAGGTCCTTTGGCTTATTCACAGGGCCGTGCTGTCAGTTATTCTCTTGCAGTCTCCTGCTTTCAGACTGCTTTCACCTGGCTTTTTTGCTGCTCCTGCTGTCTGCTTTCTGGTTTCTATTTTCATTCACACATGGATGGCTGCAACCAAATCAGTTCTGAGCTCCTGTATTTGCATTCATTGTAGTCTTCCATTGTTTCAGATGTCACTAAAAACAGGTATCAGAGGGGTAGCCGTGTTAGTCTGAATCTGTAAAAAGCAACAGAGGGTCCTGTGGCACCTTTAAGACTATGCATCTGAAGAAGTGAGGTTCTTACCCACGAAAGCTTATGCTCCCAATACTTCTGTTAGTCTTAAAGGTGCCACAGGACCCTCTGTTACTAAAAACAGGGGCATTTAATTGTTCCTCGTTTAACTTAAATGGAAGGTGGCTAGTACAGCGATGATTTTTTTTTTTTTTTTTTCTGGCAGTTTTGAAAAATCGAAAGTTTTGTTTTGGTCGATCTGAAACCCATTTCTTTCTTTCTTTTCTTTTTTTAATTTTCAATTCTCAGTGACTCAAGTCAGAAAAAAATAATTTGAACAAAATGTTTGTTCAACCTGAAATGAGAACATTTCATTTTTTTTTTTTTGTCCTCTTGAACTATTTGTATAAAAGCAAAGGAAATGAAGGGCTAGATTCACAAAAGTGCCATTCGCAAACTAAGGAAGAGAAGTGAAACTGCCCTCCTGCCCCTTATGGCCAACAATCCAGTGCTTAGGACAATCCCCTAGGACACTGGAGACCTGCATTGAAACCCCTACTCTACAGGATGCATTTGAACACAGGTCTCTGGCATTAGACGTGAATCATGGAATCATAGTATATTAGGGTTGGAGGAGACCTCAGGAGGCCATCAAGTCCAATCCCCTGCTCAAAGCAGAACCAACACCAACTAAATCATCCCAGCCAGGCCTTAAAAACCTCTAAGGATGGAGATTCCACCACCTCCTTAGGCAACACATTCCAGTGCTTCACCACCCTTGTAGTGAAATAGTGTTTCCTAATATCCAACCTAGACCTCCCCCACTGCAACTTGAGACCATTGCTTCTTGTTCTATAATCTACCACCACTGAGAACAGCTGAGCTCCATCCTCTTTGGAATCCCCTTTCAGGTAGTTGAAGGCTGCTATCAAATCCCCCATCACTCTTTTCTTCTGTAGACTAAATAACCCCAGTTCCCTCAGCCTCTCCTCGTAAGTCATGTGCCCCAGCCCCCTAATCATTTTTGTTGCCCTCCGCTGGACTCCCTCCAATTTGTCCACATCCTTTCTGTAGTGTGGGGACCAAAACTGAATGCAATACTCCAGGTGTGGCAACACCAGTGCTGAATAGAGGGCAATAATCACTTCCCTGGATCTGCTGGCAATGCTCCTACTAATGTAGCCCAATATGTCGTTGGCCTTCTTGGCAACAAGGGCACACCGCTGACTCATATCCAGGTTCTTGTCCACTGTAATCCCCAGGTCTTTTTCTGCAAAACAGCTGCTTAGCCAGTCGGTCCCCAGCCTGTAGTGGTGCGTGAGATACTTCCTTCCTAAGTGCAGGACTCTGCACTTGTCCTTGTTGAACCTCATCAGATTTCTTTTGGCCTAAACCCCCAATTTGTCTAGGTCACTCTTGTGGAAAAAGTCACCCACGCATCCTTTTTGATCAGAGACTCAAGCCGAGGCCCGTTTATTGCAATACTTACCAATGCGTTGGGGGTAGCAATCTGAGAACTACTCCCCCGATCCGATGTACAATTTGCCTTTTTAAAGCCGAAAACCGCAAACATATTACATGTTACGCGTCATTTATCAGAATAGGGGAGTTAGCGTCTTTCCGTTCTTCCCATTACCCCTGTTGCAATCTTCCCAGACTAGGATGCAAGTTGAGTAGAGGGGTTCTTGGTGGTTTCCGATACAGTCAACAACTTACACCACATGGGATGCCTATTACTTAAATGTTCCGAGCAGGGTACAATTGCTTAAGGTGGGTTTACACAATTAGGGGATACATAAAGCATGATTACTTGGGTTGATATATTACTGAATGCCTATTGCTTCACACAAGCGGTTATTATATTTCACCAGCCATAAACACACATGCTATTATTGCTGTTGCTGGGGCTTTCCATCCCCCTCTCCTTGGCCGGGTCCCTCCTCTGGTCATGACCCTTGGCCGAGACTGGCAGAGAGCATAGCACTTAGTTTGGTTCAGGCTTGCGGCCTGTAGGGCAGATCCGCAAGCAGGTTAATTTCCTTACACTCTGGACCCTATCCCTACCCTCCAGCGTAGCTACCTCTCCCCCCATCTTAGTGTCATCTGCCAACTTGCTGAGGATGCAATTAATCCCATCATCCAGATCACTAATAAAGCTGTTGAACAAAACCAGCCACAGGACTTACCCCTGGGGCACTCCGCTTGATACCGGCTGCCAACTAGACATCGAGCCGTTGATCACTACCCGTTGAGCCCGATGATCTAGCCAGCTTTCTATCCACCTTATAGTCCATTCATCCAATCCATACTTTTTTAACTTGCTGGCAAGAATACTGTGGGAGACAGTATCAAAAGCTTTGCTAAAGTCAAGATATATCACACCCACCATTTTCTCTATATCCCAAGAGCCAGTTATCTCATCATAGAAGGCAATCAGATTGGTCAGGCATGACTTGCCCTTGGTGAATCCACGTTGACTGTTCCTGATCACTTTTCTCTCCTCTAAGTGTTTCAGAATGGATTCCTTGAGGACCTGCTCCATGATTTTGCCGGAGACTGAAGTGAGGCTGATCGGTCTGTAGTTCCTGGGTTCTCTTTCGCCCCTTTTAAAAATATGGGCACTATATTTGCCTTTTTCCAATTGTCCAGACCCTAACCACCAGGCTACTGTCTATTGAGGGGCTGGCTTGTCTCAATCTCTCCTTTTTGAAGCTATTCCACTTTTTATAAATTAATATTCATTTGGCCAGAGAGTGAGAATTATTCTGTTGCATTGTAGTTAAAGGATTGACCTGGTGGGATCCAGATTCCAATCCCTGCTCCAATTACTATTGGAGTATTTTTATACAAAAATGGAACAGCTTCAATAGGAAAGCTTGATTGTTGCGGGTCGGGTATCTCAATCACCAAGTGGATAAGGCAGGTACTCTGTTGCTCAGATGAAAATCCTAACCGATGGGCTATTGGGTATGATGGAATGGGATAGAGGTAAGGAGCGGATGGTAGCAGCACCACCACCTCCTTGGTTTTGTGAATGGCACTGAAGTCGCCTTGTGAATCTACCTCAAAAAATCAAAATGCTTAGTGTCAGAAATGTCATAATGGACCATTTCAATATTTCTGAATTTCTTTGATTGAAACAATTGGATCAAATGAATATCAATTCATGAAATGTTGACAACTAGAACTGCTTTTTTGGAGGGGACGGGGGCAGAAAAAAAGGTTGAATAGCTCAGACACCCACCGTCCAGTGTAGCACTATTACGAAAATTTAAGTCAATGTTTTGCATCAAGTATTTTATGCCCATCTATCATTAATTTAGCATTTAGAGGCTCTTATGTTCTGGATTGTCAAAAACTTTACATCTGTTAGTGTCAAGTCCACCGTCTTTGGGCTGGATCCTGTAACTTTACAACGTATCCCCGCACTAGGGGAAGTGTAGAACTAAACTGCTTTAGCCTGGGAGGAACTGTGCTTTATTAGGCACTCAGTGCACACGCTTCACTGTCCTTTTGCTGTAGCCACTGCATGATTCCCTTTGTGCAATGTCTGTCTGGAGGTGCATTCAGGCAGCTAGGGTTACAGGGGAGCACTGATCATCCAAGACACTTGCATGGCACTTGTGAAGGTGGGGTTGATGGAAGGATTCTTATCCATGGATGGGAGAACAGAAGACACAATCTAGCCCTCTGCCAGATTGATTCTGTGTTCACTTTGACTATTAGCTCTGGTGAGAGAGTTTTTATACTCAAAAGACCACTGCTGGATTATGACAGGAAAATGAGGTAAATGCTCTCAAAAGGAGAAATACTTAGAGTGGTTATTATTGGCCAGGACAGCCTTGGGGCAGGGCATTTAACACCCCGAATGGTTAGATGTATGACGTTGTTTCCTTTGGTCCCAGTCTAGTAAATTAACTGAGTGACTGAGTAAAAGGTCACAGCTAAGGTCAGTTGCTTGTCTTGTAATAGGATCCAATAAAATATTTTTATTAATATTCATCCTACTTCCCTGTTATTGCTAAAACATCTCAACTACAGCAGGCCTAATAGCTTCAGTATAATGCTGCAGATGCTGTTGATTCGTCTTTCAAGTACAGCTACTTGTTCAACTCATTTGCACAGAAGTGGCAAATTAGTAATGCTCCACTACAGTAGTTTACTATTGGTATTTAATGTACTAGTTCCCCTACAGTGGTTTAGTGAAACTATTTCAGATAATGCTTAGCAATATTGTTGCTTATGCAAATATCAATCACTTTGCATCTGTTACACACTTCTGCATATAATTTCAATAGAAGTGATTTATAGAAGTCCCGTAATGGTCTGTTTAAAATCTACTGAAGTGACCTTATTTTTCTCCTGTTTTTTAATGATGAAACTCATTGTACTAGGGACAAAAACAGCAGTGCTAATGCATATTCACATGAGCTGATAAAATATCTGTATGATTATGTGACTGACTTTATTATCCTCAAATTACTAGAGATTGTGATGCCCAGTGGCTGGAGACTGAGTAAGGATCATAAATGTGCCTGAGCTACAAAGGTTTTTCTATAGACTGGAACTTCTCCAGAGTTCAAGGCTGCTCAGAAAGAGGGTAGTTGCTTGACCCTACTCTAGTAAAGACTAGTTCAACTCCTGTTAGGGGTATAAAGTAGCTCATCCTTGGCTTATGTTCAGAATTCATCTGTGATGCAGTAGTAGTTTGATCATGATCACAAACTGTCCACAAAAGCTATTTGAATTGTGGGGTTTCTTTTTATTGCTTTACCTGAAAATCTGTCCGCTCCT
Organism: Trachemys scripta elegans; assembly: GCF_013100865.1. Taxonomy (NCBI): domain Eukaryota; kingdom Metazoa; phylum Chordata; order Testudines; family Emydidae; genus Trachemys; species Trachemys scripta. The sequence goes on along the minus strand of NC_048298.1, from coordinate 316,632,735 downwards.
GCAGGCTGATCTTTGTGGTTTGTTCCAGTCTTGTTAGGATAGCTAGCATGATTAGTTTCATGCCATTTTTCTTATGTCTCAGATTACATTAAACTACCCCATGTGGACAGGAAAGTCAGTCTAGCTCAGCAAGAGCCATTTTTAATTAGGGAAGTAGTAGTTATTGGTTAGGTTATCAATGAGTCCACAGGAAACAGACATGAATAGGCACAATTTTGGTACGTGCATTCACGCTACCTGGCTGAATACTCATTGTGAACATGTCACAGCTGAGCCATAGCTCAGATATGTCCTTTAACACCATTTAAGCAATTTAAATTAATTTAAGTTAATACATAAATAAATAAGTGTGCTAAATTTGTGACTATTTGGAATATACAGATTGGCCAGCTCTGACTTTTAACCATGAAGATCAGCACATGAAGAGACAATCTGTTGGCTGTAACTAACGCTCTTAATTTAGAAGTACAATTAAACTGTGTACAATAAAGAGCTGATATTGCTACATTATCCTGACTTGATATCTTGCCTTTATTGTGAAGGGAAAACAGTTGTATTAAACAGTGAGAAAGGGCTCAAGAAAAATCTATACGATAAAACACTTGAAAAATACTGTATTTTCAATAATGAAACTGAATGCTTGCTATTCCAAGCCTGCTTTCCAGCCAACACTCTGCCCAAAAAACAAACCAAAGAAAAGTTCCTCATACTTTCCCAACTCCACATCTTGGACAAACCTAGCACATCAAATACTCACTCTTTTACACGTTGTGCCTATATTTCTAATTACATTTTTTCTGGGAAGTGGGCAACTCATGCCTATGTATAAAAGGCTGCAAATATTCTCAAAATAGAACTCCTTTTCTTTTGTAGTTAATTTAATTAGAAAATTATTTTCCTCTTATACTCCTCTTCAATGGTCTAAATGGCTGTCCAAGGAATCTTGTATGCTCCCTGGCACTACATTTTGTAAGAAGAAATTAACAATTCAAATTTACTTGATATCTTAATGTATCAAAGTCAGCAATTCCAAGTATGTCTACAGAATATATATAATATGGCATACATATGAGTGCAACTCTAATACCCTCAGTGGTTTGAAAGCGGGTTAACTGGTATGATGCCTCGCACTTGATAGCCTATCTTTGCAATTATGTTCAGCTGTGACAGTCTTCTTGTCAGCTTCTTCCTAAGATTTGAGGTATCCATGATCAGTAACATCTTCCTCAGCAGAAAGTTCTTCCTTCTGAAACTTCCTTTCTCTGATCTGTAGATGCCTTGGTATGCTGCTCTTCAGAACACTAGGTCAATATTTTCCCTGATCCAGCAAAGCACTGCAGCATGTATGTAGTCCCATTGAGGTTAATGAGATTGCTTCTGTGTTTAGACTTATGCATATGCTTAAGTGGTTTACTGAATTGTGGTAATATGAGGTCAGTTTGATTATGGAGGCTCTCCTAGTTATATCAGTTGTTTTTAGAGCTGCCTAGGGTTAGCTTATGTATAACATTGTGCCTTTATCTTTTATGAATAGAACTGAGATTTTTACATGATACTTAAGACAAGGAATTGGTAATGCCCTGCCACTAGTTTACTGGTCTTTCAAACCGTGCTACCTTTTCTCTTCTTTGGAAGAGAATTAAGGACTCGAATTCCAGGTTTGAAAGATATTCTTGTTATACTAGCAAGCCAAATCCATTCATGACTCACCTCACAAGCCATTCTAGTTGGAGTTTTCTATGTGGTTAAATTGCTGAGTGGTGACTTAAGAAGCAGAGTAATTGGGGGAGGAAATTACTTAATAATTCTTCAATTCAAGAAGACTTTTTGTTAGAAGTTTTGAAGGAAACTTCACATTGTGATTGATACTTTCCCTGTTTGATTTGTATGCTCTATATTTTAGGAAACCTTGCTTCCTCATTTAAATCTCACTTTGTCTCCATTTTTAGAAAGCACTTAAACTTCTCTGTGAAGGTGTTTAATTTCTTTTAAAGTTGCCCTTTGACCCCTGTAGCGGGGTGGCCACCTGCTACTGCCCTGAAGGGCTTGAAATCAGCCCTGGGAGAGGGCTGAGGCTGCAAGAGGGCTGCTGCTAGGAAAAGGCTGATTGGGGAACCAGCCACAGATGTGGCCACACCACAATCTGGGCCCAGCTGGACCTTATAAGAGGGCAGTGGGCCGGGAGCACACAGAGAGTCTCTCTCTCTCTCTCTCTCGATGTGGAGAGGGATGGACTTGGCTGCTAGGAGCTAAGCAAGGTACCGAGACTGGAGCAGGGCTGGGGGAAGACCAGCGGAGCTGGGGAACTCCGACCTAGAAATCCCCCAGGCTGCAGGCCTTGTTAAAGGCCAAAGAAAGGTACTGGGGTTGCAGAGGGCAGCTCAACGGTAGGCAGAGGCAGCAGGTCCAACCCCCCCCTTGCTGGTGATAAGTGGTACTTACCCTGCAGTCTGCCCCAGGGAACAGGGGCTAGGTGATGACTGGCAGTGGCCATAGACTGAGGCGAGGGGGGGATAGAGGGTGGGGGTTTCCTGGGGAGGGGAGACCCAGATCTGTGGGGGTACTGCCAGGGGGCAGCACCCCAGCCTGAAAGGGGCACCGGGGTCCAGGAGGGACTCAGGCCCAGCGGCAAGTGGAACACCAGCCTGCAGAGGGCACTCTGGAGCTGGAAACGCTAATTCCCTGGACGACCAGCAGGAGGCACCACAGGGGTGAGTCCTGCCCCGCTACAACCCCCTATTACTTTTTCCTTTTATGTCTGTGCATCTAGGTCCTTCAAATTTATTTAACTGGGGAGGAGGGGGGTTGTTTTGTTTTTAAGAATGGTGAATGTTTAAGTATTAGTGTATTCAGGAATGTTCTGATGTTGTGCCTTGACCTCAGCTTCTTGATCAGGATGTGAGAAGAGATTTAGAAGCAAAAAATATATTGTTAATATGTTCTCACTTCTGGATGTTGCCATAGGCCTGTTTGTCCTTAACAAGCCATAACATCACCATCCAAAATAGTATAGAATTAAACTCAGTTTTTAAATCTTGTCTTTCATATTCAGTGAAACAATATTTTCTATAAAAAGAGTTATGGGGAGTATAATGACTGGATAAGGAAAGAGTTCACACATATGCTCTGGACACAATCATGAAACTTGTCTTTACCACCAGGGAGAACATTTTGGCCAAGACACCTGCATTAATCCAGGCTATTTTTGAAAAGTGTCACAAGATATTTAACTTTCATAAAGGCCAAATGGAAGATGAGTTTAAAATATCACCTGGAGATCTGTTTAGTACTGTTGTGCACTGGACTTCTCAAACTGAAATAAAATAGGTTGGGTACATGCAGTGATTAAACTAGTTTCAGATTCCACACCAAACAGAAGACACATAGTGCTTAACTTCAATCCTTTGCTGCTATTTCCTTGAGTCTCTTCCTACTGGACCCTTTTGGCTCTAATCTTATCTTAGGGCCAGTGTCCTGAGGTCCTTCTCTCTCTGCACTCCCAGCTACATAAGTTCAGCCAGCCATTTGTCTGATTATCTGGCTCCTTTCCTTTGGCCGGAGAGGAGCATCCTTCTTCACTCCTCTGATCCCAGATATAACTGAACTAGTAAGGCCCTGCAGCTTCTTTTATCTGAGCTTGCTGGGCTCTTATTGGCTGTAGTTAGCCCTTCTTGCCCTTGGAGGACCAGGTCTCTATAGCTTTCCAGATGGCTGCTCCAGAGTGGCCTCTCTAGTGTAGCCTTTATTTTAAGTGTATTTGGTAATGTGGTATTACACCACCACCTGGGTTCGGCTTTGGCAGCTACAGTCTCAAGCTTCATAGAGTGAAAGTCACCTTTGTTTTAGAGTTAGAGTTTCTAGGAACACATAAAGACCATGGGTAGTGACCATACAGACATTCACAAGTACAAGATCTAGTTTGTTTTACAATTTTTAATAACATTACAATTAAAGTTATGATTATCCAAGCATATAGAAATTCTATACAGACCTATGCACAAATTACAAATATAGCTATATTCAGATCTTTAACAATAGTGTTAGTGTCTGATGGGTATCTCATGGCTTGATCATAGTAGAGGGATGGTTCCTGCTGGAGTCTTCCATAGGGAGCTCAATTTTTCTGATCTGGGCATCCCCTTTTTATAATGTGATTCTGTCTATATCCACATTCTGCACATGTCCATAAAGGTGTCAACCCTCTTTTCTCTTATTGGTCTGTGTCCCCTGGAAACTTAATGGACCCCAATTTTCTATAGGCTGTGTAAGCTCCCTTTTTTCTCATTAGCATTGATGTACATGTTGGAGACAGATGCACCTTTACAGTATTTTTAGGATCTAATATTAATCTTCTGGGTAATTTTTCACAATATTATCATTTGGTACCTCTTTTCCCATAATATAAGGGCATCTGGTCAGTTATGTCATCATTTCTTGTCTCTAAGGTCTAAAATAGCTAAGCTAAACTCTTGCAGGCCTCAACCTAGATGTTCTTGTGTTTCAGCTCATCTTACTCATGCGATTAATCATAACCATACAATAAATGAACAATAAACTAAAATCACTGGCTACACTAGGCAGGCCTGGAGGACCTACCTTTGCTGCTTTTTTACTCCCACCTCGCCTTTTCCTGGTGTTGGGTGTAGCAGAGAAGCATTGCCACCACCCATCTCATGTTGCTTTCTCGCTCTCCTCTCACAACTTCCCTGTGGAGCTGGCTCCCCAGAGGGGCTCTCCAGAGGGGCTTTTGCTGTAGATGGGACTGTGAAAAGAGGATACCAAACTTCTCCTCTTCAAGTGCTCTGGAAGAAATGCCAGAAGAGCTCTTTCACCTCTTCACTCTGGAAACAGAAGAGATGATCTGTAATTATCTCCTGTGAAACTAGATTTTGAATAATGGAGCTTCTGCCCCCAATGTTCTCATCTCATGTAGACTGTAACTTTTTTAATGGTAAAGGGTTCAAAGTAACAAACTGCATTGAATCATTTTTACCTTCAAAATTTAAATATACAAAAAACACGGGCAGAAGAACAAACAGAGTCTACCATACATCAGAGTTCTGGAGTGTATAAATATACATTTATATCACTTGGAATTAGATAATATAGATACATAACATCAAATTTAAAGTGATGAAAAATACAATCAGTTTTACATTCGTTTTCCTTTTGCAGCTTCCTTTTCCAATTTATCTGTTCAATTTTCCATGTGTAGGCATTTTGAAATCTAGCAAATGATGGGACTTCTGCTTATCCGAACTTTATATAACTGTACAAGTGAAAAATAAGAACAAAGATGATCCAAAGTTAAGACCTAATCCAACAGGTACTGACATCAATGACAAAGCTATTGACTTCAGTGAGGCAAAATTTGATCTTGAATGTACAAATAGCTGACCAAGGGAAATTTCTCAACTTATTCACCTATCTCTTCTCAATCATCATGCTGGTAGGGCATGTCATTTTGTTTTAATTATGAAGGGCTGCAGAGTACTCTTACCCTGGAGATATTTAAGAGTAGGTTAGATAAATGTCTATCAGGGATGGTCTAGACAGTATTTGCTCCTGCCATGAGGGCAGGGGATTGGACTCTATGACCTCTCGAGGTCCCTTCCTGTCCTAGAATCTATGAAAACCCTGCTGTTACATTCATGGCATACAAACAGAAAGGCCAAATAAAAACATAAAATACTCCTGATGCAAGGTTGCAACTTAAAACTACTTTATTTCCTAGAATTCAGAATACACAAGAATCCGAAAACAGAGAGAGACAAAGCAGGCTGCTTCCTAAAATAGAGACACAATTTACAACAGATATGGCAACTTCCTGCCATGTTCTTGGGAGACCTTATTGAATTAAACTTAAGGTTCTTTGAGGCATTACATCCTTTGTCAGGAGGAGGTGAGACACAGGTCTCTATCCAAGAAAGGTGATGGCTGGGTGTCAGAAACCTAAACTGGGTGCCATTAGTGGAACACAGAAGGGGAATACATGTGCAGTTGCCCTGAAACTGTAACATATATATAGTGGCAGCATGTGTGGGATCTTTGACAGTGTGAATTGCCAAAGGTACCAACAGCAGTGATAGCAAATATTGTCAAAGGGAAAAGTACAAAGAAAAATGTGTCCATCCTTTTCAGGAAAGGAATAGCAAAAAGAGATTTGGGGGGGAAAGGATCAGCTGCTTAATTTATGCAGGGAAAAGTAACTCAATACTGAGGAGCAGTCAAAGGTACAGCTAGTCAGCTTGTTATATTTTGAGGACCAGAAAAAGAATGATGGTCCAGCATCACAGGAACCTCCTGGCAGAGAGCCCAGCAGGCACTGGAAATCTTGGAGCCAAGCAGAGAAGAGGCTGACAAAGGTAGCATAGGTACACCGTCCAGACTGGGTGCAATGTCCAGACCGGATGCATCACTGCAATAGGAATAGTTGCACACATCTTCAGGTAAACCAAGAGAGAATACATCTGGAGGACGACAGACTGCATCTAGAAACCCAGCTGCTTGAAGACGGAGGGGGACAGCACCAGCACAAGTGAGAAGAGAAGGAGAAGGACTGTCAACGTCCGCTCAAGATGGAAACTGAACCAGCAAAACCTTAATCAAGTAGGTGGAGCCAGACGCCGTGTATCTGTCCTGCTTATGGGGAGCATAAACTCCAAAATGTTTCCTCTCTTTAGGGAAGGGGATGGCATGGATGTGTTTCTAAATGTTTTTGAAATGGGGTATGAATTGAATCAGATGCAGATGAAGGACACGACATGATATCTGAATCCGCTGCTGTCAGGGATAAAAGCCTTGTACACTTTCACCCATCTGGACAAAGAGGACTAACAAGCTTTGTTGCAAAAGTTTAAACTGACCCCCTAAAGCATATAGGAGAAAGCTTTGAGGAGTTCAGAAATAAAGGGGATATGATGTGCTGAGGTTTCATAAAAATGGAGGGGTTACATAAAAACTAGGGACCTGGTTGTGGGGAGTTACCATGGTCAGTGAGCCCTACAAATTAATCAGTATAGAACAAATGTATAAACTCTCCCAATCTGGACTAAAATCATGGTTAATAGACAAAGATCCTAGAGATGTAACTATAGCTCAGAAATGGGCAAATGATTATGTGGATAGCTGGCTTGGGTTTGATAGAAAACCTAATCGGGAAGGAAGAGGATCAGAGTACAGGAATCAGGCCCAAGTCAAGACCCACACCCGTTGAGGAGGGAAACCATTTCTGAGAAACCCCAAGATGGGTGGGGAAAAACAGTGTTCTATATGTGGCCAGTGGAGTCAGGACTCTGCCCAGGATTGCCAAATCTGTTTTAAAAGCAGAAAGGGTGAATCAGAATCCTTCAGTTAACTCCAGCCATGCAAGGGACTGTGTAGAGAAAAGGCAAATGAAAAAGCTGACAGGAAGGTGTGAGGTGTATTTCTTCCCTGCCCCACCCCCCAATCTAAAATGAATCAAGTTACCTTCCCAGCATATGCAAACAAATACCTAAGCTGGGCTGGGGCAGCTTCCCGCTCCATAGGAATGGAGAGCCCTACGGACCTGAAGGGAAATTCTGTGTCTTGAAGCCTTGGCCAGGGAACTAGGCTGTCTACTCATCCTTATCAGGGAACCAGAGAGCATGGTGATGGTTAGGGTTAGAGCATCAGAGCATGGTGATGGTTAAAAAGAACTTTTGTATAATAACCTGAGTTTAAACTGACTCAGGATATGTCTACACAGCAAATAAACCACGTGGCTCACCTGTGTCAGTTGACTCCAGCGTGGGTGAAGGAGCTGTTTCATGGCTGTGTAGCCCAGGCTCTGGGACCCTCTGACCTCGCAGGGTTCTACAGCTTCGGCTCCAGACATGACCCGTTGTCCAAGCGTGAGGGGGGCAATCCTTGCATAAAGGTTGGAAAGACTTTGATCTACTGTGGTCCTATAAGGCTGATGGATGACTTCTGGTAAGCTGTTAGCATGTGTATAGGAACGTTTGTTATTTTATATGATTTCTCTCTAATTCTTTTACCTGAAGAATAAATGTGTTTACTTAGAAAGACCCTGTGTGGTAACTGCTATCAACTACACTGTTCATAGCCCTTGGAGAGAATACACAGTTCAAGCATTGGCCTTTTTAGACAGTCTGGCTTGCAGTATAGATCAGGGAACTGTGCAGCCTTAAAACCCCTGGTCAGCAGGGAGTGATGCAGGTCTCCACCCAGGAGTTGTGATGGCTGGGAACCCGAAACTTTTAAGTGGGTGACCTCAAGGGGTGAACCCTGGAGGGGGGAATACAGATGCAGTTTCCCTGAAATTTGTGATGCAACCCACCCCAACTTCTAAAGGCTAGATTTCTTCCATCTGACTGCTGCTAGACCCAGATCTCACACTTCCAACAGAGCTCCCTAGCTTGCAAGTAGGCCCGAGGAAAACCTGAAATTTAAATTGACAGCCTACAGTTTTAACAGTATTTTTAATACACCACACCTGCCCTGAGCAGAGAATGGATTGTGATGGAATTGCTTCCCTTGCTGGGGATGGGAAAGAATATTACTTCACCACTTCTTGTGGAGCAGTTTCCTCCCCTCTTCCCCATATGCCTGATTGTCTACTCTGGCAGGGGAGAGGAAGACAAGCCATGGGAGAACCCCCTCATGCAGGTGCAGCATTTGCAGACAGAAGCACTCTTCTGTCAGCATAGCTGCATGTACACTGGGAGGTTTGCTGGCATAACTGCGTTAGCTCAGGGGGATGGTTTTTTCACACCTCTGACCAACATAGCAATGCTGACAAAACTTTGTAGTGTAGACCAGGCCTAAAAGAGCATGCAAGATAGTAGAATAGCACTTTTTTATTCACTACACTCTCAAACCTCGTAGTCTAAACTAGTAGGCCACACTGGTTCTTATGGCTTCAGTGTCCGTGTGTGACAAGAAAGTCCATTCAGTCTCTGAGACTTACAGGGAGGGCACCTGGTGCCTATTGGAACACTATGCTCTACAGCAGAATTTGCATGTGCACTTTGACAATGGCAATAGCATTAAAAAAAAAGGTGTTGGGATCAGAGCTATGAATACAGAAAAGGCAAATGAGAAGAAAATAAAATGTAAATGTATGATGGGTCATGAGGTAAGGGTGTGCTGCCAGAAATGAAAAGGTTCTCATCTGTCTGAATTACACACCTTTGGGATGGAGTCAACTTACTGAATGAGAAATGGTGCGTCATCAAACCTGTGAACTGCCGAATTTTGGACCCCATCCATGAACAGACCTTAGGGGTAGAATATAACAAAGTCAATTCTATAGGCAAGATTGTATTCTCAAGACTTAAACTACTGTGATAGGTTTTTTTAAACTGTCTAACTCTGCTGGAGTTAGTATGGGGACTGTACATATCTGTCAGAGTAGGTATTATGTAGTGTTGTTGAGTCATGTTGGTCCCAGGATATTAGAGACAAAATGTGTGAGGTAATATCTTTTATTGGACCAACTTCTGATGGTGAGAGAGACAAGCTGTTGAGCTACACAGAGCTCTTCTTCAGAATAGGTATTAGTTAACTAGTATGTGAGTAATCACTAGGGCTGGCTGGAAAACAAGAATACAGTTTCCCAAAAAGTATCTATTTTGACAGTTGGGTTTTGTTCCATACCAGAATGAAATCAAGACCTTATTATATTTTTTGAGAAAGTGAGCATTTCCCCTGCCCAGAATAGTGCTGTTATTTGTGGGTCACTTCTGGGATGTGGGAGACACAGGTTCAAGTTGCTTGATTTGGAGCTGAGATTTGAATCTGGGTCTCCCATATCCTAGGCAAATACCCTAACTGCTTGGCTGCTCTGTGGTGAGGGGTTCTGATTTTGACCAGAAATTCCATCCTGGACCAGAAACCTTTCCATCAAAACCAAAACACTTTCCTGAAAAGTTTTGGTGTTAACAAATCAGCATTTTTCTGACCAGCTTTAGTAATCATGTAAATGAGAAGTTGTACTTCTAGCATAGCCACTCCCATACTAATAATATAAAAATATAATAAAATGTAATATATGGAGATATACCTATCATAGAACTGGAAGGGACCCTGAAAGGTCATTGAGTCCAGCCCCCTGCCTTCAGTAGCAGGACCAAATACTGATTTTGCCCCCAATTCCTAAGTGGCCCCCTTAAGGATTGAACTCACAATCCTGTGTTTAGCAGGCCAATGCTCAAACCACTGAGCATTTCTCAAACTGAGAAACCCTCAGTTCTATAGGTATTTGCTTTAGTGCCAACAGTGTGTTCGGATGCTATCTTTCTCCACTATAGCACTGCTATTTTAAATGCTGTGGTAAGTGCCTAAGCATGCTCAGTGTAAACTATGTTTCCAGAAGCTTGAGTGGTCTCTGGGCTGAGTGTTTGTGAAGTTAATAAAAATGCCGAGCTCTTTCTGCAGACAGTCAACTTCCTGAATGCTAAACTTTGTGGTCTAGGGGGAAATCATTTTACTTCTCTGAAGCTTTTCACCCCCATCTTAAAGATGATGATAACAATACTTGCCCTGTAAGCTGCTTTGGAAAGAAATGCACTGTTATTTTACAAGTGATAGATATTAATAATTCTCTTCAGTGTGCCTATAAAGAGTGGCTAGTAAGAAGGGAAATATTTGTTGGAGGCTAGATATTTTTTGCATGGTTTATCTATGTACAGTTGCATTCTCTCATAGCTTTTTCTATTCTATGTAGGTGTAACACTGACAGACCCCAATTATCAGCAGGCAGGATTGAACTGGAGACCTCTGTAGTTTAGTGCATAAGCCTCTATAGTAGGGAGTGGCAACTTCTGGAACATGGCCAACCAGGAAAAGCCTCTGGCAGGCTGGGCTTTCCCTGGTGAGCCACATGCTAAAGGTTGCCGATCCCTGCTCTACAGCATGAGCTAAAATCCAACTGTCTGTTAGCTAAGGCTGTAGAGCAGACTCATTTCATCTCTCTCTAAGTGGTCTCGGTGCCACTAGCTGAGACACAACACCACACCCAGAAGGTGTGTGGGTTACGTAGGTTTGTATACACCTTCTATGAGTGCCTTGAAATGTGACTACTATCTGTCACGTGTTGATTGTTCCCGCATCCTCTCCTCAGTGGAACAAATGTGAAGAACAGCATATCTTGGTTTAGTAAGGTTTTTGTTTTTTTGTGTATGGTATTTAAAAATATATATGTAACTATGTATTTATGCAGAAGACAAGATCAAAATGTATTTTATGCTTGGCATGGAAGGCAGTGAGGTTTGTGATGGTCTTTAGCTCCTGGGGGATTTCATTCCAGTGTCTGACCAGCCCACTTAGAAAAGTCTGTCTCCAGCACAGATGAGCTTTACCCTTATTGTAAGAAAGTTCATTGTGTCAGAGGAGTGAAGGTCTTCACCCTGGAACTTTGGGTGGCCTTTTAGAATCCTAGTCCTAAGGCATGGAGCACTTTTGGAGACAAGGACAGAGACCTCGAACACCCCTTAATATTATATCAAAGCCAGTGTACAGAGCTGAGGACAGGTTTGATATGTTTGTGCTAGCCTGGTTGTTGAGGGATGTTCTACATTAGTTTTCTAAGTGCTAAAGGCTTCATGCCCACGTATGATGCCCATAGCATCGTTGCAGTCCAGCTGAGAGGTGACAAAGGCGTGAATAACTCAAGCCCGGAACTGTCCATCAAGTAGGATGAGCGTTCTTCTCAGTGCTTGGTTCTAAAGTAAGGCGGGATAGCTCCTTGGGGTGGGATTTGGTAGCCTTAGTGGAGTCTGATGGGAAGGTTCTGTTGGCCTACCATTCAGCCTCAGCATATGCTTTGAGATTGTTTCATCCTGTCTATATCAGCCCTTTTTTTTTTTTTTTTTTTTTTTTTCCTGCTCCTCTCTCTTAATCTAGTGCAGGGTGTCAGAACACCTGAGAGGAAGAGGCCAGCGTACTGCATCAACACAAGGAATTTTACTGGCATAAAGAGAAAACAAAGATGACACCACTGACCAACATAGTTACACCAATACAAAAACTACGCGTAGACTAGGACTCAATTAACGACTGATTTTCCACTTCCTTGCTCCTTGTGTGGTCACTTTATATCAGTACTTCACAAAGTGTTAACTGCAGCTCCCTGGGGAAGCCATGAGTATTTGGGGGTGGGGAGAGATGCCTAATTTTGGTTTTGGTGGGATTTTTATTTCTAGTTTGATGTGTTTTCAAGCGTTAGTAAATAAAGTATGAGGCCAGGGAAACAACAAAGACATTTAGAAACCAAACTCCCAGAAATCATAATTGAGCTGTGACATTTTCCTCTCTCCTACTTTGGAAATAAGAATTAAAGTGGCAAAAAAAATTATATCTCATGAGGCAACTGTTTCTCAAAAAGCCTTAGAAGCATTTTATTTTGTGGCCATGCAAAGTGAAAACAAGCGCATACCTTTCTATTTCCAGCAGCAAGGGACATGTGTAGAATTATGACAGGGGAACAAACAACTATGATACGAAAACCATTACTATGTCAACCATAGCATCTGTTAATGCACTGATGACCTTCCAGAAACCAACGTCCAGGACCAGTTGATAGAAGAATTTAAGAGTCAGTATTTAGCAATGCAGCTTGATGAATCCACAGACATAGTCAATATGGCTCAGCTTCTATGTTATGTGAGATTTGTCACTGTACGTGAAATAGTTGAAGAACTTTTACTTTGCAAAGAACAACAACAACAACAACAACTCCTGACAACTGGTGAGGAAATATTAAAGATGCTTGATAAATTCATAGTGGCTGAAAGTGGGCTATGTAGGAGCATGCTCTGCACTGATGGGACAGCAGTCAGGACCAGAAAGAAGGGTGGGGTTGCAGCATAAGAAAATAAAGTGGCACCAGCCACTATCTGAACACAATGCAACCTTTGGCATTGAAGATATCACAAACTGAATTATAGGAGGCCCTTGACATGGTTAAAACTATTCATTTTATAAAATTCAGGGCAGTAAGCGTGTGTTTTAGTGTGCTGTGCAAAGAGATGGGCTGTGCCCACACACCATCAAGTCAGGTGGTTGTCAGGTGGAAAAGCATTACAACACGGTTTTGAATTGCATGACAAAATCAGAATTTTCAACAATTCCAAGGTCAGAAGGTTCAGTTGTGATCCTCTAGTCTGACCTCCTGTATTACACAAGCCATAGAACTTCCACAAAATAATTCGGAGAGCATACATTTTAGATAAATATGGAATCTTGATTTTAAAAATTGTCAATGATGGAAAATCCACCACAGCCCTTGGTAAATTGTTCCAGTGGCAATTAAATTCACTGTTTAAAATTTTACATATTATTTGCAGTCTCAATTTGTCTAGCTTCAACTTCCAGCTCTTGGATCGTATTATACCTTTCTCCGCTAGATTGAAAAACCCATTCTCAAATATTTGTTCCCCATGTACGTACATATAGACTGTGATCAGTTCTGCCCTTAGCCATCTCTGTGATAAGCTAAATAGATGTAGCTCTTTGAGTCCTTCACTATAAGGCAGGTTTTTTAACCCTTTAATCATTCCCTTGGCTCTTCTCTGAACCCTCTCCAATTTATCAACATTTTTCTTGAAATTGTGGACACCAAAACTGCACACAGTATTCAAGCAGCAGTTACACCAGAGTCAAATACAGAGACAAAATACCCTCTCAACCCCGATCTTAGATTCCCTGTTTATACATCCATGGATCACGTGAGCCCTTTTGGCCACACTATCACCCTGAGAGCTCATGTTCTGCTGATTGTCGACCACAACTGACAAATGTTTTTCAGAGTCCTTGTTTGCCAGGATAGAATCCCATACCTTATAAGTATGGCCTACATTCTTTTTTTCCTAGATATATACATTTACACTTAGCCATATTTAAAACACATATGGTTTGCTTGCACCCAGTTTACCAAGTCATCCAGATTGCTCTGCATCAGTGACCTATCCTCTTTATTATTACCACCACACTAATGTTGATATCATCTGCAAAATATATACATCATTATTTTATGTTTCCTTCCAGGTCAATGATAAAAATGTTAAATAGCATAGGGTCAAGAACCAACCCCTGTGGGCACACATCCACTTCATGATGATTCCCCATTTACAGTTACATTTTGAAAACTATCAGTTAGCAAATTTTTAATCCATTTAATGTGCACCCCATTAATTTTGTATCATTCTAAACTTTTAAAATCAAAATGGTATGTGGTACCAAATCAAATACCTGACAGAAGCATAGTTTTATTACACTTCTATAAGGCAAGTCGGGGGCAAGGGATGCTCAGTGGTTTGAGCATTGGCCTGTTAAACCCAGGGTTGTGAGCTCAATCCTTTAGGGGGCCATTTAAGGATCTGGAGTAAAAATCTATCTGGGAATTGGTCCTGCTTTGAGTAGCGGGTTGGACTAGATGACCTCCTGAGGTCTCTTCCAACCCTGACATTCTATGAACATTATTATCTTTATCAACCCAAATTTGTAAAATCACCAACAAATATAGCTAGTTAGTTTGACAATCTGTTTTGCATAAACTTATGTTGATTGGCATTAATTTGATTACCCTCCTTTAATTCTCTATTGACAAAGTCCCTTATTAGCAGCTCCATTATCATGCCCAGGATCAATGTCAGATTGACAGACCTATAATTACCTAGGTCATCCCATTTATCCTTCCAAATATTGGCTCAACAGTAGCTTTCTTCCAGTCTTATGGATCTTCTCCAGTGTTCCAAGACTTATTGAAAGTCAACATTGACAGCCCAGTGACCTCCTCAGCCAGCTCTTTTAAATTCTTGGATATAAGTTATCTGGAGCTGCTGATTTTAAAATGTCTGACTTCAGCAGTTTCTGTTTAACATCCTTCGGAGATACTAGTGAAATGGAAAGAGCATTATCACCATATGAGGAGACCCATGATATAGTGTTTTTCCCAAACTCAGAACAGAATATTTATTGAACATTTCTGCCTTTTCTGCATTGTTATTGGCAATTCTACCATTTCCATTGTTAGAATTCTTTTTGTTCCTAATACACTTAAGAAAAAAAAACCTCCCTGTTTCTTAACTCTGCTGGCCATAGACGACTTCTTATGTCCCTTTGCTTCCCTTATCAATTTTCTAAAATTCCTAGCTTCTGATTTATATTCATTACTATCAACTTCCTCTTTCTTCCATTTGTTTATAAAAAATCTCTTCCCTTACTTCACCACTAACCCAGGTTGGCTTTTTAACCCATATGGCCACTTTCCTGAATTTTGGGAAAGTTTCCAGTTAACAGTCACGCTTTTATAACTTAATTCTTTCTCCCAGCTGGTTTGGCTCATAATTGTTTTCAGCTTTGTGAAACTGGCCCTTTTAAAGCACCGTGTGTGTGTGTGTGTGGTTTTGGTCTGGACTTTGTTCTGTTTGAACATTATAAATGTGATCAAGTGGAGAATGCCTCCATTTTGGATGCATCACTTTTTGAGTTAGGAAATTGTCATCTATCATATTTAGAAATTCCTAGCTGGCACCATGAGACCTCCAGGACATGGCAGCAAAACTCAACTCCCCCAGGAGCAGCTTTGTCCCCCTACACATTGTAGATAGGAGCGTAAGCAGCTGGTCATCCTGTTGCCTGGTGTGATTTGGTCATCTGTAGAAGACTCCAACTAATACCCCAAATTGTGCTTTTATAAGTTAGGACATTAATGTATAAGCATTCAAGATCATTTTCTTCTGAGTTGTCGGTGACTCAGAAACAGGTAAAGCCATTTTTGACAGCGAGTGCTACTTCTCCACCCCTTTTGCTCACTTGATCCTTCCTAATTAGGTTATAACCATTGATTTTAACACTCCAATCATGTCAGTATCCCACCAGGTTTCATTAATACAAACTAACAATACCAAATTTCTTCCCTGAGGGTGAAGAAAGACCATGAAAATTACATGCGTGATGTAAATTTCTTGACTACCGTATCTTACCTGGTAGACATATTTGGCAAATTAAATGCATTGAACTTAACATTGCAAGATGGAATACAAATATACTCGGTTCAAGAGAGAAGCTTTGTCTTTCAAGATGCCACACTGAAAAGTTTGTTACCAAGATGTTTCCAGTGTTTATCAGACAATTTTAAAACAGGGATTCTCAAACTGGGGGGTCGGGACCCCTCAGGAGGTCGTGAGGTGTCAACCTCCACCCCAAACCCCACTTGCCTCCAGTATTTATAATGGTGTTAAATATATTAAAATGTGTGTTTAATTTATTAGGGGGGGGTCGCACTCAGAGGCTTGCTGTGTGAACTGTATTCCCAGTTTGATGAATATTTTCCTGGAGTTGAATGTGAATCTCCATATTCCAATTGGATTCAAAACCCATTCTTCGTAACTGTTGACTTCATTCCAACCTTAAATAGCTCAAGAAAATCTCTTCAATTCTTGACTGATCATACACTGAAGATCACATTTTCAAATCGAACAAAACAGAACTTCTGGATTCCTGTTAAAGGCATGTGCGAAGAGCTCTGTGATGAAGCAATGAAAATATGGTTTCCATTTGCATCCAATTATCTCTCTGAGTCTCGATTTCCAGCAATGATTTCTATGAAAAATAAACATAGAAATCTTTTAAACTTGGAAAACTACTTAAGTCTGGCACTCTAAGAGATTCAACCAAATATGGTGCAGTTGGAAACAGGCACATTTGTCTCACTAAAACCTTGTCCAAGCATGATCTAAAAGAAATCCGTATTTTCAAATTACAGTTGTAAAAAGATGGATTAGATTGAATTATATAATTAAACAAACTGTATGCAGTTGAATTAAGTTGCAAAAATGTCAACGCTAGTGTCACCCTTGAATCTAGTGTCTGGATTTTTTTTTTTTTTAAAATGGTATTTGGTTGTGGGAGGCCACCAAGTTTTAAAATACAGGGAGCTGCAGGACTAAAGTTTGGGAACGCATAGATTTACACCAATGCAAAATGGGTGTTCAAGGCTATCATTCTGATTTGGTAGTGGTTTTTAGTCTCACTTTGCACAAGTGTGAATTAACAAGGTGCAAGGCACTGGAAAATCAGAGGCTGCTTTTTCATAAAACTGGTTAGTTTTGTTTTTGCTTTTTTTAACAGGCATATATTTTCACTGTGAAAAGTAATCTCTGGCTGAAAGATGGAAGCTGAACTAAAAGGGGGAAGGTGTAAGATTTCTTTCTACTATGTTGTCTATCTCTAAGAAACATTACATAAATCAGGATGTACTTCAGGATTTAAAACCCAGTGAGAGCCTAAAGCCTTTGGTAGCATTCATAATGTTGTCAGTTTAAATGCAAACCACTCTGACTCTGCAGGCAGTCCTTTTGAAGTTGCTGAATCTTGAGGAGACCCCAGAACTCTTGTAAAAGCCGTCTTTCCAATTAAACAATTTTTTTATCTAACAAGTCAAGTTTAAAGGCTTATAAACTTGGCTCCAGTTAGGTTTTTTTTGGCGGGGTTTTCTAAGGTAATTGTTTAATACATAGGACCAAATTCTACACTGGTGTAAACAGCTGTCACTTTATTGAAGTAAATGGGACTGCAGCTCTACTGGCACCAGTAGAGAATTTGTCTTCTAGGGTTTTTCTAAGCTGTACTCTTCTTTCTTGTTTACATTTGTACTCTAAAGGCAGCTCACACAAACAAGGTTTGTGTCAAGGCAGCTACTGCAGGATACAGTGTATGTGTATATTCTCAAATTTTACTTGTATCTGAGAATTCATCAGTTTTTGTTTAAATTTTTACTCTAAGAGCAAGTCACACTAACAATGTCTGTGTCAAGGAAACTCCTGCAGGGTACAGTATGTGTATTCTCAAAAAACCTTACTTGTACCTGAGAATTCATAAGTTTTTTTAATTTTGCTTCAGTAGGAACACTTTGATACCTTTCAATTTATAAATATTCCTTAACCCTGACAATACCCTTCTTAATAAGGTGCTTTATATGTGATAACATTGAGGAACAGAGAGGTTAAGGCTGCTTTTCCCAAGATCACAAGTAAATGGAAAGCTGGGACTATAACCCAGGAATTTTAAATATCTGCACTGGCATGGAGCTTTTCTGTATCAGACATTTTAAATGGGTGTGTCCTTTGGGCTTTATAGAACATGTGTTCAGAATTGATCACTTTGGTAGAAAGAACAAGGGAAACAAGGGAGTGAAACAAGCACCTTGGACCAAAAGCATCACAGTGGGTCACTAACTTCTACATATAGATCATTAATGAGAAGAAGTTACCCCGCACTTGGCGTCAAGCAAAGATTATTGCCATTCTTAAACTGGACAAGGTCCCCTACAACATGTTGAGTTACTGTGTGAGTATTTGGTCCTCCAATGAATCAGTCCAGATTTGGGCAATGTCTTGCAGGTCAAGCAGACAGGGTTCGGGAAAGGACGCAGCACCTATGATCATGTCATGACCTTGACCACCTTTATCAAAAATGGTTTTCAGCAAAATCTAAAGATAGGAGCCATCTTCTTGGATTTGACCACCGCCTATGACACAGTTTGGCATAAAGGTGTTTTGTTTAAACTCTCAAGTTGCCCTGTGTTGGGGGATTGAAGTAGTAGAACTCTTTCTCCAAAACAGGGGGGGTTAAAGTACACATGGGCAACTGCTGTATCTCTTGAAAGTGTTAGATCAATGGACTTCCTCAAAGCTCAGTTCTTTCACCGATACTGTTCAATGTGTATATCGGGGTAGACAATCTATGGCATGTGTACTGAAGGCGGCACGCAAGCTGATTTTCAGTGGCACTCACACTGCCCGGGACCTGGCATCCGGTCCGGGGGGCTCTGCATTTTAATTTAATTTTAAATGAAGCTTCTTAAACATTTTAAAAACCTTATTTATTTTACATACAACAATAGTTTATTTATATATTTATAGACTTAGAGAAAGAGACCTTCTAAAAACGTTAAAATGTATTACTGGCACACACAACCTTAAATTAGAGTGAATAAATGAAGACTCGGCACACCACTTCTGAAAGGTTGCCGACCCTTGGTGTATATCAGTGACCTGCCAGCTACACTCTTGCACAAGTTTGTCTATGCGGATGACATCTGCTGCAGCTACCAAGCTCAGTGCTTTTCAGAAATTGACAGGGTCTTGAATGATGATATGAAGCTCATGGCAAACTATTGTATCCAATGGCACCTGCAGCCGAGCTTTTCCAAGATGATTTCATCTGCATAATGCAAGTGCGAGACATGAGTTAAACATTTTACTCCATGACCAATGCCTGAAGTATGATCCAAACCCGGTTTACCTGGGTGTGATATTGGATAGGTCATTAACATACCGCAACCAATTGAGGAAGATGGCAACCAAAGTCAGCACTCTAAACAACCTGCTCAGAAAATTGGCCAGTTGAACTTGGAGGACCTGGAAGCTTAGAAGATCAGCCCGTGCCCTCTGCCATTCAACAGCAGAGTACTGTGCTCCTATCTGATGTCACTCATCTCACACGAGGCTGATTGATGTACAACTTAAGAAATCTATGCATATTGTTACCAGGATTTTACGGGCAACTCCGTTGCCATGGCTACTGATACTTAGTAATATAGCACCATCCCATATTTGCCATGAGAAGGCCTCTGTCATGCTGCTGGCCAAGATCCATGAGAATAGCGATCTGCCTTTGTACATACACATCTTCAACCACCCACCAGCTCGCCTATCTTCTAGACACCCTTTATGCTCATTTAGGTCACCACAGGACATGGCGGAGGAATCTTCTTGGTGCAACAAGTGGTCAGTGACAACAGTTGTTAATCACTCTCTCATCAGTGACCCAACCATCTGTCAACCAGGTTTTGATCTGTCAAGGCATCTGTGGTCATTTCTGAATCTGTTTCAAACAGGACAGGGCAACTGTGCAGCCAATCTCCTTAAATGGGGTTTTTCTAATGACCCAGGATGCAGATGTGGTCAACTTCAGACTATGTCGCATATCCTTGATGAGTGTCCACTGACTTATTTTGACAGTGGACTACCGATTCTCCACCTGGCTGATGATGATGCCATTAAAAGGCTAGGCACATTGTGTATATGCTTAATAAAGAACAGAGATTCAAAGATTCAAGTGAGTATTGAGTAAGAATGATGGTTACAGATAAAAAATATAAAACTCTAAGAGACTGATCATAACTTTGACAGACTAACCTCCTGAGCCTCAAATAGTTTCTCACTCTGAGACCTCTTGCGGAGTTCACTGATTTTTTTTCAGTGATATCAGGATCCAGATTTTCTTGATTGCCCCTATGCCCTTCAATGGGTTTCCTCAGGAAATGCGTAACAAAAGGTTCTCCTCCGTTTCCTTATATATCCCAAAGTTTATTGTCTTTGTTTCCGGAGTCAAGATGAGCCCTGGGGTGGAGGCTCCAGTGTGCTCTTCCCTGTTGTCTTCATCTCCCCTGGTCAACCTGTTTTTCCTGTTGACTTAATATGCAAAGGGGGTTTCCTTTGTGTTTGGTTCTACAATGCTTAATTTACAGTAAAGACCAGAATTGGTGAATAGACATGCTTCTGTCTGGCAAAAGGCCTGTTTGTGCACTCTGCCTTCTTATAGATTTGAAAACATAATTTCAGTTTATATACACAATTCCTTATATAGTGTCAGTAAATGCATTTCACCACAATATTAATGACCAGTATGTCACCAGCTTTCATTTTATACCTCACACAACATTCTATATTGATAAATACTATGACACCAGTGTGTGAGGTGTAATGAGTTTGTCCAATCTGGCGGGAGTTGCTGACAGAGCAGTAAGCTCTATGCCAGTTGACACTGAGGGATTCTTAAGGTCACAACAAGGAAGTACCACACTGAGGGATTCTTAAGGTCACAACAAGGAAGTACAGTGACCTTGTAGAAATGCAATTGCTGAATTTCTGTGGCCTGCATTATACAGGAGGTCAGACTAGCTGATCTGTAAAATGGGGTTAATAGCACCTCCCAGAGATATTGTGAGAATAAATGCATTCATGATTGTGAGATACTCAGATACAATGGTAATGAGGCCATGTGAGTACCTAAAATAGATCTATTGGTCCTTTTCTGGTCTTACGTTGATATTTTAATAGTGCAACATTCTAAACACTTAGGAAGTTTGATCTGCATTAGTTCAATAAATTGTCATAGCTAATAGAAGTAGGAGAAAATAAATATACAACAGTAAGAAGTTAGGATATCTATGAATGGAATACTAAAAACACAGGTGTTGTCAAGGTAGCAGGGCACCTTGATGCTACCTGGCTGCAGGATGCAAAGGCTTATTCTGAAATACGCAATGACTGCTATGAAAAGTAACTAAGGAAGGATCTGAGGTGGTTCAATATGGAAGCAGGTTGACACCCCCCGGGTGGAGAAATGCAAAATAGTAATATGGGGCATAAGGAAAGGTTAGAAGCTGTAGGAAGAGCAGAAGGGAAAAGCTTATGGAGCCATTCAACACTAATAACCCCAATAGGTGTCCTATCCTGTCAAAATCAGATTAAAACTACATGATGGAAAAGGGAAATAACTAGAATAATTCAAAAGCACCAGGGCAGGGACCTTGTCAGAATAGCAAACAAGGTAGAGGATCTTAACTTCACAGGCAAGATTCACAAACATTTTCATGAATACCCAGTCTTGTCTGTGAATATTCCTAGACAATTTGTAGATAATAGGATCCTAAGGTGATTCCTCCATTTGTTTACCTAGCTGTGAGGTGGGCATAAGTGACTTGCTCAAGGGAGAATATTAACAGTAACAGAAGTGGGACTAGATTCCTACTGCACCAGTCTATCCACTCGGCCATACTGCACCATGTTTGCTAAATTTCAGCTGAAATTGAAGTCTTAGAGTGGAAAACCTTAAATTAAAAAAAAAAGGCAATTAAAAAATCCTGTGCTATGTTGGAGATTGAACACTGAAAGATAAATGTTGCATCCAAGCGGCTTATAGTACTTACACTGGCATACTCCGCTATAACTAAGTTTTCACTGTCCTGTCAAATGTGAAGATAAATGTTGTACTATAACTGTGACATTATATAGTCTATGCAATCTGATCATGTAAAAAAGAAAGTCAAGTTAGAAAAACAAAATAATCAGTCAAAAAAAAAAAAATAAACAAAGCTGTATTTGAGCTAAACAAGAACCATGGGTCAAACTCATTTTTCGTGTAAAATCCACTGTTGTTTAAATTAGGGACAAGTTCATTCTATGGAATTAATTGGACCCCCAAATATCGTTCCAATAGTTGGTCCTGTCAAACTGTTCCTGAATTCCCCTCCATTGTGGTATATAATGGTAAGGCTATTTTCACACAGAGTTCTAATCTCTGCTTTGATTGATTTACTCTTTGGCCTTGGATTTAGGCAGAATTTTTTTTTCTTCAACTGTGCAAAAAATAATAATAAATAAAAGAGTACCATGTTTACCTACCTAATCAGGACATTGACAAGATTGATTAGTTATGATTTGTAAACTGCTTTGATTAAAAATATGATACAAAGCAAGAGCTGCTATCTTTTCTAATGTATCTTACTCATAATGTCCCCAATTCAGCAAAGTTCTTAGTCACATGCCTAACGTTATGCATATGAGAAGTCACATAGACGTCTGTGGGATTTGTCACATGTTTGAATGCTTTGTTGGATTAGGGTCAATATTAGATCTGATTAAGTTTTTCTGGAAAATGTCAACGTTTAGGCTAAAAATCCGGTTTTGATGGAAAATTGTCTACAAGCCCTAGGACATATGTTCTATTATATAATTTCTCACCTATTCATCTATGACAAAGTGCTAACAACTTCATAAGTAAAATCTTTTGAAATAAATTTATCTTTTTTAATGGAGCGTTTGCTGTAGACATATTGTCATGTGTTAGGTGGCGCTTTATTAAATCTGTTAGTCTTTAAGATGCCACCAGACTCCTTGTTGTTTTTGTAGACTATGGTAGATTATCGAAGAGAACCTGGAATTGAAGACTAGGGCAACTTGAGAGTAACTATTGTGCTTTAGCTCTTAAGTAATTATCCAATAGGTGGAATGAATTGGATTGAAATAGAAAACTATAGAAATAAAAAATCAGATGACAATATGACAGCAACAGCACTAGCTTTAATGAAAGTGCATTTAATGCAGCTTTACTCTAAATATGAAGAAAATGCTTGCCAAATCCCTGTGTACACGGTATAATGTATTTATACCTACATATTACATAGAAGTGGGGCATGGCTTACTCTCTATTCCTGTTTTAATTGAATTCCTGAGAGGAAAATATACTGAAGAACAAAAGGGGGGAAATATTAAGGGGCAGAGGCATAGATGATTGGCAGTCCAATAGCGTAAAAGATTAAACCTAGTAATGAAAGTGAATAGGGAACAATATGGACAGAAACAAAACCAGGGTTCAGTATATCATCTTTTCTCTAAATCTATTGAATTTTTATTTTTTTATCTCCCTTCTATATGTAAAAGAGAGGGGAATATTGCTGAGAAATAACCTACTTTGAGAGCAGCTGCAGATATTTTGTAAATTGTTGCATTATTAATCCCAACAAAGCTTTTTATACCTGTGGATTTTCCCCCCATATACTTCAAAGGCTATTAAAATAAATAAATGTACTCTTCGCCCAGCCCCACCGAATGAGTGGTCAGACATGGCTGCCTGATCTTGGAGAAGGCAGCAAAAACATCTGTCTTCATAATCTTCCTCAATCCCACACCCAGGTAGACTTTAAAGAAACATCCTTCTGACATTAGTCTCTAAAAGGTCCCAAGCACTTAACTTTTTTTTTAAAAGTAGAGAATCTAAATCTGGGCTGACAGAAATTGAGCACAGCAGTGCCTATGTACGGGTGTGATGGGGTCTATGAAGCCACAGACTGGGCCTGAAGAGGATAAAGGACAATACTTGGCCAAGGTAGCTCCACCACTCCAGACCTGCAGAGCACGCTCCAACTGGAGAGGAAGCTTAAAAGGGAGCCTCCCAGCTCAGTCACAGCGTGGCTGGGAAAGAAGATACACCTACCCTGAGAGCTCCTGGACAAGGGTACTAAAGAAGCCTCTTGGTAGTGAGTAGGACTGCATGCTGAGCTCAGCGGGGACTGAAGATTTTGGTCTCATTTATTTTTTGTTTGTTACCTTGAATTGGACTTGTATCGGTGTGGGGGAGAGAGATGGTAGGAAGTGATCCAGAGGGGAGTGGAGGGGTAACTCCAAGGGCACTCCAAGGTACTGGACATTGCTGAATCTCATAGGGCCTTGGGTTGGAGCTAGGGTTGCCAACCTGGCCGGGAGTCTTCTGGAATCAAGCCCTATCTCCTGGAGGCTACTGCAGCCAAACTGGGAGATTTTGGGTGCTAACAGTCTGGCAGCACAGTGGGGCTAAGGCAGGCTTCCTGCCTGCCCTCTCTTCGCGCGCTCCTGGAAGCAGCTGGCACCCTCTCTGTGGCCCCTGGTGGTGGGGGAGTCAGGGGGTCTCAATGTGCTGCCCCCGTCTTGCGCGCTGATTCTGCCCCTACCCCCCTGCTTAGGAGCCGCTGCCAAAGGGATGTTCTGGTCGCTTTTGGAGGAACTGTACAGAAAGTCCTTCCCGCTGAGAGGTGATGCTGGGTGCACTCCCCACTGGGCCACCTGGCCCTCTGAGGTCTCTATTACAATGGGATTGTAAGGCAGTTGGTTAAGGTGCCATAGTTTTTTGCCCAGCCCAGATTAGAGCAGTGTAAGGGCTGGCTGCTCTAACTTGCATGTGTTGGCCTTGGTCTCCATTGGATCAGCTCACAGCAAGTGATAGCTCTGGAGACTATTGCATTATGGGTATTCTTTCTCATCACCCTCAAGATTTCTCTTTGCATGCCTCTTATGCCAGGTGTTGTGGAGATTAAATGTATGATCTGGCTATTCTGGTTCTGCCCTCTGGAGGCTCCCTCTGGAGACTCCTTCCACATCTAGTCAGTCCTTACATGTGGAGTTACAGGAAGGCTCCAGTCCCTTTGAGACATCTGAATGCACAAAGGGAACAGAGTGAGCTAGAGAATATGGCCCTCTGAGTTTGTGAAAGAGAACTCAGCCTCTGTCATACCTTCTGTCATGGCTACGGAGCAAACTGTGCCTTTGGAAATTTGTCAGTCCCTCTCAAATTCACCTATTAAGCGACAGGCCTGGCTCCCTGCACCTTCCTTTGGGTGGGAGCCATGCAGTCCAACTAATCTCAGACTGGATCTCTGGGCTGTATCTTCTCTCATTCCCAGCCACGTTAACGAGACAGCCCCAAAGGTGTTTTGGCACCTCTAAGAATTTCCTTTCGGGATCCTGTGGCTGCATACATTTGTAGCAACACGGAAACAGCATCTTCAAAACAAAGCATTATTTTAAGTCTCCACGGCACAAAGAGCAAAGGCATACACCTGGGTATTACCTACACTTTTGTAAATTCCTGTCAGCTCAGGTAACACCATCTCTGGCAGTTAGAAACAACCTGTCCTGCTTGCAACATCTGTCTGTTTGTGTCAGTCTGACAGCTTTTTACTGTCACCATCAGCTGTCTCTACTAGCTCACCCAACCCCCCTCTCTTTTCTAGGGTCTTTGAGATTGTAGTTCCCCTTTGATCCCAGAATCTAGCCTTGAGGAAGAGTAAACTGTTCTAGCCTGAATGGAGTCAGTCAGACAGTTTCTTCCTTGGTGGTCCACCCTTTGTTTTCTCAATGAACCTGATCTCTATTGTTTTGTTTCTTGTGGGTTTCCCCTTTACAGTCTCCTCTGGTTTAACTCCAGGCAGTCCATCAGGTTAATATCAAACAGATAACCTGAGGGCATAATTGACCCTAAGCATCCCATAGTCACACCCTACACACTATTGTAATAATCATTGTACAAAATATGCCTTGTGAGGTATCATTTGAAAGCTAATAACTCTCCCTGATCAACCGTATTCTTGTCTGAGGTATGCATGTGGTGTGTATTAAGAGTTATGAATATATGTTGGGATTATGGCTAAAGTGTGTTTGTCAGGGCTCATTGGTAAACAGGTCTGCCCTAGACAAAGGAATATGTATTTGCTTCTCTGACCATCCTGGTCATCAGGTAGAGGCAATGGAGGTCTCTCTTTTTTTTTTCTTCTTTTTTTACATATCAGGTAAACAAAACTAACAAGTGGGGGAGGAGATGACCTGGCATATATGTCCCAGCAGAAGAGAGAAGGTTGATCTGGGTTTTACTTTTCAAAGAATATTTTGCAAAAGTTTTCTGGTCTATAAAGATGGGGGGCAGGGGGCTGAACTTCAGGTGATGAGCAACTGAATCAAGTGATTGTATATAATATTACTGTATTATAGAAGTATACAGAATGAGATTTTTTATGAAATCCTGTGACACATTGGTGATTAATATCCTTGTAAAATGTATGTATTCTGGATATTCATTGATATTATGCTTTAAAGTCTGTGTCCAAACAAAGAGAGAAACAGGTCTCTCTCAGACAGGAGGGAATATCACCTGTCTCCAATGAAACTAAGCAAGGTCTGACCAAAAAACAAGGGAAGCTCTATTTACATGCAATCAGATGTGAAGTTCACAGGAAGGAACGAACAACATGTGGCCATCCTGCCTCTTGAAACAAGGTAATTGAACTTTGGAAGATATAAGCAAGAACAGAAGCCATCTTTGGCATCCATCAACCAACAGACCAAGGGAGCAGAGCACTTGAAAGCTAAGAAAGTTGGGTACTTCAGACCTTCCCCCACCTCTTAGTTAAAGTCTCTGGGAACTGAATGTAGATGAGAGTGAGAAACCTGCTTAGGCAAAGATCTTTCACCTAGTAAGACAAGGGGAGCCAGCATCTTGTACTTCTGTAAAAGGTCCTGACTGAGGGAAAGTCAGCTATGGCTGGGAAGAATGACTGGTGAGAGAAACCATCTTGAACAGAACTTGTATCTTGCTAGATTGTTTTAGACTTCTAGAAGTTTTGTTTTCACTTTTATTTCTAACTTTATTCCTTAGACTTGGCATCACTTAACCTATGTCCAGTTAATACATTTGTTTTATTTTTACTGTAAGCCAACTCAGTGCTCTGTTTGCAGGGAAGGGTGTATTTACCCCAGTTAAGTTAATAAGCTGGGATGTGCTTTTGACTTTAGAGGAAAAAAGGGACCTTATAATTTCTCTGAACTGTCCTGCAGATGACTGGACCATGCAGGGCACACAGTTTTGGGAAAATTCAGAACTGTGAATGTGTTGAGGTCCCTTTGCTAGTTATAACCATGGCTTCTGGAAGCTGCTGTGATGCTGTAGACAGGCTCCTGGGGTCAAAGTTGCTGAATCAGAGCTGTCCATCACACAAACTCTTCAAGTATGCAGGTCCTATCCTATAGGCTGCTTGTAAGCATCCCAGACTGGGAGCTACAGCAATAAATCATTGTGGGAAACCCAGGGTTGCAGATCAAGTACTGACAAACATTGAATCATAGACTCATAGAATATCAGGGTTGGAAGGGACCTCAGGAGGTCATCTAGTCCAACCCCCTGCTCAAAGCAGGACCAATTCCCAACTAAATCATCCCAGCCAAGGCTTTGTCAAGCCTGATCTTAAAAAACTCTAAGGAAGGAGATCCACCACCTACCTAGGTAACCCATTCCAGTGCTTCACCACCCTCCTAGTGAAATAGTGTTTCCTAATATCCAACCTAAACCTCCCCCACTGCAACTTGAGACCATTAATCCTTGTTCTGGTACCACTCAGAACAAGCTAAATCCATCCTCTTTGGAACCCCCTTTCAGGTAGTTGAAAGCACCTATCAAATCCCCCTCTCATTCTTCTCTTCTGCAGACTGAATAATCCCAGTTCTCTCAGCCTCTCCTCATAAATCATGTGCTCCAGCCACCTAATCATTTTTGTTGCCCTCCACTGGATTCTTTCCAATTTTTCCACATCCTTCTTGTAGAGTGGGGCCAAAAACTGGACACAGTACTCCAGATGAGACCTCACCAATGTCGAATAGAGGGGAATGATCATGTCCCTCGATCTGCTGGCAATGCTCCTACTTATACAGCCAAAAATTCCATTAGCCTTCTTGGCAACAAGGGCACACTGTTGACTCATATCCAGCTTCTTGTCCACTGTAACACCTATGTCCTTTTCTGCAGAACTGCTGCCTACCCACTCTGTCCCTAGTCTGTAGCAGTGCATGGGATTCTTCCATCCTAAGTGCAGGACTCTGCACTTTTCCTTGTTGAACCTCATCAGATTTCTTTTGGCCCAATCCTCTAATTTGTCTAGGTCCCTCTGTATCCTATCCCTACCCTCCAGCATATCTACCACTCCTCCCAGTTTAGTGTCATCTGCAAACTTGATGAGGGTGCAATCCACGCCATCCTCCAGATCATTAATGACTGTCTGTTTTTGGTGGCGATCTCACATATTTTTTTTGTTTTTGTTTTTCATTGGGGGGAGGGATAGCTCAGTGGTTTGAACATTGGCCTGCTAAACCCAGGGATGTGAGTTCAATCCTTGAGGGGGCCACTTAGGGATCTGGGGCAAAAATCAGTACTTGGTCCTGCTAGTGAAGGCAGGGGGCTGGACTCAATGACCTTTCAAGGTCCCTTCCAGTTCTAGGAGATGGGATATCTCCATTTATTTATTAGGTTTAAAGGGTTCCAAAGAGGATGGATCTAGACCGTTCTCAGTGGTACCAGATGACAGAACAAGGAGTAATAGTCTCAAGTTGCAGTGAGGGTGGTTTAGGATGGATATTAGGAAAAACTTTTTCACTAGGAGGGTGGTGAAGCACTGGAATGAGTTACCTAGGGAGGTGGTGGAAGCTCTTTCCGTAGAGGTTTTTAAGGTCAGGCTTGACAAAGCCCTGGCTAGAATGAGTTAGTTGGAGATTGGTCCTGCTTTGAGCAGAGGGTTGGACTACATGACCTCCTGAGGTCCCTTCCAAACCTGATATTCTATGATTCTAAAGTGGGAGATGATGAAAGCCATATCCTCATCTTATTGCAACAACCATGTGGCTATTGAACTACTCAGCATAAATAATATGAAGATAAGAACCAAATATTCATTGAAATACTACTTAGTTAAAGATGACTCGGTCTGTTCTCCAATAACTTCTCAAAGAATTCCTGGGAAATTTGGCTCTGCTGGTTTATCCTCTGTAGCCATGTGACCTGATTCTCTCCTCAGTTATATTTATCATGACAGAAATATATAAAATGGCATATGAGTGTGTAATACTGGGATAATGGCATCCTTCAAGTACAGTGCTACTATACTGTAATATGTGCTATAAATTGGGAGAAGCAGGAAATTAGCCGTCCTAATTCTGCTACATATTACAATGACAGTGATGAAGAGTATTTACTTTGAGAGCTAAAATTGATGTATAGACACTTAATCGGTGGATGGCCATTCACAGAACACTTTTTCTTTTTAACTTTCAGCCTTAATAATTTTGACCTTGCATTCCAATGTACTACTTTGCTCTAGAATATACGTGTACTGCATAACATAAGAAAATATTATTGTGCATCTCTATGGATATATAGGGACAGCCATAATTGGGCCCTGTACTAGAGTAAAAAGACACAGAGAGCCTGTCCTCTCCAGAATGCTAGTTACAGTCTGGCTGAGGAAGTTAGGTTGGAAGTTCCAAGTACTTTCTGCAATGCATATTTCTTCACAAAATTATCAGGGTAGGGAGTGGTCGTTTCCTTAGTCCAGAGAGCAATGCTGTCTACATCTTAAAACAGTAGCAAGAACGATCATGCTTCCTCTAGTGCAAAAGAGATGTGATATCATGCACATGTCTTATACTACTTTCCACGGGGCTCAGACAATCCTTTGCACTGATCCTGAGCTGTAATGATAGTCTTTAATGTGTCTTGGTAAAACATCAGAAAAAGAAAATGGCAACTTTGTAAAGCTGCTTCATTTACATGTGAAGAGTGAAAAATATTAGCAGGCATTTATTTTTTTTCCCACCAGGTGAATAGCACATTTTAATGACTGCATTAAAATGACATTTTAATGTCTGAAAGGATAATAGAAACCAAAACTGTTTCGTTATCTGATTTCTTATCTGAATTAGTTTCTTTGACCATTGGGTTATTATAGTGATTTGTTATTCTTGCATTCTTATTGTGTTCAGGACCAGCAATGCTGAGAAAATGCATCCTGTATACTTATAATGAGCAGGCTCAAATTGCCCTGTAATGTGACACTTGTTATTTTTCCCTTTTGCCAGTTGAAAGTGTGAAATTTTACACATCTAAGGGAGGCTGAAAGGAACTTTGGTATAACACTAACTAAACAACACTAAGTTTTTAACACCCATTACATCAATCATTATTACTGCAACAGGGCAAACACATAGAATCCTTTTTATTTTTGATTATTTCAGTAGTGCCTCAACCAAAAATGGGGTCCCATTGTGCTACCCTAAAGAGCTCAGAGTCTAGTGGAGAAAAACATTTCAGGAACCAATGTCTTTAACTTCCAGCCAATCAAATTAAAATTACAGGTAAGGAACACATTTAAGTGTCAAATGTATAACTACAAAATGGGGAATAACTCGCTTGGTGGTAGTACTGCTGAAAAGGATCTGAGTTTATTGTAGATCACAAATTGAATATGAGTCGTCAATATGATGCAGTTGCAAAAAAGGCTAATATCATTCTGGTGTGTACTAACAGGATTGTTGTAATTGCCCCTCTCTCCTCAGCACTGGTGAGGCCTCAGCTGTAGTACTGTGCCCAAAATCTCGGTGTGCCACACTTCAGGAAAGGTGTGGATGAAGTGGAGAGAGTCCAGAGGAGAGTAACGAAAATGCAAAATGCTTTAGAAAACCTGTCCTATGAGGAAAGTTTAAAACATTTGAGTATGTTTTTAATTTTGAGGAAAGAAGACTGAGGGGGAACCTAATGACAGTCTTCAAATATATTCAGGGTTGTTATAAAAAGGACTGTGATTAACTGTTCATGTCTACTGAAGGCAGGACAAGAAGTAATGGGTTTAATTTGCACAATGGAGATTTAGGTTAGATATTAGATAAAACTTTCGAACTATAAGGGTACGTAAGCTCTGGAATAGGTTTCCCAGGGAGGTTGTGCAATGCCCATCAATGGAGATTTTTAAGAATAGGTTGGACAAACACCTGTCAGGTATGTTCTAGATTTATTTAGTCCTGCCTTAGCACAGGGGGGCTGGACTTGGGGACTTCTCAAGGTCCCTTCCAGCCCTACATTTCTGTGACACTACTGAAGGAAGTGGTGAATTCTCTGTCTCTTGATCTCAAGACGGAATGCCTTTCTGGAAGATATGCTTTAGTCAAACACAAGTTATTGGGCTCAATGCAGGGGTACCTGGGGGAGATTCTGTGGTCTGGTATTTTATACAAGACATCAGATTAAATGATTCAGAGATTTTTTTAAAGCCAGATGACACCCCTGTGATCTAGTCTCATCTCTTGCATAACACAGCCCGGAGGATTTCTGTTACTTTGGGTTTGAACTAATACATATCTTTTTAGAAAGAACAGGAGTACTTGTGGCACCTTAGAGACTAACAAGTACTCCTGTTCTTTTTGCGGATACAGACTAACACGGCTGCTACTCTGAAACCTGTCTTTTTAGAGAAAATCCAATTTTGATTTTAAAATTGCCAGTATGGAGAATTCACCATGTTATTTGTTCCAGTGGTTAATTATCCTCAGTGTTAAAAAAATGTGCTTTATTTCAAAGCCGAATTTATCCACCTTCAGCTTCTAGCCTCTGGATCTTGTTATATCTTTGTCTAATGTAGTCAAGAATTCTCTATTATCAAATTTATATTCCCTGGGTAGGACCTTATAGACTGTGATCAAGTCACCCCTTCATCTTCTGTTTGATCAGCTAAATAGATTGAGTTCCTTGAGTCTATCACTATAAGGGAAGTTTTCCATGCCTTTAATCATTCTCATGTCTCTTCTGTGAACTCTTTCTAATTCATCAATAGCTTTCTTAAACTGGACTCAGTATTTCAGCTCTGCTTGCACGAGTAGCAAATGTAGAGGTAATATCAGGATTGGAAGGGACTTCAGGAGATTATCTTGTCTAACCCCCTGCTCAAAGCAGGGCCAATCCCCAGACAGATTTTTGCCCTAGATCCTTAAATGGCACCCTCAAGGTTTGAGCTCACAACCCTGGGTTTAGCAGGCTCATGCACAAACCACTGAGCTAACCCTCCCCCAATATAACCTCTCTACTCCCCCAGTTTATACATCTGTAGATCACATTAGCCCTTTTGGCCAGTGTTGCACTGGGAGCTCATGTTCAGCTGATTATATATCATGAACCCCAAGTCATTTTAAGAGTTACTGCTTTCCAGGATTTAGTCCCCCATCCTGTAAATATGGCCAAAATTCTTTGTTCTTAAATGTGTGACTCCACATCTGACCATATTAAAATGCCTGTTTAGTTGTGCCGTGCCTACCAAGCAAACCACATCCCTTTGTATCAGTGACCGATCTTCTTGATTATTTACCACTCCCCAAATCTTTGTGTTATCTTCAAACTTCAGCGGTTATTTTTGTTTTTTTCCAGGTCACTGATGGAAATGTTCATGAGCACAGAGCCAAGAACCAATTCCTCTGGGACCCCTCTAGAAACACACCCGCTCTATGATGATTCCCCTTTTATGTTTTCAGCTGGTCAGCTATTTAATGTGTGCCATCTTGATTTTATATCATTCTACTTTCTTAATCAAAATGGCACATAAGACCAAATCAAATTCCTTCCAGAAGTCGAAGGTAATAATGATGAAATATACTTAATCAACTAAAGTTGTAATCTCATCAAAAATATATCAAGTTCATTTGACAGGATCTATTCTCCATAAAACCATCTCAATTGGCAAGAATTATGTTAATTCTTTATTAATCAAGTCCCATATCAGTCATTTCAATATTTTGCCCAAGACTGATATCAGGCTGACAGGCCTGTATTCCCTGACTCATCTGGTTTACCATTTTGAAATATTGGCACAAGGTTAGCTTTCTTTCAGTGCTCTAGAACTAAAACTTTGTTCTAGGACCTATTGAAAATCAACATTCATGTTTCAGAGAGTTCCTCGGGCAGCTCTTTTAAAGCTCTCGTATGCAAGCTGTCCATACCTGCTGAATTTAAAATGTCTGTCTTTAGTAGCTGCTCTTTAACTTCCTTCTTAATGCTGGAACGGAAAGTGTTTTATTATAGATGAATACATCACCTGACTTTTCCCCAAATACAGAACAGATTTATTGAACATTTCTGCATTTTATTATTGACAGCGTTACCATTTCCAGCTACTAATGGACCAACACTGTAGATAGGCAGGGGCGGCTCTATTTTTTGCCGCCCCAAGCACGGCAGTCAGGTGGGCTTTGGTGGCATGCCTGCAGGCGGTCCGCGGTCACGCATATTCAGCGGCATTTCTGTAGGTGATCTGCCGGTCCCGCGGCTTCGGCATACCCGCCGCCAAATTGCCGCTAAAACCGCGGGACTGGTGAACCTCCCACAGGCACACCGCTGAAGCCCGCCTGACTGCCGCCCTTACAGCGACCAACATGCCGCCCCCTGCGGCTTGCCGCCCCAGGCACGTGCTTACTGCGCTGGTGCCTGGAGCCGCCCCTGTAGATAGGATTCCTTTTGTTCCTAATATACTTAAAATATTGTCCTTAATTCTGCTGGCCATTGATTTATCCTTCTGTCCTTTTGCTGCCTTTATCAACTTTCATAATTCCTAGCTTCTAATTTACATTCATTGCTGTCAAATTATCAACTACAGTCATTGTCACTGGCCCAGTGCATATTTCATCATTTATAAACCATGAAATAGTTTCAACCGGAGAAATTGAGAGTGACCCACAGCAGTCTATAGTCCAGTGGTTAGTACACGCACCTGAGTTGTGGGGAAACCTAAGGTCAAATCCCTGCACCCCATCATGCAGAGGAGGAACTGAACCTGGGTTTCATTCATCTTGGGTGAGCACTCTGAACAATGGGCTAAAGGTGATAAGGGAGGCTCCCCCTAGCTGTGCTGTGTGGGTTTAGACAGCCTCTAAGAATACCTACCAGGTCAGGCTCCACGGGCGAGATAGCCAGGGGAAAGCCTATTGTGAGGATCCCAGTGGGGCTTAGGAGCCCTGTTGCTTACACTGAGGTGGCTGTGTGCATGATCATAGGCAAAATCTTGGTGCCTTATGGAATTTTGATAGTTGAAACTCAGGAATCTAGGGACCTCCAGGGTTACGCAGCAGCTGAGCAGGAGTTTTGGGGATCTCAGTCATGCCTGAATATAGGACTTAACTAGAGTAAGTCTGTAGCAGAGGGAATTGAACTTGGGTTCCCAAGTCCCACAAGGCAATCCTTCCTCTTGGAGTCCTGAGTCCAGTCACTGGCAAGTACAGAAGGGAGGAAATGTTTTTGTAAATATGATGCTTTGAAATGTACTAATTTGAAAGATTTTAATCTGTAGTATGTATTTTAAAAGTACTTCAATTCACTTTTAAGAAAGAACATATGGTGTTTGTTTGCATATATAAATGTGATCTATGTATTTGTATGGCTTTCATCCTTGTAGTAGGTGAGTACATGATCTCTACAACATTCTGAGGAGGCACAGAGGACTAAGCCTTAATTGCACCATAGGTGGTAACCTATAGCATATTCTCACCAGCAACCACACACCGCACCATAACAACTCTAACTCAGGAACCAACCCATGCAACAAACCTCGATGCCAACTCTGCCCACATATCTACACCAGCAACACCATCACAGGACCTAACCAGATCAGCTATAACATCATCGGCTCATTCACCTGCACGTCCACCAATGTTATATATGCCATCATATGCCAGCAATGCCCCTCTGCTATGTACATTGGCCAAACTGGACAGTCACTACGCAAGAGGATAAATGGACACAAGTCAGATATCAGGAATGGCAATATACAAAAACCTGTAGGAGAACACTTCAACCTCCCTGGCCACACAATAGCAGATGTAAAGGTAGCCATCTTACAGCAAAAAAACTTCAGGACCAGATTCCAAAGAGAAACTGCTGAGCTCCAGTTCATTTGCAAATTTGACACCATCAGATCAGGATTAAACAAAGACTGTGAATGGCTATCCAACTACAGGAGCAGTTTCTCCTCCCTTGGTGTTCACACCTCAACTGCTAGCAGAGCACCTCACCCTCCCTGATTGAACTAACCTTGTTATCTCCATACTGATTTATACCTGCCTCTGGAGATTTCCATTACTTGCATCTGAAGAAGTGAGGTTCTTACCCACGAAAGCTTATGCTCCCAATATTTCTGTTAGTCTCAAAGGTGCCACAGGACCCTCTGTTGCTTTTTACAGATTCAGACTAACACAGCTACCCCTCTGACATAGGTGATAAACTTATACATAGTTCTTAGCATCCTTCTGATTCTTGCTGCTGACATTTCTTTTATACTATTTAATTAGGAAGTATTAACAGGTTTGTAAATCTTTGCCAGGTAAAGAACCAAAACAAAAACAATCATAACTGGTACAAGCTGCCAGCTCATCATTTGAAAGTGACAGAGGAGGAGAGAGACCTGGGTGTGCAGGTCGATCACAGGATGACAATGATGAGCCACCAATGTGATGAGGCTGCAAAAAAGGCAAATGCCACCCTAAAATGTATTGTGGGGTATTTCCTGTAAAGAGAGAGAAGTATTAATGTCCTTGTACAAAACACTGATAAGACCTCATTTGGAATGCAGCGTACAATTCTCATCAAGATAGATGACTGGAATACATGCAGAGAAGAGTTACTAGGATGATCAGGAGAATGGAGGACCTATCTTGTGAAAGGAGACTGGAAGAACTTGGCTTGTTTAGACTAGAAAAAAGAAGGGTTAGAGAGGATATGATTGCTTTCTATAAATACATCAGGATAAACACCTGGGAGAGTGAAGAACTATTTAAGCTGAAGGACCATGTTGGCACAGGAACAAATGGATATAAACTGGCCAGGAGCAAATTCAGGCTGGATATTAGAAGGAAGTTTCTAACCGTCAGAAGAGTGAAGCTGAGGAACACCTTCCCAAAAGGAATTGTGGGGACAAACAACTAAATTAGTTTTAAGAAAGAGATGGACAATGTTGAGTGTGATTGTATGACAGGGTTGCTTGTGATGATAGCGGGCAGGGTTCACTTTTGGTTTATGTTTTATGTTTTATGTTTCTAAAAGCTCATGGTGCAGGGCTTCAGTCGGCAGTCTACAGGGTTCCCTCCACTTCCAATGTATTTTGGGTTTTCTTGGTCTCCTTCCTCTGAAGCATCAGGGATGGCCATGGCTGATGTGGGACACTGGACAGGGTGGGTCAGTGCTCTGAGGTGGCACAGAGCATTTTCTCTCTCTCTCAAGTGCTTTGCTGGCTGGCTCTTGCTCACATGCTCAGGGTTTAACTGACGGGCATATGTGGGGTTGGGAAGGAATTTTCCTCCAAGTCAAACTGGCAACCTTGTTTTGTTTTGTTTTTTCACCTTCCTCTGCAGTGTGGGGTGCGAATCACTTGCCAGGATTATCTGAGTATACCTCACTTCCTCATTTACTTGCCATTGCAGGTGCCTCGGGCAGTGGTGCATCTCAGTCCCTCCTATTATCTGCCTCTAGCGCACAATAGTCTAGTATCCTGTGAGTTGCAATACTATGATCTAATTTGGTTTGTTGGGTTTTAGTGTGCAGGTGCTGGGTGGGATTGTTGACCTGTGATATACAGGAGGCCAGACTAGATGATCTTGTGCTCCCTTCTGGCCTTAAGCTCTAGGATTCTTTTATAACAGTGGGCTTTTGTTTAAAGAGACATATAGGAATATAGTAATCAGATCTCTCCATTTAACTGGGGGTTTCATTAGGACATTACAACATCTATGATGTCATCCTCCACAATTTCACCCGGGTTGGCAGGAGCACTTACCTGTACCAGGAGATTTAATGGATGCTGGAGGACTCTCTCCCAGTGCCATGAGCACATGAAGCACTTCAGGCTCCTGTACTAAAGAGTGAAGGATTCCAACAATTGCTCCTGGAGGAGACATAGCACATGCCCATGAAGCATCCTGTTTGTGCATTTATTCCTGTTATAAAGCATTTCAGCTCTGTGTTCAATGTATGATCAACAAGATACTTCCTACAGGTTTGGGATGGGGTAGCACAGCTCACAGCAAATGGCTGTGATTTCTTAAATTTCTTATGCCAAGGCAATGCAAACAATTCCATCCTTCCCACAAACCCTCTTCCACGCCCCTGGCCATGACATTGATAATGTTTAAAAAAAAAAATTCTTGACAATGAAGTATTGAAATAACTCCCAAAGGCCCAGAATGAAAAACAAAAGCCAAGTTAACTGAAATGTCTTTACGGCTTTGTTAACAATTTAAGTGATAATACAGCAAAGGAAACAAAACTAACTTCACATTGAAGCTATGTAGTGAGGCCAGGTGGGTGAGGTAATATCTTTTATTGGACCAACTACACTGCATTGAAGATATGTGACTCTGACCTGTGTGTTTACAAGCCCTGCTCCCCCATCTCCTTCAAAGAGTTACCACTGGAAACCATGGGACTAATGCCATGGGAGTAATCACACATAGCACCTGATAAGTTCTGTGAGCAATGGTGTCAGAAAATGTTGTGAAGAAGGAATGTGAGACATCCATCCTAAAGCCTTACAGAACTTTTTTTTTAAAATTACTTTAACAATGCTTACATGTGCCCATAAAGCAGATCGTAACAGAGCTGTTAAAAAGTAAAAACAGACATTGTGTTTCTCAACTTTCTAGAAAAACTTAACTTGAAAGTACAGGTACCATGGAAGAGTAGGCCATGTTAAAGTTAATTTTGATCTCTAAAGAAGTTAGAAAAGTTTCTTTATGGAATAACTGGCCAGCTGTATTTTATCCCATGGCTTTCCCAATCTTTAAAGATCTCTGATTCATGATTTGGGTTAAGATCTGGATTATTTGCAGTGGGTGTCATTGGCAAGGGGAAAATAATGTACATAGTCTCTAGTTTTATCCCAAACCCATGTACAGTAGCCTTTTACTGAAGAATGTGTGTAAATTTCTTGAAGGTATGATTTTTTTTTTATTAGTCCATGGTAGCCTAGCAATGTTTACACTACCACAATTTTCTTGTTCAATAAAGACTCAGTATTTGGCTGGGTGACAGCAACCCCAATCTACTACTGTTTTCAGCTGTCTTTCTTGATAGTTCTATAGAATATTTGGAACAGCTAGTCTCTTGGTCTTTTCTTATTCCATATCAATTCTAACAACATTTTCTGTGTGCTGCAAAGGTTTCATTTGGGATGATTACAGGAAGATTTTGAAACAAGAAAGATATTCTTGGCAAAATGTTCCTTTTGATTGTGGCTATTCTTCCCAACCAAGAAATTGCATGTTTCCCCCAACACTCCAGATCTTTTTTTCATTTGCTGATGTAGTGGTTTGACATTTAAATCATAGCACTCTTCTAGGTTGTTTGAATCCCTGGGTATCTTACAGAGTTTGTTGCCCCATTGTACCCAAATATTTTCTGGTGGAGTGACTTTTCAGAATCTGGCAAATTGATGGCTAACATTTCAGATTTGGTATCCAGACACTTCTCCAAAGTCCCGGATTTCTTTAGAAACTATATTTAGGGAAATATTTGGTTTAGGTAAAAAAATAATATTGCATCAGAAAATAGCTTTATATGCAGATGATGTGTTCCTGCAAACTTTCTTCCTGTGAGAGATTCATTGGTCCTTATCCTCTGTGCAAAAGGGCACCATGAGCAGTGCAAAAAGTAAAGGAAACAACGGACATTCCGGCCTACTTCCTCTGCCTAATTCTAACAGGGGAGATTTAATTCAGTTAACACTCAGAGCTGCTTTTGAGCTGGTGTAAAGAGCATTTATGCATTTAAGGAACTGGGAGGCCAAATTCCATGTGGGACAGGATTTAAAATAGGTTGGAACTTTTTATTTCATCTAAGGCTTTCGCTGAATCTAGTGATCTGATATTGTGTATGATTCCAAATATTGTCTGACAATCGTCAGTCCTTAATGAATCCAGTTTGATTTAGGATTATATAAACTGAGTTGATGGACTGCAGTTGGCTAGCTAGTATTTTTGCTAAAATGGTTGTCATGATTCAACAGTGATACAGGTCTATTGGGGCTGCATAAGGTAAAGTAATTTCCAACTTTAGGGAGAACAACCCCAGTAGCTTTCATAGATTACAGATGTTCCTCCCCTAACATAATAGCATCAAAGGTACCACTCAAGGGACCTACTAATAGCTCTTTAAAAACCTTGTAAAATTCAATTGCAAAGACATCAGATCCTGGAGTTTTAGCACTTTTCATACATCTTATTGCCTGTAGTTCTTCTGTTCTTTCTTTTAAAAGTTTCTTTATCCACTTTGCTTATTTTTGGCAAGCCTGCTACGTCCATATATTTTTGAATAACTTCAGTGCTTGGAGTATCGGAGGTATTTTATAATACACAGCAAAAGTAGCATGTATTTCACTAGGTAGGTAACTATCTTTTGCTGATTGTTTTTATTTGGAGCAATAACATTTTGCTCTTGAATCCCTTTAAGCTTTCGGACCAATAACCTATCACTTTAATTTATTTTTGATAAAGCAGATGCTTTATATACCTTAAGGGAGAATCTGTCATCAACATATTTCATTTCCCCCTAATATTAGTTAATAGTTTATAGACTTATTTTGAACCTGAGTTTTTATGAATGTCTTGTAACTTTTATCTCTCCTGTTCTAGCTCGGTTTTTTTTCCTGAACTTTTCCTTTTTTCAGTTCATAGAATCATAGAATATCAGGGTTGGAAGGGACCTAAAGAGGTCATCTAGTCCAACCCCCTGCTCAAAGCAGGACCAATTCCCAACTAAATCATCCCAGCCAGGGCTTTGTCAAGCCGGGCCTTAAAAACCTCCAAGGAAGGAGACTCCACCACCTCCCTAGGTAACGCATTCCAGTGTTTGACCACCCTCCTAGTGAAATAGTGTTTCCTAATATCCAACCTGGACCTCCCCCACTGCAACTTGAGACCATTGCTCCTTGTTCTGTCATCTGCCACCACTGAGAACAGCCGAGCTCCTCTTTGGAACCCCGCTTCAGGTAGTTGAAGGCTGCTATCAAATCCCCCCTCATTCTTCTCTTCTGGAGACTAAACAATCCCAGTTCCCTCAGCCTCTCCTCATAAGTCATGTGCTCCAGACCTCTAATCATTTTTGTTGCCCTCCGCTGGACTCTTTCCAATTTTTCAACATCCTTCTTGTAGTGTGGGGCCCAAAACTGGACACAGTATTCCAGATGAGGCCTCACCAATGTCGAATAAAGGGGAACGATCACGTTTCTCGATCTGCTGGCAATGCCCCTACTTATACAGCCCAAAATGCCATTAGCCTTCTTGGCAACAAGAGCACACTGTTGACTCACCTACAGGCCAGTCAGCCTCACCTCAGTCCCTGGAAAAATTATGGAGCAGGTCCTCAAGGAATCAATTATGAAACATTTAGAGGAGAGGAAAGTGATCAGGAACAGTCAGCATGGATTCACGAAGGGGAAGTCGTGCCTGACTAACCTAATTGCCTTCTATGATGAGATAACTGGCTCTGTGGATGAGGGGAAAGCAGTGGATGTGTTATTTCTTGACTTTAGCAAAGCTTTTGATACGGTCTCCCACAGTATTCTTGCCACCAAGTTAAAGAAGTATGGGCTGGATGAATGGACTGTAAGGTGGATAGAAAGCTGGCTAGATCGTCGGGCTCAACGGGTAGTGATCAATGGCTCCATGTCTAGTTGGCAGCCGGTTTCAAGTGGAGTGCCCCAAGGGTCGGTCCTGGGGCCGGTTTTGTTTAATATCTTTATTAATGATCTGGAGGATGGTGTGGACTGCACTCTCAGCAAGTTTGCAGATGACACTAAACTAGGAGGCGTGGTAGATACACTAGAGGGTAGGGATTGGATACAGAGGGACTTAAACAAATTAGAGGATTGGGCCAAAAAAAACCTGATGAGGTTCAACAAGGACAAGTGCAGAGTCCACTGTTGACTCATATCCAGCTTCTCGTCCACTGTGACCCCTAGGTCCTTTTCAGCAGAACTGCTACCTAGCCATTCGGTCCCTAGTCTGTAGCAGTGCATGGGATTCTTCCGTCCTAAGTGCAGGACTCTGCACTTGTCCTTGTTGAACCTCATCAGGTTTTTTTCTGCCCAATCCTCTAATTTGTCTAGGTCCCTCTGTATCCGATCCCTACCCTCTAGTGTATCTACCACGCCTCCTAGTTTAGTGTCATCTGCAAACTTGCTGAGAGTGCAGTCCACACCATCCTCCAGATCATTAATAAAGATATTAAACAAAACCGGCCCCAGGACCGACCCTTGGGGCACTCCACTTGAAACCGGCTGCCAACTAGACATGGAGCCATTGATCACTACCCGTTGAGCCCGACAATTTAGCCAGCTTTCTATCCATCTTACTGTCAATTCATCCAGCCCATACTTCTTTAACTTGGCGGCAAGAGTACTGTGGGAGACCGTATCAAAAGCTTTGCTAAAGTCACGGAATAACACATCCACTGCTTTCCCCTCATTCACAGAGCCAGTTATCTCATCATAGAAGGCAATTAGGTTAGTCAGGCATGACTTCCCCTTGGTGAATCCATGCTGACTGTTCCTGATCACTTTCCTCTCCTCTAAGTGTTTCAGAATTGATTCCTTGAGGACCTGCTCCATGATTTTTCCAGGGACTGAGGTGAGGCTGACTGGCCTGTAGTTCCCCGGATCCTCCTTCTTCCCTTTTTTAAAGATGGGTACTACATTAGCCTTTTTCCAGTCATCTGGGACCTCCCCCGATCACCATGAGTTTTCAAAAATAATGGCTAATGGTTCTGCAATCTCATCCGCCAACTCCTTTAGCACCCTCGGATGCAGCGCATCCAGCCCCATGGACTTGTGCACGTCCAGTTTTTCTAAATAGTCCCGAACCACTTCTTTCTCCACAGAGGGCTGGTCACTTTCTCCCCATATTGTGCTGCCCAGTGCATCAGTCTGGGAGCTGACCTTGTTCATGAAGACAGAGGCAAAAAAAGCATTGAGTAGGCTATGCTTATCAACTGCCCCCTAAATACTGCTTTACCTGCCTACCAAAGAAGATTGTCAATATCGTTTATTTGACAGTATTGAACAAGGTCCTCTTCAGTTGTTGCAACTGATCTTTATCTTAGAAAAGCAAAAAGTTCATTTCCCAAAAAAGTGACCTTTGGGATCCATCCCAGCTATTAAATATTGCTTCCAATAGTGCGTGATCTGACCATGTAATGGTGCCAATGTCTGCAGATCTTGTCAGCTTCATTAAGACTTTAGAGATTAACATTAAATCTATTCAATATATAACTGATGAGAGTGTGAATGAAATGTGCAATCTCTTTTCCCTGGGTGCAGTTCTCTCCAGCAATCTGAGAGACTGAATTATTGGCACAGAGAAGTCAATGCTGCACCTGCTTCCCTAATTCCCTTGTCTTTTTTTATCAGATCTGTCCCAGGATCAGCATGCAATTGACATCTCCTCCAAGTATAATTTTCCCTTCCCCAAAGTGTTTTAAAGAAATCCTTAAATGTGTTTTGCTTAGGTTTTTTTTTTCCTTTTGTTTGGGAGCATACACTGAGCGCACTGTTATTAAGCCTTGACATTTATTACCACATTGTTATTACCTGATTTCAGGCAGGAAATTAGAAGAAGGTTTCTAACCACCCCAATAGGCATTGTGGGGAAAAACAACTTAATTAGTTTTAAAAGAGATATGGATACACTTATGACTGCAACTATATGATGGGGTTATTTGTGATGGAAAGGGGCAGGGCTCAACAGCCATAGGGCTCATTGCCAGATTGTTTTATGTTCCTAAAAGCTGATGATTCAGAGCTTCATCCAGCTACCTGCCAGGGGTCAGGATTGGATTCCCCCACACCCCCAATGTATTTTTTTAAATCTTCTTCCTCTGAAGCATCAGGGATGATAACAGCTGGAGATGGAATGTGGACAGGGAGGGCCACAGCTCTAAGGTGGCACCAAGCATTTTCTCTCACAGGTGCTTGGCTGACTGGTTCATAATCACGTGCTCAAGGTCTAAATGATCACCACATGTGGGATCGGTAAGGAATATTCCTCCAGGTCAGATTGGCAGTGTCCTTGGGTTTGTTTGTTTTTTTACTATCCTCTGTACCATGTGGGCAGGTCACTTGCCAGGATTATCAGCGTATATCTCACTTAATCATTTCCTTGTCTTTGCGGGGGCCTCAGTCTTTGGTACACCTGGGTCCCTCCTATTCTCTGCCTGTGGCACATAATACACTAATCTCCTGTGGGCTATAATACTTTGGTCTAATTTCCTTTGTTGGTTTTACTGTGTGGGTGATGGGTGGTGGTGGTGCCCTGTGATACAAAGGTCAGACTAAATGGTCTGGTGGTCCCTGTTCTGGGCTTAAACTCTATGATTCTATTTCCCTTGGCAACAGAAGTTCATTAATTTACTCCTCTAGCAACACCATGGCTCATTGGCACCAGGTGCAAATTCATTTTTACAAGGATCAGTCTCCCAACATTTGTCCTGGAAAGGAAGCCTTAACACTCATGTATAATTGTCCCTGCTGTGTTGAAGACATATTTAGAGTATATGCTAAGTACAGCTTAGAAATTCAGGAGCCACATGCATGACTGCTGGCTTCCATCCCTACGGTCCCTGCCAATGCACATACTATAGTCAGCACTTGCAGACATACCACAGCTG
Source organism: Trachemys scripta elegans (assembly GCF_013100865.1). Classification (NCBI taxonomy): domain Eukaryota; kingdom Metazoa; phylum Chordata; order Testudines; family Emydidae; genus Trachemys; species Trachemys scripta. The sequence goes on along the minus strand of NC_048298.1, from coordinate 316,588,866 downwards.
TCCAGCAGCTAAGATGACACAGTCTGCATACCCATTACCATTGGAAACAGCATAAGTGGGAGCTGGTGTTCATTGCACAGGGCATGAGACTGAAGTCTTACAAACTCTTCCACTCGTAAAATCGTAGTCTGAGAAAATGAGCACAGAAGCCAGTGCAGTCGTATTGTTCCTGCTACCCTGCTCCCTGCTGGAGCTGCTTCTCTGAACCATTACTAAATGCCAACACCACTCTCCGGGCAGGCACAACGCTGATCCATGTTGACCATAATTGCCTTAGAAGACAGGCTCCCAACATAATGTGATATAGCTATTTTTGTTATCCTGTATTAACTTTATATTTTGGTGGTGCACCAAAATCCCTCAGGTTTTGGACCCCAATTTTTTTAGGTTCCGTACAAACACATAAGAAGATACCAGAAGAGCTTAGTCTAATTTAGGACAAGTGTGACATATAGGACAGAAGCAGGGGTGGAGGGCAAGAATATGAGTAGTAAGATTATGTGATTACAGTTGTGTGCACTGCTTGATGATCCTGAATCTCCAAAAAATTTTATTTGATAATTAAAGAATTGCTATTGCTGACTGCCCCAACTATGAACTGTCACTGAATTCCTCAAGGTAACAATTGGTTATGTTGGTGACTTATTTTAGCCATTGCAGTACAAATGGGTCACAGTTGAACAGCTTCAGTTGGAGAGATGGAGGGAGACCCACATCAGGATAACCCACAGCTCAGTGATTAGAACATGCTTCTGAGAGGTGTGAGACCCCTCTTCAAATACTTTCTCCCCCTCAGGCAGAGTGGAATGAAACCTGGGTCTCCCGCATCCCAGGTGATTTTTCTAATCACTAGGCTAAAATTTATAAGGTGGGTGGCAGCACCTCCTCCTCTGGCCAGATTTCAAATGGGACCCGATCTGTTAAGTGTCATCTGAGCACACCTACAAGGTTGGGCCCATCAGGCAAGATGGGTGGGTGGGCACCTGTCTTCCCTTTGTTTTGAATCACTGTAGGATTAGGAGGGAGATAGGTGTCTGGATGCCTACAGTGAGGCACCCAGAGGCAGACACTTAAGTGCTTAGGGAAATTTTACCCTGAAAACTTACGTACCAAGTGAGTTTAGGTTTCTGCAAGTTAGGAGGCACTTGAGAAGGAGTTTTGTGGATCACAGTGGTGCCTAAAATGGGAACTTAGGCACCTAAGTCTGGGGTTTTGGTGCCTAAGCACTTTTGTGGATCAGGGCCAGAGAGAGTAAAATGAAAAGTATCCAATAATTTTGGGTGCCAAATCTAAGATTACTAGGTCCTGATTTGTTTAGCGTACTTAGCATTATACAGCAATTTATATGTTCAAAGCATAGCTCCCATTTAGTTCGTTCGCAGTTGTGAGTGCTCAGCACTTCTGCAAATCAAACCCCAGGGTCTGAAGTCAGGCAGGCAGAAAATAAGAAACACACAATTAGCGACCACCTGTGGAAAGTTTGCTTTAAGTGACTTGTGTGGCATCAGAGAGAAACTCTCTGTGGAAGGGCAGGGATAGAATCCAGTTCTCCAGGGCAGCATTCAGCTGCTTTAATGAGATCATGCTTTATCTTCCCGTAATATCCTGCCTCACTCACTACACATCTTCCAACTTCGGCATCAAATGAGGCAGAAGTTCTACAGACAATGAATAAGGTGGGGTTCTGTAAAAGAATGTATATAATCATGTATTCAAAGTCTGTATTGTAATTAGCTTTGGCAGAATTTGATTTAAAACATAAGAATGGCCATACTGGGTCTGACCAATGGTCCATCTAGCCCAGTATCCTGTCTTCCAACAGTGGCTGGTGCTAGATGCTTCACAGGGAGTAAACCGAAGAGGGCAATTTATCTAGTGTTCCTTTCCCTGTCAGTCAGTTCCGGTGTCTGGCAGTCAGAGACTTAGGGACATCCAGAGCATGGGGTTGAACCCCTGACCATCTTGACTAATAGCTATTGGTGGTCCTATTGTTCATGAACTGACTTAATTATTTTTTTGAAACCAGTTATGCTTTTACTGGCAATGAGTTCGACAGGTTCACTATACGTTGTGTGAAGAAATACTTCCTTTAAAAAAAAAAAAAAAAAATCTCTTGCCTATTAATTTCAGTGGGTGACCCCTGGTTCTTATGTTATGTGAAGGGGTAAATAACACTTTTCCACCAAACCATTCATGATTTTATAGACCTCTATCATATCCCTTCATTGTCTCTTTTCTAAACGGAACAGTCCAATACTTTTAATCTCTCCTCTTATTAAAGCTGTTCCATACCCGTAATCATTTTTGTTGCCTTTCTCTGTTCTTTTTACAATTCTAGTATTTTTTATTTAGCCAGAGCAACCAGAACTGCACACAGTATTGAAGGTGTGGGCATACCACAGATTTATATAGTGGCATTATGATATTTTCTGTCTTATCTATCCATCTCCTTTTGGTTGCTAACACTATCTTAGCTTATTTGACTACTATGTCACATTGAGGAGATATTTTCAGAGATCTAGCCACAATGACTCCAACATCTCTTTCTTGAGTGGTAACAGCTAATTCAGAACCCATCGTTTTGTATGTAGAATTGGGATTACGTTATCCAATGTGCCTTTCCTTGGATTTATCAACATTGAATTTCAACTACCATTTTCTTGCCCAGTCACTCAGTTTTGTGAGATCCTTTTATAACTCTTCATAGTCTGGTTTGGAGTTAACTATCTTGAGTAATTTTGCATCATCTGCAAACTTTTTCACCTCACTATTTCTCCTTTTTCCAGATCATTTATGAATATGTCCCAGTACAGATACCTGGGGGACCCCATAATTTACCTCTCTCCACTGTGAAAAGTGACCATTTATTCCTACCCTTTGTTTCCTAACTTTTAATCAGTTATTGATCCATGAGAGGACCTTTCCCATGACTGCCTACTTTGCTGCAAAGCCTTTGGTGAGAGACCTTGTCCAAGACTTTCAGAAAGTACAAGAATACTTATATCCCCTGGATCACCCATGAATTCTAACAGGTGAGATTCCCCTTTACAAAAGCCATGTTGACTCTTACACAACATATTTTGTTCATTTATTTGTCTGATAATATGTGTTCTTTACTATAGTTTCTATCAGTGTGCCTGGTACTGAATTTAGGCTTACTGGCCTCCAGTGGCCAGGTTTGCGTCCTGAGCCATTTTTGTAATAATTGGCTTTACATTGGCTATCCACAAGTAATCTGATACAGAGGCTAATTTAATCGATAATTTACATACCCCAGTTAGTAGTTCTGTAATGTCATATTTGAGTTCCTTCAGAACTCTTGGGTGAATACAATCATGTCCTGTATTTTCTGTATTTTTATAATGTTGATGGATGACGAAGATCACAAAACTTGGTGACTGTGCAACAAAATGGCAGATGAAATTTAATGTTGGTAAATGCAAAGTAATGCACATTGGAAAACATGATCCCAACTATACATATACGATGATGGGGTCTAAATTAGCTGTTACCAGTCAAGAAAGAGATCTTGGAGTCATTGTGGATAGTTCTCTGAAAACATCCACTCAATGTGCAATGGCAGTCAAAAAAGCGAACAGTATGTTGGGAATCATCAAGAAAGGGGTAGATAATAAGACCAAAAATATCATATTGCCTCTATATAAATCCACAGTATATTCACACCTTGAATACTGGATGCAGATATGGTCGTCCCATCTCAAAATAAAAGATATATTGGAATTGGAAAAGGTTCAGAAAAGGGCAACAAAAATGATTAAGGGTATGGAACGGCTTCCCTATGAGGAAAGATTAATAAGACTGGGACTTTTCAGCTTGGAAAAGAGGCGACTAAGGGGGGATATGATAGAGGTCTACAAAATCATGAATGGTATAGAGAAGGTAAATACGGAAGCGTTATTTACTCCTCATAATACAAGAACAAGGGGCCACCAAATGAAATTAATAGGTAGCAGGTTTAAAACAAACACAAGAAAGCATTTTTTCATGCAACACACTGTCAACCTCTGGAACTCCTTGCCAGAGGGTGTTGTGAAAGCCAATACTATAACAGGGTTCAAAAGGGAGCAAGAGAGGTCCATCAATGGCTATTAGACAGGATGTGCAGGAATGGTGTCCCTAGCCTCTGTTTGCCAGAAGCTAGGATTCAGTGACATGGCATGGATCACTTGATGATAACCTGTCTGATCATTCCCTTTGGGGCACCTGCCATTGGCCACTGTCAGAGGACAGGATACTGGGCTTGATGGACCTTTGGTCTGACCCAGTATAGCCATTCTTATGTTCTTATATTTTAAAATATTTTTCTATTTTTATTTATTTAAATGTTCACAGTTGTGGAAAATTATTGGGAGGGTGAGACAATAATTATTTAATGGCAGTAAGATTGAGGTTCACAAAATCAAAGCTTTATAACTGTTAAGACACAAATGTTCAACATGAAATGTCAAAATATATGAAATAGACACATCAAATTTTCAAGCAGCATTTTTCTTACTTTGCCTATCTGTAAATTTCAATTATTGATAGAAATATTTTTCATCAGTTTGTGTAACCCTAACTCTAAACCTCCCGCACTGCAACTTGAGACCATTACTCTTTGTTCTGTCATCTGGTACCACTGAGAATAGTCTAGATCCATCCTCTTTAGAATCCCCTTTCAGGTAGTTAAAAGCAGCTATCAAATCCCTCCTCATTCTTCTCTTCTGCAGACTAAATAATCCCAGTTCCCTCATCCTCTCCTCATAAGTCATGTGCTCCAGACCCCTAACCATTTTTGTTGCCCTCTACTGGATTCTTTCCAATCTTTCCACATCCTTCTTATAGTGTGGGGCCCAAAACTGGACACAGTACTCCAGATGAGGCCTCACCAATGTCGTATAAAGGGGAACGATCACGTTCCTCGATCTGCTGGCAATGCCCCAACTTATACAGCCCAAAATGCCATTAGCCTTCTTTTTGGCAACAAGGGCACACTGTTGACTCATATCCAGCTTCTCGTCCACTGTAACCCCTAGGTCCTTTTCTGCAGAACTGCTGCCTAACCATTCGGTCCCTAGTCTGTAGCAGTGCATGGGATTCTTCCGTCCTAAGTGCAGGACTCTGCTTGTCCTTGCTGAACCTCATCAGAGTCCTTTTGGCCCAATCCTCTAATTTGTCTAGGTTCCACTGTATCCTATCCCTACCCTCCAGTGTATCAACTACTCCTCCCAGTTTAGTGTCATCTGCAAACTTGCTGAGGGTGCAGTCCACGCCATCCTCCAGATAATTAATGAAGATATTGAACAAAACAGACTACCTGATATCAGTTACCTACCTAATTTTCTATTTAGTGTCTGTTATCTGAATAAATCTCTGGTCTGCTAAGCGTATTTGTGTAGGCAATACAAAGGGGCCTTAAAAGTGGCCTAAGAAGGTTGGTGGAGAATCCCCCCGACACACCCTTAACACAAGCATTAAGCTACTAGGGCAGAGTAAGGGGAAGGAGGGAGCATCCTCCGTCTGTGCAGCCTTAACTGGTTCCAGGGCCAGGTGGACCACACTCTAGTACAGTGGTTCTCAAACGTTTGTACTGGAGACCCCTTTCATGTAGCAAGCCTCTGAGTGCAACCCCCCTAATAAATTAAAAACACTTTACAAATATATTTAGCACCATTATAAATGCTAGAGGCAAAGCGGGGTTTGGGGTGGAGGCTGACAACTTGTGACCCCCCATGTAATAACCTCGCGACCCCCCGAGGGGTCCTGACCCCTCGTTTGAGAACCCCTGCTCTAGTATGTCTGAATTTGGCCTTAGGTGTGTAATGTATCAGCACTGCCTGCTGGGATATACCTCCACTTACGTCAACAATGGTAGTGCCCACCAGCCACCCACATATCTTTGTAACATAAGTGAAAGAGAAGACCATTTCTTGGCCTGGTGCGGGCACAAATATAATAGTTTGTTTCTCAATGAACATGAAATATGTGTAAAAGTAAAACTTCCGGATAGGTGAAGGAGGTAGAGTACTACCTCATGCTGTTGAACACACACACACACACCACAACCACCACCAATCCTCCATCCAAAAATAAATCTCTTACCTAATTAAATTATTCTCCAACAGAGGGGGATCAAAGAGAATGATTTTTATGATCCCTTTCTGTAAAGCCTAAGAGGCACTGAGATGCCTCATTGATGGGGATAATATAAATACATAGATAAACAGACAACAAGAAGAGTGGTAAACGTATCATGATGGTGTTATCTTAAGTAACTATTGATATGGGAGATCCATGTAGCAATTCATTTTAAAAATGAACACGTAATGTTTATACTTACAAAGGATGAATTGGCCACACTTGTGTGTCTGATATGCTCTGCTTTGATACAGAATCAGGATAAGAATGCTGTGGACCAGATCAGTGCATTGTGTCTCTTAGCTCACTCAGTAGAAGTTCATGCATTTAGCTCCCAAGGTCCCAAGTTTGATCCTTGCTGCTGATGCCCCTGTGTGGGTCATCATTACAAGGGGTGGCCCCTATGGGGATTTCAGTCAATTCAACTGGGAAGTCTCTGAAGCTTTGAGATGCACTTCCCTGCCCAGGGGCAGTATGTAACCCCCTGCTTGCTCAGAGTGGTGCTCTGTCCCCCTCTAGTGGTGGGTAGGCCAGCTGGAGATAGCCTGCAATAGCCTTGGCTAAGAGATGCGTATCTTTCAGCTCAAGCTTTAGAGCTCCCAGGTTTGATCCCTGCTGCTGTCGCCCGTGTGGGTTGGCATTACAGAATCGTAACCCATGGAACTTGATTACTGACCTCTCAACATTTCTGGTTTTTGTGTTTTTTTTCATTGCAAAGGGGGTGAGGGCCTTCGGATTTCTTTTCACTATGTTATGCAGGATATCATTTTTTAAAACAAAGATTTGCAGTTTGGTGATATTGTGCTTAACCTTTCAACATTTGCTTTAGCAGGTTCTGTCTATTGAAGTCTGAGAATAATGTCCTCAATCTTCAGTCTGTACTTTTTACATGCTGATTATACTAGGCCTGTTTTACTCTGATTTACACTATTTCTACACCTGTCTTACTCCACTGACTTCAATGGAGCAACTCCAGTTTAAGGTTACGTCTACATTGGCAACTGGAGATGGATCAATGCCCATGATTGTACCAGAACCACCCCAACCATCCACATCTAACCCCAGGAAGCATAGGTTTCAAGGCATGTATGGGGCAAGACCATTAGCACACTTGAGAGGTGTGGCTACCATGCCAGTGTGCAGTGTGGATGAGGCTAAGGGACATGTCCCAAGCTCAGTAGTTCTCCAGCCGTTTTCCCACAATGAACAGAACCCTTTCTTGCCCGATCCTTACCCAAATCTAGAAAGGTCCCTATTCTCCTATTGTCACTGGTGGTAGCAAGTTGCGCTGACCACTTCAGAACATTTTTCCACTGCACTCCTTTCACCAACACATGTGAATAATGGAACGTGCTCCCAGAACAGCTGCCTGGTCAGCCAATCACACCCGGGTGCTCATTAGCTTGTGGTCAGAGTTCATTGTCCTCCATGACTTCTCCCGAAGCACCAGGAATGTACACTTGTATCTGGAAGTTTTGGGGAGACTGACACAGGAGGGCATTCACCATACACTGCCCCACGGCCAGGAATGGTCACTTGATCCTAATCTTCCACCAAGTTGGAAAGGAGAGAGGGGTAAGTGGGCACTGCCATCAACAAATGTGTGAAGGTGTCTATAATACCACTACCAAACAGCAAGGTGGATCCTAGAGTGTGTCCTGTGCTGCACAGAATCCTGGGATACTACCCCTCAAATGCTAGCACTAACCTCGTGTACCACAAAAAGGAAGTGTGGATGCAGGTAGTCCCAGGTATAGAGAATATACACCTCTACCCCGATATAATGCGACCCGATATAACATGAATTCGGATATAACGGTAAAGCAGCGCTCCAGGGGGGTGAGGCTGCGTGCTCTGGCGGATGAAAGCAAGTTCGATATAACGCTGTTTCACCTATAACGCGGTACGGTTTTTTGGCTCCCCAGGACAGCGTTATATCAGGGTAGAGGTGTACCCATATCCAGCACAGCGTATTTGGATACTCAATGCAGGCATGGGGCACATGCGAGAGCACAGACACTGCCCAGTGCCTGAGTATGTGTGCCAGTATAGGCATAGCTTAAGGTGGAGGAGAATTAGGCCTAGTGTAATCTTGTTTCAATTCACAAAATAGCAGTGTGGAGATATTTGAGCCATCCTGCAGCATGTTCCTCATGCTTGCATTAAAGATCCTCAGCTTTGTCCCCACTCTTATTTCTCTCCCTTTTCACACTTTCTTTTCAATCCTGTTAGATTGTTCTTTTTCTCCATCTTCAGAGGCGAATAAATGAGTTAATTGGTTTCTATCGAGACTTATCCAGTTGTAGTAACCAAAGTTTCTCATTGAGTTTCATGCTCATCTTCACATTTACTCTTGTTGCTGCCAAGCTCAGTGCAGCCTGACACTTCTGTGGCAGTCTCATCAGCCAGAAATTAAAATTGATAGCACCTGCAAAATCAAGATCTTCATTCTTGTGTGTGTGTGTGTGTGTGTGTGTGTGTGTGTTCTTTAAGATCTGTGAAGTACTCTCAGTGTTCCTTTAGCTTTTAGATATGTCTTCTGAATCAGTCAGCGATTTGAACAAGTAAACTGGTGACAGGTTAAAATGCTGTCAAAAGGATTATGAACATTCTCATCTTACGGATGTTTGGAATAGTGTGACCACGGTCCCAGTGGGGGCCAGCTGAGGTCACTCAATTAGGGTGAACTGCAAAGAATGGGGCAGATAAATTCCAAAGCTGGTGGATAATTCAATACTTAGATTTACCAAGCCAGCATAAAACAGCTTCTTAATTACTTCACTGGTTATTCAGGAGTCAATAACACAGTTCCCTTAAAGTACCCAGCCTCAGGCCTCCATCCAGGTACCCAAGTCAAATATGATGAAGATTCTTGTAAATCTTATTTCATCATATAAAAGAAAAGGTTCTACCAATCCCAAAGGATCAGACACATTACCTCCCAGGTTAATGAATATTCCAGATCTTACCCAAATACACGCATGCAGCCAATTTTTATCAACTAAACTAAAATGTATTTAAAAAGAGAAGAGAGAGTATGGTTAAAGGATCAATATGTATACAGACATGAGGTTCTTGATTCTTGAGGTTCAGATATATAGCAGAGATGGTGAGCTTTGTAGTTGCAAAGAGTTCTTTCAGAAATAGTTCATAGGTTATGGTCCAATGTCCAATATCATATTCAGGGCGGACCAGCCAGCACTGGGATCCAATCTGGCATCTTAAATTTCCCCTGATGAAGCATCAAGCAGATCTGAGATGACAGAATCAAGACCCAATAGTCTTGTATACAGTTTTCTAGCATCCACTTGACCATACAGTTCTCGATAAACAATAGGCTTTTGATGTAACTTTTTGCTTTCTAAACTCCACCAGTAATTAGTTACACAACTTAACATAGGGCAACTTATTCATGAAGCAGTCTATCACAAACTTCAAAAAGACATATAGACAATGACATTACTTCACCCAAGATTCATCTAAATGTTAATATTCCCTTTTGATCTATGAATTAATAGTTATAGTGACAGACAGGAATTGTCTGTTTATATGGCTAGCTTCTAAGATACACAGAATTAGTATCACTTCTAACTTCTAACAATAGAGGTTTGCATTTCAAAGTTCTAACCTATCTACCATGAATGGCCCTAATTACCATTCACATACCTTTCTAACTTGACTTTAAAGGTGGGCTTTGGGTCATTCAAGTTGCAAGCCGTTTAACCCTTTCTGGCCATGTATTATACTTTGTATATGATCCGTTGCAATTATATAACCATGGTAGCAATAATGATTCGCATGGTTATATTTTAATTAGACAACGTCACAAATAGTTTTTTGTTTTCATTTATTTTTAGCAAACATGCACAGCGGTGCTACTCTGATTACATGTCTTTTGAACTGGTTTAATAATCCCATGAAAAAAAAAAAATCACAGGAGAGGGTTCAGAGTTCATTGTACTTGATCGTTCACTGTGGGGTTAGTGTTGGAAGCATCTCAAAGCCATCTGATCCCCTCACTCTATCAAGAAATTGCTAGCCAATATCAAATGTTCTCCATCTACCTTTTCATTCCCCCATATCTCCCATTTATGCCAGCAGAGAATTTGGGTATTTGTATATAAGGGGGCACAACTCCACGGAAGTGGAAGTAGCTCTTGCAACTATTGTGAGCACCGACAAAGAGTTTTGAGGCTTATATAGGTGAAAATGTAGTCTGAGACTGGAATCTGACCTTGAGTAATCCCGTGATGGGGTTTTTTTGTTTTGTTTTTGCATCAAGGATGGTAAGGCACCTTGGAATGTGGCTGCTTAGAATATAGGCAGACAGGATAAATCCCAAACTTTCAGGCCTACCTGTGCCAATGGCCTATCCTAGTCACTATTCTGGGAAACAGGAGAACTACATGACCCATATAAAAATTGGCTGGTGATTTTTTTTTTGTTACTGGTACAGCCATATACTGTATTCAAATGAAATCATTAAAAGAAACACACTCCAGAAGAACAGGCTTGCCTTTGGAAAAGAAACCAGCAACCTCAGTTTGTGGTGCAATCAAAGAAAATTTCTTTAAAATACTATTTCAGTGGTACCTCACACCAGTTAGTTTAAAATACAGAGATTCAATGGGGGTAAATGTTGGAGAAATTGTGGTGAAAGAGGAGATTATGTGCGTAAACGGTAGATACATCCAGTCATTTGAGAGTATTGATGCGATTTGTAACCACATATTACAAATTGTTGGCTATTGATTACCAAATGATCATCTGATAATCCTCCTGGAGCTTCCTAGCAGAAATGGTCACACTCAAAGAAGTGAATACTTAATCTCTCATCTGCTGGTAGCGGCTAAGATACTAATAGCCTCTCATTGGGAAAAGACAAATAGCCCTAAATTAGAGGAGTTTGTTACGGAAAAGTTAACACAGTAATTCCATACCATCAAAATAGAGAGAGGGCAAATAGATCCGTCACTACGGAATAAATGGTAACCAAATATCTAAGTATGATCATCTGGGAGGGGTCGGGGGTGGAGAGGCACACCTGTCCATTTGTTCTGAATATTAATGTTCAATAGATGCATCGGGCTTGATAAATATGAAGAAAGTCTGTAGTTGCACTCAGTTGAATAAAATCACCAAAAAACCCCGCCATGTCCTGGGTGGCGTAAAAAAACTCACTCTGTAATATGGTAACACTCTGGTAAATAGAGCAATTTGATAATTATATTATTGCCCAATGTTTCTCTAAACAAAAAGAGAAGCTCCGTGATTTAGTGATTAAGGTTTTATTTCTGATGTTGACATGGAGGTGATTTGTAAACCTGTTAAAAACTTTGTAAGAAAATAGGAAAAAAAAAATGTTCAAAAATGGGAAATTGAAGGAAGGTGGGAGTTGCAAGAAGAGGTGATCAAATGAACATAGGCAGAAGGAGAAATTAGCTAGGGTCTGATTCTGAATGAGGAGAGGGGCAAATGACTTCTGTTAAAATGGGACCTCAGACAAGTTTGAAAATATTTAGTTTAACTTTTTAGAAACCTTTGAATTCCTAGTGGATGGAAACTGAAATGTCCCTCTCCTTTCCCCTGCCTGCCCCCTTCCTCCCTTTACTTCCCTCCCCTTCCCGCTTCTCTACTTTTTTTGTTCTTTTGTCTTTTTTTGTGGTTTCCCCTTATTTCTAAGGAAAGAAATCAATAAAATATAAATAAAAAAGTCACATCTCTTCCTTTAGTTTAAGGGAGCAGCACTTGCAACTGCATAGCCTGAAGTATTTCTTTTGACCAGTGAGCAAGTAAGCCAATCAGATGGATTAGGGTTTTTAACTAGGATCTGAGAGTAAATCATTTAAATCATTTTGGAGCAATGCACGCATCTTCTTGTGGCTCCTGTGTGTAATTACAAGAACAAGACCTGGAGTGCTTTTTTTTTTTTTTTTTTTTTTTTTTAAAGTGGATCTATGATTTCATTTCCAGTGAATGGGCTTATGCTAACCTCTAGGTCATCTGTCCTGTCTTTGTAAGATGATCTTAGCTGGGGTCTTAAATGTAAAAGAGTTTCCAAGATGTACACAGCTCATCTGTGCACCAAAACATGTGTAATGGTCACAGAAATACATTTGTCTTTAACTAGAACAAACTGCTACAATTATTTCGGTCGATATATTATGACAGCTGTAAACTGTAACTCTCTAACCCAGGCAGATAGGTAACAGAATGGAGGAAAATAGCACCCTTATGTTTCATTTTTTAAAAACAACAACAACGTAATTGGGGCATTACAAATAATTAGTTGCAATGATTCCAAGCCGCCACAAGGTGGCAAGAGACATAGTGGGATCTCAGATAAGGCTTGATTTAAAAGCGCATTAGTAAAATTATACAGCAGTCCCACTGGATTTTTGTTATAAAGGAGAAGACACTGGCTTAGTCAACAATTGTTGTGTGATGGTTATTGATTTGAATGGATGGTTTTGTCTTAAAGCCAACCCCTGTCAAAAACAAATGCATGGGCTGCTTGAAGAAAGAGCTTGGCCTAGGCAATGTCAGGGAGAAATATGCTAGCGGGCAGACTTAGCTAAAGGAACGATGAATAGAGATGGCAAGAACCTTGCAAGAAACTAACTTTTTAGTTTTACAAATACATGAATCGTGCAAGGAATGAAACAAGTGCCTGCACTGAAATCTTCATTGTATGCATTACTCTTATTTTCTTTAGCACAAGTAACATGCCTGCAGCCTGGGGATTAGACTAGTAGACCCCAAAGGCAAGAGTTGTATAGCTGGGAGAGGGGCAATTTGGATCCTTCTGTAAAATGGGGAATTAAAAATTTGATAATGAAAGCCATCATATTTCTTATAGAGGGAGGGCATGTTAGTTAAAATATATTCAACTACCTAGCCTCATTTTGCTGTAGCTTTAACTGAACTGCAGGAATACATCCTGAAAGCATTAATGGAAGGTCTACATCTGTTGTAAATCCTCATATCAGAAAAGTCTTTATTTACCACATTTTTAGTGTCACTTGCCAGATGTTTTGGAATGAATATTAAGATGCTTGACATGAAAGTCGTATTATTTATATTGCCTTTGAAAGTATTCCATAGTAAAGATGTGCCTTGTTAAAATGTGGACTATGCAGGCAATTCCCTGAATACCCAATGTAAAGTCAGTTTCATGTCATCTGTATTTTATTAAAGTTGTTCAATAAATGCTCTCCCATAACTTTGATAGATACACAAACCTAACCTATAGCAATATTTATATTCCAGGGCATGTGGATACTGCATTTACAAATATGATTTTGCTTTTTCACTACAAGTTTCAGCTTGTCATTGCATAGCACTCGACCATATCACTACAATGGCAGGTAAGAGACTACCTAAAAAAATATTTGTTGGCCAAGGGACCCAGAGGAAACACAATAAAGATAGTCTGCAAGCCAATGCCAGCATATAATATTACATTGTCTTACGCACACACTGCTTGCAGCAGAGCGAAATGGAGGATATGAATTTGAAATGGCATCATACTATTGAAACACTCATCCCGCATGCCATAGGTGTAGGGAAGAAGCCAAACAGGTTACCAAAAATAACCTTTATTGGATCTATGAATAAGAGAGCACATCTTGCATTGGCTTAATCATTCATCTGCAGTCCCATACCCATCAAATGATCACTTAGCTGATGGACTACAAATAAATCCTTTTGATGAGTGACACAAAATAACTTACCAGAATTTGCTTTTAACTAAGTTCCCAGCAAGCTAGATTTTTTTTTCCTAATCAACAGTTTTACTTTAAACTATTTGCTCTGTTCAGAAAAAAATATATGGAGAATGACAAATTCTTATCTTCTCAGTCATCTTGGTGTCAGCACATTTTCAGTATTGTCTCTAGGGAGTCACTGTTTTTCTCTACTTTCCTCTAATGTAGAAAGACCTCAAGATGTCAATGAATTTTATCTATTGGATATACAAGAAGGTCTTGTCACCTTTTTAACTGACTAATGTCAAATGAATTTCACTCACTACCTAGTAAGGCCACGTTGTACAGTTCAAATATTTGCTAATTTAGGCTGTCTTTTATATTTAGTTCAGTGTTCACTGATTCTAATTGACAATCCATTAAATCGTCTTTGAATTCTTTATTTTTTCTGATCTCATGCTGGCTGACATTTGTGGCTCTAGCTATAAGGAGAGGAAAACTGTTTTGTTTTGTTTGTTTGTTTGTTTGTTTTTTCCAAACTGTAGCAGGAAGCCAAGCAAGAGCAGACTTGGGAAAGGTTGTAGGCAGAAACACTACAGTGAAAAAGAGTGAGATGTAGAAGAGCATTAGGATTAATAGTGATTTGCATATTCTAATAAAAATACTTCTTTAGTGTTAGAAGATGTAATTGACTCTTTCTGTGATTCTTTCCCACTTTCATATGGTATTGGCTAAGCATGTGATGACTTAATTTCCTCATTTTGAGGAATTCCATGATTGAATTTGGTGGCTGGAGGGAGTTATAAAATTACAGGCATTTAGATGCTAGGACCTGCCTGCTGAAGTTAGATATAGGGCTGTGGTCTGCATCTGTTCTTTTTTAATCCATTCCCTATAACAAAAGCTGCCAAAGAAAATCAGAAAATTGTCTAGTTGACAAAAAAATAATATATTTTGAAATTTGTTTTCAGTCTGATTTGGAAGAATCCCAATTTTTTTTTTAAAAGTCATGCAAACCAGAATTTTCCTAAAGTTTTTATTCCAGAAATCTAGACACATGGTGTTTCCAACACAAAATGTGTTCAATGTGGCAGCTGCTGAGTGAAGTTGACATGAATCTTGTCAATTTCACTGCTGCTAGTCAGTGGTGGGCAGCTGTGAAACTGACAAGACGTGTGTCAACTTCATTCAGTAGCTGCCAGGGCTTTCAGGATCTGTAGCTCTGGGAGCAGCCCCACTATGTGCAATGCCTGTGCTTGGGGACCCCAGGCCTTCCAGATTCCTAGGACAGCTGGCTCACCGGCTGCAGGAGTCAGGTAGCCGAGGCATCTGGAACCCCTGGAGCCCCCGGCCTGGAGTTGTCAGCACAGCAGAACTTGTGTAGACGCTGAAAGTCTATCTCAGAGTACCAGGTGCCTAGTTTCATAGGAGAGAGTCTGGAAGTCATGAGAATCCACATTCAAGACAGGGTTCTCAAGGCTTCCAGGTTCCCCGCTGCAGAGACAGGAGCAGAGACTTGGTTAGAACCTGAGCTTCTAGGCTCTGGACTCTGCAACAGGGACCCTGGAAGCCTTGGGGTTCCCAGTACTGGGGCTTTTCACATGGCTGGGCAGCCTGCCAGCTCCTGTGGTAGGACAGAAGGCAGGATTCCATTGGAACCCTGCCTCTGGTTCATCAAAAGTTTGTCAAAATCAATAGGTTTCCACAACACATTTTTCAAGCAGCCCTGCTTATAGCATGGCAGTCCCATTGGCTAGAAGATTGTTGCTTCTGCTGTAGACACAATCTCCTGGGAATTCAGGCAAGCTTCTAAAGGGCTGCTTCATAGAGTGGGTCCTCCCTCCCAGACATGCGAGCAGCCTCCTCCAAAAACAAATACTAGTCCACTCTGTCTTCAAAATGTGCCCCAACCCTCTCACCCTTCTTTCAGGGATACAATCAAATTTAAACAAATGTTTGTCCTTTCCTATATTACAAATAGGAGAACGTCATTTGTGCCTTACTTCAGTCTGGCCTCTCTCCTAGTATACTGCCACTAACTGATGTTGGCCTCCAACAGAAGATGTTAGGTCCTGGCCAACAAGGAATGCCAGTCAACACCAGATAGATTATTGTGGAACATTAAAGAGGACAAAAGACTTTGTTGCTCTGCTCTCTCCCCCCTTCCCCCACCCCCTGCAAGAAGATGAGTCATGCAAGTGAATTCCTCCCTCCAGGAGAGTCTGCAGCTCAGAACACGTGGCGGAAGGGAATAAAAACCCCTAACAAGAAAGAACTGGATCTCTATGCTGCTTGGACTCTGGGGGAGGGGGCAAGGCTTTCTAGGCATAAGCAAGAGAACAACAGTGTTTAGCCTGAGTTAGCCCTAAAGGACACACAGAGCTTGCTTATTATAGAAGCTTTGATTATTTGAGACACTTAAGATTGCAACTCATTTCTGTATATATGTTTACCTATGTTAACCTTGAAAATAACTCATTTCCTTTACCTACAAATTTATGAATAGGCAGTTTATTATAGGATTACAAGGATTGTCTTTGATGTGAGATCTAAAGTGCAGTTGACCTGGGCTAAATACCTTATACTTTGGAGATGGGAGTAACTTGAATGTTGCTGTGATTCTTGTTGAAAGGGAGGTTAAACCTTAGGGTGGTTAAACCTAACTGCCAGGGTGGTTAAATACTGGAATAAACTGCCTAGGGAGGTTGTGAAATCTCCATCTCTGGAGATATTTAAGAGTAGGTTAGATAAATGTCTATCCGGGATGGTCTAGACAGTATTTGGTCCTGCCATGAGGGCAGGGGACTGGACTTGATGACCTCTCGAGGTCCCTTCCAGTCCTAGAATCTATGAATCTGTCAAAACCGTAGGCTTACCTATGTGGCAAGATAAATTGGAGTACCCAAGGGGATTGTATCAGAGGGGTAGCCGTGTTAGTCTGAATCTGTAAAAAGCAACAGAGGGTCCTGTGGCACCTTTGAGACTAACAGAAGTATTGGGAGCATAAGCTTTCGTGGGTAAGAACCTCACTTCTTCAGATGCAAGTTATAAATCCAAGGGGATTGTGACTCCATGTTAAGGTTCTTATAGTGCCCAAGGAGTGTACATTGAGTGGGGTGAAATATTGGAACAGCCTTCCGAGGGAAACGGTGGGGGCAAAGGACCTGTCTGGTTTTAAGATTAAGCTAGATAAGTTTATGGAGGGAATGGTTTAATGGGATAACATGATTTTAGTCAAAGGAACAGCGTGCCATGGCAGGTAAATAGTATAATGGCTAATGAGGGTCAGGCTGGAGAATCTTGCCTATGTGCTCGGGGTTTTACTGATCGCCATATTTGGGGTCGGGAAGGAATTTTCCTGCAGGGTAGATTGGCAGAGGCCCTGGAAGCTTTTCGCCTTCCTCCGCAGCATGGGGCAGGGATCACTAGCAGGAGGATTCTCTGCTAATTGAAGTCTCTAAGCCACAGGATTTGGGGACTTCAACAGCAGAGTCAAGGGAAAGGGTAGGGACGGCTTTGTGGCCTGCATCATGCGGGAGGTCAGACCAGATGATCATAATGGTCCCTTCTGACCTTAAAGTCTATGAGTCTATGAGTGTACATTGACAGTTAATTGATGAAATCTAAGTATAGAACTCACAGACAATTTAGGGTTTGTGCCTTGAGTCTTAAGTCTGCCCTGAGGTTGGTACTCACACTCTTGAGCCACTAAGGGACAGCTTGACATGGGGTAACCAGGATCCAGGGTCACGGACCTCTGGTTATAACAACTCCCATCTTCACAAGGGTTGTGCAGTTTGGAGTGATCCCAAGTTGGAATCGCTCTGCCACCTTCTTGCTTTGGCTGGATTAGTTACTAGACTAACAGAGTGCTTGTCCCCATCTTCAGGCATGCCCACAAAGCATCTAGAACTCTAAAATTAAGAGGAATGCACACTCTGGAGTGAGGTCACTGGTGGCAATATAAATGTAGTAAGTTGGATAAGTTTTATTTATTACTTTAAACTTCATTTATTAATTGATTAATGAAGTACCCCTACTGTCTTAAAGTGGTTGTAACATTTTAATTTGGGCTGTCACACGATTAAAGCAATTAATTGTGCCATTAAACAACAATAGAATACCATTTATTTAAAATATTTTTGAATGTTTACTACATTTTCAAATATATTGATTTCAATTACAACACAAAATACGAAGTGTACAATGCTCACTTTATATTTATTTTTATTACAAATATTTGCACTGTAAAAAACAAAAATTGTATCTTTCAATTCATCTCATACAAGTACTGTAGAGCAATCTCTTTATCATGAAAGTAGAACTTACAAATGTATATTTATGTAAAAAAAAAACCTGCATTCAAAAATAAAACAATGTAAAACTGCAGAGCCTATAAGTCCACTCAGTCCTACTTCTTGGTCAGCCAATCACTCAGACAAACAAGGCTGGTTACAATTTGCAGGAGATAATACTGCCTGCTTCTTGTTTACAATGTCATCTGAAAGTGAGAATTGCATGGCACTATTTTAGCTGGTGTTGCAAGATATTTACATGCCACATGTGTCAAAGATTCATATGTCCCTTCATGCTTCAACCATTCATTCATTCCAGAGGACATGCTTCCATGCTGATGATGGGTTCTGCTCAATAACGATCCAAGTCAGTGCAGACTGGTGCATGTTCATTTTCATTATCTGAGTTAGATGCCACCAGCAAAAGGTTGATTTTCTTTTTTGGTGGTTCGGGATCTGTAGTTTTTGCATTAGAGTGTTGCTCTTTTAAGACTTCTAAAAGCATGCTCCACACCTCGTCCCTCTCAGATTTTGGATAGCACTTCAGATTCCTAAAACTTGGGTCGAGTGCTGTAGATATTTTTAGATATTTTTAAAAATCTCCCATCGGTACCTGTTTTGTCAACTCCGCTGTGAAAGTGTTCTTAAAATGAACATGTGCTGGGTCATCATCTGAGACTGCTATAACATGAAATATATGCAGAATGCAGGTAAAACAGAACAGGAGAGATACATTCTCCCCCCAAGGACTACTGTCACAAATTTAATTGACACACTATTTTTTAAACGAGCATCATCAGCATGGAAGCATGTCCTTTGGAATGGTGGCCAAAGCATGGAAGGTACATATGAATGTTTAGCATTTCTGGCATGTAAATACCTTGCAATGCCAGCTACAAAAGAGCCATGCAAACGCCTGTTCTCACTTTCAGGTGACATTGTAAATAAGAAGCAGGCAGCATTATCTCCTGCAAATTGTAACCAACCTTGTTTGTCTTAGTGATTGGCAGAATAAGAAGTAGGACTGAGTGGACTTGTAGGCTTTTTTACACTGTTTTGGTTTTAAGTGTAGTTATGTAACCAAAAAAATCTGCATTTGTAAGTTACACTTTCACAATAAAGAGATTGCACTTCAGTACTTGTATGAGGTGAACTGAAAAATACTAGTTTTTATCATTTTTACAGTGTATATATTTGTAATAAAAATAATAATATAAAGTGAACACTGTGCACTTTGTATTCTGTGTTGTAATTGAAATCAATATTGAAAATGTAGAAAAATATCCACAAATATTTAATACATTTCAATTGGTATTCTATTGTTATAAGTGCAATTAATCACAATTAATTTTTGAGTTAATCGCGTGAGTTAACTGCGATTAATTGACAGCCCTAATTTTAATTAATCTCTGTCTATTATATCATATATTTCTAAGTTGTTAAATAAAGGTGTATTAACTCTAATCTGGGAGTATATTGTTTATCTAGAGTTTATAATTGGTACGTTGGAGTTAGCCCCAGTGCATAGATTAGTTCACATTTATTCTTGGAGGCTCTCAAGGCACACCAGTGAGTGTATACAGGGCGCAGCCAGATGGAGGCACCGCCAAGATTAATTTCCTTATAGGTAAAAGGACTGCAGCAGAGGGGTGGAGAGAGGATTCCTGTCTACTCAACATCACCACTGGGATATTCAGGATCTCCTTTACTGTCGACAATATCAGGTATCCAGGGACACAGGTGAGTGGTGCCTGCTCCTGAGTAAACCAGGCAGGAAAGGTGGTGATGGTGGGGAGTTATGTTAATAATGTATAAAAATAACAATGGCCCAGATTTGGCCACTTCAGTTAGAGAAACATGCAGCTGATATTGAGAATGCCCAGAGAAGGATCCAGTTGGATTTATCTATGATGAGAGACTCCATCATAGACAATCCATAAAAAAACTCCAATTTCTTTAGCCTGGAAAAGAGGCACATGGAACCTAACTTGATTTGAGCAATTCAAAATTTAAGAAGGTGTAAAAGTGAAAGTTGATCAATCCCTCCCTTTCATCCAATCCCTAGCTACAAGAATGAGGTGATGGTTACTGAAAATTTAGGTCAGCAAAGTTCGAAAAAATAAGAGGGCATAATGCTTTTCTTGCCATATAGGCAGTGTGTGGAATTCAGTGCTACATGGGCTAGTTAGGTATGTATAGTGTATAGCAGGGGTCGGCAACCTCTGGCACACGGCTCACCAGGGTAAGCACCCTGATGGGCCGGGCCAGTTTGTTTACCTGCCACATCCGCAGGTTCGCCGATCGCGGCTCCCACTGGCCGCGGTTCGCTGCTCCAGGCCAATGGGGGTGGTGGGAAGCCACGGCCAGCACATCCCTCGGCTCGCGCCATTTCCGTAGCCCCCATTGGCATGGAGTGGCGAACTGCGGCCAGTGGGAGCCGCGATCGGCTGAACCTGTGGATGCGGCAGGTAAACAAACTGTCCGGGCCGCCAGGGTGCTTACCCTGGCAAGCCATGTGCCAGAGGTTGCCGATCCCTGGTGTATAGAGTAGGAAAAGGGCAGGATAATATCAGGCTGAGAAGTAAGGTATATGCAAGCAGTGACCTCCCAAATTCATGCTTTATGGATTGCATACATTATTCATCTGCAGGGGCCAAAGTATTCTCTCTCCCCACTTACAGCAGTGCACTAGAGACCTGGAGTATCAAGCAAGCGAGTGATCTCATCTTCTGCAGAAGCATCATGTTTTGGCCCATTAAAGAGGAAGGACACCAAAGATCACAAGTCAGACAAGGGAAGAGAATAAATATGAGTTTTATTCATATTGGTGTCTTTTATCTTTCATAGGCTTTCATTGGCAGCATTTGTAATAATTCAGTGAATCAGTTCAGTTGTTCAAACTTCATCTAGATTTTTTTTTAAAGCTTTTAATAAATTGTGTGAGGCAACCACGACTCTGATTAGCATTTGCATTGGCAGACTTAGCAGAAAGGCCAGAGACTGAGGGCTCAGTCCTGAAAGACAATTACTCTGTCCTTGATGTGGCAAAGCACTTACGCATCAGCTTAACTTTAAACTCTTGGTCCCAGTGTAATCAATGGAACTACTCATATTGATTAAATGTTGTGCTGGATCAGGGACAGAATGTTCAACACTCTGCAGAACTGAATCCTGAAAAAGCTTGAAGATCGAACTCTGAACCCTTTCACTCCTAAAAGTAGTCCTTCTAGATCATGAAGGACATATATAAGAATGAGAAAGCTTGCATGCAGTGCCCTTTCTGCTTCGGCAGGAATAATGAAAAATAGAATTTTAGTGCTAAAATGTCCCTCTACACTTTCATTCATTAACTGAACTATTTGCCTTTCCTACCATAGAGTATGAATAACATAGGCCAAAGCCAACACTTCAGATCCCCAGATATGAAATGATCCCTATAATTTTTATTCTAAATTTCAAAATTGGAAAGGGTTGGTCAAACGGAGCCAGATAGTGTGAGAAAAGCTGCTCCCTCAATTTCTTGGCACAAACTATCAACATCTTCACAAGAATAGCTGATCTTGAGATGTCCAGCATCCAATATGATAGACATCTTACAAAATCATTCCAGCTACAGGAGTGTGTTATTTTGGAGCATGGGAACTGTTTAAATAATTTTGGCACCAGTAATCTAAACCAGAGCCTAATTGAATCCTCAATGACAAACCTATGCCTAAACCTAGTTCAAATCTAAATTCTATCTCTCCATCCTATATGTTCTCCAATAGCTACTAGTGAGAGAGGTAGGGGTAGGTATAAGAGGAGTTAATATTGAGAGTCTATTAGGTGTATTTGATGTCACCTAAAAACAATAAAACTTAACTGGAGTTAGAATCTGTAATACTTCTCACTGAGGATAAACTTGTCTTTACAGATCAAATTTCAATATATGAAATATAAATTTCTTTATATCTGAAATGCAAATAAGTTACATAATTCTATCATGGCATGGAAAAAGGATGTTTTAAATTCATATTTCAGAAGCTGTAAATAGAGCTTTGTCTTTTGGTCTTTATCCCATCTATGTGGGTTTGGCTTTTCAAGTCCTTCTCCATTCCAGACTGTCTTGAAGCGGTTCCTTGGACACGCCACAGCTAATCAAATCCTTTTGTAGGACATCCATCCATCTAGTTTGGGTCTTCCAACCTTCCTCTTACACTCCACTTCTAAGTTTAACATCCTGTTTTCTACATAGTCCTTTCACATGCCCAAACCATCTAAGCCTGGATTCCGTCAGCTTTTCTAGAATTGATACCACCTTCATACTTCCTCTTATTTGTTTACTGTGAACATAATCTATCAGGCTAACTCAGCCCATCTTAACATTTACACTGTATTCATGATCGGCTCCTGTCTCATCCTCAGTGACCAGCATTTGGAGTTATACAAAAATGCAGGCCTAATTACCATTGTGTACATCTTACTTTTCAATGTGGTAGGCATTCTCCCAAAGAGAGCTTTGGCAAACCTTTATTCTGGTATTGGTTCATAATGGTTCCTGCTCACATTTTTTTGTTTTGTTTGGGTTTTGTGTTTGTTTTGCCTTTAATTTATGAAGAAACCCAAACCCTGAAATGACACTCGGCCAAAATAAACATGTTTGCCGTGGTTTGGGGTCAAAAACAACTTGTAACCATCAAATTTATCCATGGTTCCCATTCAGAATAATCACTTGGCATAGGTTTGCTCAGGTTCATGAAGCTGGCCTATAATTCAGGTTACTAGGCACTTAAAAAGTATGATGATGAGTGGTATAAATACCTAGCTAGATGGAATGGTTTCTATAGTTGGCAAACTTTTAGCTGTAGTGACCGTACAAAGTGATATGTATCACTCATAATATGTAACCTTTTTTTATTAAAATGAAAGCTTTGATACAAGATTACCATGGCAACATGTTAGTGCTTCTTCAGTCATGACAGACTCTTTGTTGTAGTGAGTCCAAGATACAGCATGGCTGGGTCTGTACTGTACAAGCCTGCACAGACTACCTGTCCCTGTTAGTGCAGCCAGAAATGTCACCAGCCAAGAACCTGAGATGGGGAGAGAGATTGCCTGGTCATATTGATGTCCTTCTGTTGAAATACCTTTCAACTAATTTCTGTCCTACAGCCTCTGGATCTGATTCTCCACTGCCTTGCTTCTTGTGTAGTTGCTTTCACCTGTGCAAAGGGGGCATAAAACATGGCCATTCAGATCTAGTAGCAGCTTGCACTCACTGTGTTTAGTTTGCACAGGGGTAAATGACTATTGACGGCACTGGAAAATTAGTGCCTGCATATTCTGTACTGAATAATATAGGGATATAGCCCCAGCTACTGTAAATCACTGTAGGTCCATTAAGCTTGTCATATTAAATTAATATGATGCAAAAAACCCTAGGTTTTTTTTTAACCTTTCCTCCAATGTTTAATAGATGTGCTGTTTTAGGAGTGTCTCTCTGCTTTTAAAAAGGAGTACAATGTCTGCAATACTCTAACAATACAAACATAGCAGACATTCTCCACAAGGGGGAGGGGGAGAAATAAACTTACACAAATATACACATCTGCTTATGTACCCACGGTTTGCACAATGATGACATTATACTAAAATAAATACAGAAAGTGAGGGTCTCTGTGGGGAATAACACAACAATGACCATTGCCACAAATGGTCTTCTTTTAACTTCTTGTATTACTTAACATTGTCTTAGGCTAGGTCTACGCTACCCGCCTGAATCGGCGGGTAGAAATCGATCTCTCGGGGATCGAATTATCGTGTCTCGTTGGGACGCGACAATCGATCCCTGAATTGATGCTCTTACTGCACCAGCGGAGGTGGGAGTAAGCACCGTCGATGGGGAGCCGCGAAGGTCAATTTTGCCGCTGTCCTCACAGCGGGGTAAGTCGGCTCCGATACGTCGAATTCAGCTACGCTATTCGCGTAGCTGAATTTGCGTATCTTAAATCGACTCCCCCCTGTAGTGAAGACCTGCCCTTAGTGTACAACACCATATTTGCCACAATATCAAGGTGGATTTCCTTTAGCAGTTGGTTATTTTACTACGTTATTAAAAAAGATATCAATAAATGTTGCAAAAAAATCTGTTGCTGTCATTTTACAAAGAACTAACAACATGGAAATCATCATTTCATGTTGCTATCTTTTATACACAAAAAATCCCAAAATGGCATTAGAAGTCTTGTTTCTTAATTGTGGCTTTAATTTTGCTTTTTTATGCAAATATTATATGCCATAGCAGGAGGCAGACAAAAGCAGTTATCAGAGGAGTGTCTAGCACCAAAAAAAAAATAGATCAATTACTAGAATAAAGATATAAGGGAAGGCAAGAGAGCCTGATAAAGAGAAACCAGGAATACAAACTTTTCCTGTTAGCCTCTCTGTGAAAGGAGAAATAAAATGATTGCACTTGAAATGAGTCATTAAGTGACCAAAGGGTGCTTCCTGGAGTAAAATGAGAGAAACTCTCAAAGCAAACTATGTTAATTATAAGATGTTAATCAGATTCATATTTTTCCCCATCACAATTGAAGAAAATATTCCTGGGCTTTGTGGCTAATTTTCAAAGTTCCATGCATGGATTTAGCCACAGGACCATGAAAAGAATTTAGTCATTTAACAAGTATGGTCTACTTGTCAGTGGACAGGTGTCGTTTGCAAAAGTCACATATTAGTTGGCATCACTTGGTGATTTCTTGACTTCCCTGCTGAGATTGATGACATGTTGAATAGGGATAGAGGTCAAACCAGCCTCTCTTCTCTAGAGGTGTCAGGTCAAGGTTGGAGAATATTGACAGGGTAGGATGGTAGAGCTATGCTGCTGTTATACATGCTGCCTATCATAGGATCTGTGGTAGAGTTATCTGGATTTGCTTCACAAGCATAGCTGTGAATTGCAAAATAAAACTTTTTCCAATTTCTCCAAGAATTTCTGCACTGGGTCAAAAGGAAAACATCACTTCTGAGCACAAAGGCAGCTTTTTGCAGTGCAGTAGTGATGGGGGTTTTTCCGGGGGCGGGAGGAAGAGGACTTTTCAAAGCTGAAAAGTCACTGCAGTAAGGAGAAGGAAGTTCTAGTGATTAGTCCCCTCACCTAGGACTCTGGAAATCTGGATTTAGTTCCCTGCTCCACCACAGACTTCCTTTGCAACTGTGGGCAAATCACTTAGTCCCTCTGTACCTCAGTTCACCATGTGTAAAATGTGGTTAATAGTACTTCCAACCTATGAGAAGTGAGGAGTATAAATACATTATGAGGTGCTCAGATACTAGTGTAAGGGGATGGGATGGACCATATAAGTACCTAATTGCTTTTAGCTCTTAATTTTCTCCTCTGGCTTCTTACTCTGGAGCAGCTATAAGCTGAAGAACACACCTGGTAAGGATTTTAGACCCCGCAGAATTAAAGCCAAAGAGAATACAATCCTATCACATCAGTGAAGAACAGTCTCTTTGGACTGACATTCCTAATGGGTTCTTCTTCCCAGCAGGTAGAATAACAGCCACAACCAATGACACCCTTCTTCTCATCAGGAATCTGGGCAGCTCCAGAGGAACTAAATGGTTAGATGGTACAAATTTTGTCGTGAGTACTATTCAGAAGAGCTGGGTCAGAAAATGGATTTTCCATCTCAAAGAGTTTGAAAAACAGTGTACCACACATGAAAATGAGAAGCCAAAACTTTACATTTTCATGAAATGAAATGCTGAAAAAAATTGTTTTGGGACAATACAAACATTTCTATTTTGACCCTTTTTAGTTAGATAAAAAAGCAAATTTCAAACCACAAAGTCTCTATGAAACAAAAACATTGAAATTTTGCATTGCAAAAGTGTCAAAACCATTTTTTAAAAAATGAAATTGTCAAAATGAACAATATTTTTAGGAAATTGTGTTTAATCAAAACAGCATTTTCAAATGGAAGACTGTTTTGAGGGAAATATTTCAACAGCTCTACTATTCAGTTTCATCAGCCCTTTGCGTATAATGCCTACAAACTTTGAGGCTCATACTTCATTTGACCCTCTCTCCACACTGAATATACATTTTCCTATTACCCCAAATTGAAGGTCAATCTTCAAACCCTGTGATGTTGTTTTTCACCAGTTTTGTTCGTAATGAATATTTCTTTTTGCACTTCTCTGTAAATCCATAGCACATTCATGTCAAGTCAACTGTGGGTTTGATTCCTTCAAGACATTTATCTTTTTGTTGCATTTCCCCAAATCCACACATTACTGTATATGCCTTGGGCTTCTGAGTGGAATCAATAGTATTACCATGCAATTTATATTTCATAATCACTGCTTTTGTGAATTGGTGTAATCTTCAAAGCTAGCTACTTAAAATTGCTGTGATAAAGAACCATTTCCAACAAGTCCTCACACAATGTCTTAGTGGTAATTGCTGAGACAGCACTGGCGGTAACCTTAAATTGGAAATTGGTACAAGCACTATTGCATGGAACATATTTCACACTTAACTGCAGCTAGTTGGGCACATATACTAGTTCATACCTAATTTAGATACCTGAAGTACCCTTCCAAATCATGCAATTTGCACATGCACTTGGTCATGATGGTGCTTATCAAGCAGTTTGTCAATATAAATACCTGATTTGCATAATGCAGTAACCTCAAGTTAGACAGTATCTGGATGCTGCCCAGACCTTAGCTCTCACGGCATTCATGAGATCAAAAGGTTGTTTAAAATAATAATCTGGATTTTCCTGTCTCTCTCTGTCTCTGTCTCTCTCTGTTTCCTCCTTCCCTCCCCCCATTTTGTCAGTGAACAAGAGAGATGGTGGAGGCAGTAGGAGCAATAGAGGGAGAATTGAAATTTTTGATTTCTCATCCAAATCAGACTATCTTGAACAATTTCAATGGAAATCTTCAGTTTCGGGGAAAAATGCCATTTTTCATTTAAAAGAGTTTCCCTCACACACACACTTTGAAAAACACTGACCAGTTCCAAAAGGCACTTTGTCTTTAGTAGTCTTTAGAGACCAAAATCTGTAATTTAGATGCTTATATAGCAGATCTAGAGACTTGCTTTTTATATGCAGAAAAGAAGGCAGGATCCAATGTAAAGATGATAACTGATATCACAGTTTCAGGAAGAACATTCTAATCATATGATATTTGTGGCTATGCACTTTATGGTCTTCTCTCTAATGTCTATTTTACCACAAATAATTTGGGCAGTTGATGGGACACAAACAAATTTAAAGAGACAGTAACTTTCTTCTAATCTAGTGCAGTGTCATTTTTGCAAATTCAGCTAGGAAGAGCCATTGTTACCACCTCTTTTGTCTACACTGCGGCATGTCAAACCCACTTCCAAGAGTAGTTTCAAGAGCTGTTTCCAGCTGCAAGTAGTGACTGTGAAAGGGGGGTGGGGGAAGCCCTTCAACATTCACTGCTAGTGCTACTAGGCACCACCTATTAAGTGAGAACAGATTTGTTTTGTTGACCTCTTATAACTTTGTTTTGGATGTACTTCTCAGTCTTACGATCAATACACCAAACAGGGATAGACTTTTACAAGGGTATCTGATATTTCAAGACTTTATACAATAGTGTGTAAAAGTTGTCAGATTTGAAAGCCTTCATGGTATAAAGTAGAAGACAATTTTTTTCCATACCCCCCACACAAGGAGCAATCATACTGTTTAAGTTTGGCTAACTTTCTTTATTTTAAAATTAAGGAAGACAAAATTAGAATGAACAACTGTGTAGCCTTTTTTAGGGAGCATGGTGTGTGTGTCTCATTCTTTAGAAGCAATTATCTTGAAATGAAATGGTTCTCCAAAATGGAGGGTCTTGAAAGAGGCAGACTGCTTTCAAAATGTAAAGGTGCAGGGCACAGAAATCAGGAGTTACACAACTACTTATGACATCAGTACAAATAAATGTAGGGTTCATGCATTGGACTTAAACAATGTCAGTGACTTGAGGCCCAAGTTTAGTTTTTAAATATTGTGTAATGCCAAAGGTTATGAAAGGCACATCCTGCTTCACAGGTATACTGAATTATGAACTATAACTTCCCCTTCTCATTGTAATATCTGAATTAATCTGAGCAATGAATGGTTTGTAGCGTTATCTCAAAACATACTAGTGTTGCTGTTGGTTATCATGTGACTATCACCCCACAGGTCTTCTAAATACCATGCTCTATTTTGCGGTTATTCATTGTATCCTGTAACACATATCACCACTGTATCTTGTGCCTATAAACAGCTATCAGAAGAGCCATTCAAACATTTCCAAACTACTTTTTATTCTGGCTGCTCTGCCACCGAGCACAGTTGAGCCAGAACAAATATTTTCCATAGTGACAAAGAACCTGACGATTTCATTGCACAATGTGTAAAGACAGACTTGGAGTCCCAGGTTCTTCTTATCCTTCGTTGTGAGCAGAAAGTCAACATACAGATTTACAGTTTCCTGTGGACATTACAAATATTCAAGACCCTGCCTAGTAATTCTGTTTTGAACGCTATATTTGATTTAAATTCACTTGGCACTCAGAATCCATGGATTTGATTTTTCCCCCTACAACAAGCTCAGTTTTGGCAAGCTCCTAAAGGTACAGGCAAAAGTGGTTTCCTCTAAAACAAATCTATTGGCTAATGTATTATGGCAACCAGGTAGTAAATACACAACTTTTGTTACTGAATGTTCCACCAAAACTGGCATTTGTCTTGTAGATTAGTTAAGTAAAAAACATTTACATATATATTGGACAAATTATTTTACAGGAGAATGTTATCTATAGTGTCTGTCTCATGTATACACCTGCCACTTTTCCACACTACCTCTTACCCTTTTCAGAACTCCAGTAAAGTGTGGGTGATTTCCTTTAAGCTAGTGAAAGGTTGCAGAGCACACTTTGCTCTGAATTCAAGTAGGTAATTCACGGTACGTAAATGAATTACACATGTGCACTATGAGTAGAATATATGCCTTTGTCTGCAAAAGTACTTGTCAGCAGTTTAGGAACCATTCAAGAAAGGAGAAGAGTGACACTCATACAACAAGCCTGAGATAAAATTCTGCAAGTGAATCAACTATAACCATCAGTTTAAATTTTCAAACTTGGCTGCTTAGAGTTCAAAAGCACTTAAATCCATATTTAGATGCAATGCAAAATGAGAGGATCTTTGGGAGTGCTCAGCACCCACAGCTCTCAAGGACTTCAGGGAGAGTTGTGGATGCTCAGAACTTCTGAAAATCATACCACTTCGCTTTAGGTACCAAAATATGATGTAGATGTATAAATTTAGGGTGAAGAGCCTGGACTTTCAAAGGAGCTTAAAGGGAGTATGCACCCAAATCTCACTGAACTGAAGCAAGATCTTGTCACCTAATTGCCTTAGGCTCCTTTGGAAAATCCCAGTCACTGTGTTCCTATGTCTCTATTTAGGGACCATGGATGGAATTTTCAGCAGAGCCTCAGTAAGTGGGGTAGACATGAGTGGGGCAAGGTAATTCTGTTTTGCAAAGGATCTTGAATTTTTTTGTTGGTTTTTAAGATTTGGAACAAAACCAAAGACATTGAAATTCTCCATGGAAGGGAATGGAACCCTGATTCCAGGGCATTCTCTGTGGTGGGCTGCCACGGAACCACAAACCCTGGAAGCTCTGGAGTCCCCAACTCTGAGCCAGTCCATGTGTCAGGCTGTGCTGGAGCCACAGACCATGGGAGCCCAGCTGCCAAGGACCTGGCAGGAAACCCTGCCTGTGTTCCACTGGAACTTCGTCAGACTCAAACTATCACCACAAAACATTTTGATTTAGACAAATTGTCTTGGAGCACAAGTCGCACTAAGGGTATGACATAAAAAATGGCGGCACTACATCCCAGACCCTGGATAAGCTAACTTGAGGTTGTGAGGCATGGTGCTGAGGGTTAAATATAACAATGAGATCCTGGGGCTTGGGCTGGAGCCTGGGCTCTGAGAGCCCCCCCCCCACTTGTGTACTGCAGGTCTTTTATTGC
The DNA here is from genome assembly GCF_013100865.1 of Trachemys scripta elegans. NCBI lineage: Eukaryota > Metazoa > Chordata > Testudines > Emydidae > Trachemys > Trachemys scripta. Next base: position 316,558,681 of record NC_048298.1, on the reverse strand, counting down.
AATGTAGACATACCTTGAAAGTCATCTTGAAAAATCTCATCCTTAACTAGCCTGATTTTCAATAGTGCTGAGCACACAGCAGTTCATGTTGAAGCTAATGTAGGAAAACTAGTGCAACTGACATCAGTCAGGCCCAATACTAGATTAATTTTAGACATAAATATAAATAAAATATATAGTGATTCCCTGTCTTTTCCTCTTAGCCATTACCAAGTCCAATTGCTTAAATCTGAGGCTTGCCAAAGATATTTGTCTTGACAAGTTTCAAAGTCGAGTACACTTTAATCTTCAAAACGAAGGGTGGGGGTGATGCTGCAAGAAATATCCAGACAGATATGTCTACCAAGGACTTAAATGAATAGAGCCCGTGGGCTTTGGAGTTTGTCCAAGGGTTTCCTGCCCTCTGCTTTATTGCAACTAATCTAACAAAGTGGTTTCTGGTCTTCTTCAAAACTGGATTTTACACAACACTTTGTTAGAAGTAACAAGGGCAATATAATGGCAAATGGTTGACATCATTCACTAGAGAATAGAGAAATACATCAGAATTTAAACAAAGATTTGGTTTGCTCTCCTTATTAATAAAAGCATGAAATGGAGCCTGAAGAAAATAGGACAGATTAATTTCTTCTTCTACTACCACTTATGAGCTAAAGCACATGTGGATTGCTCACCCAGGAACAACAGGTGTTCTTTGGAAGGGAGACCAGGGAGTTGATTTTTAGTTACTAGAACACTAATTAATCTCTGGGGACTCAAATGTGTAGGTTTTAAATCTCCTTTCCTCAGCTGCAAGGGAATGTGTATGAAGGGAGACTCATTATCATAGTTATGCACATTTATTTGTTCTTCATTTAAGGCTCTGTTCTGTGCCTTTTTGCTATTATCACATAGTTTTTATCCTTTTACGTATAGGACCCAATTCAGCAAAACTCTTAAGCACATGCCTAAATCCTCTTGACTGAAACAGGACATAAACATATGCTTAACTTCAAGTTAGTTTTAAACTCATGTATAAGTCAGGAGGACCTTATCTATTTTAAGACAAGACAGCTAAATACAGTATAGAGGTCTGTTCTGTACTCTGTGCTAATCTCCACATAGATTATTTGAGAACACTCTTCCCACGTGCTAAGAATCTTTTGTTTTCTCCTTTGAATTTATCCTTAAAATCCATTTCTTACTTACCGCCTTCATACACAGGTCCTCTTGCTGACTAAATTCCTTAGCCATCTTGCACATAAATAATTGTCTCTGCTTGATATTTAGCAGCTGTCCAAAAATTAAACAATGTGTTATGATTAATAAGGAATGGGATAGAAAATATTATAATTCTATTAAACAAATAGATATATCATCAGCTGGAACAGTGTGTTCAGGTCTAGTCACCCTATCAAAGAGATCATGGGGGTAGGGGAGGAAGTAGGGAATAAAAATGATTCGATAAATGAAAAGATTTCCGTATAAAGAGATTAAAAAGTCTGGGACTGTTTACTTTAGAGAGGACATGAATAAACTAACATAATACAGGCATATAAAATAGTGGATAAGGTAGAAAAGGTGGATCAGATTTTCCAATTTACCCTTTCTGACCCTCAAAAATACATCAACATTCAATGAAAGTGAAGGCAGCAAATTTAGAACTAACAACAGGAATTCAACCTCCCCCCCCCCCAAAAAAGAAAACAATTAATAATTAACCTGTGGAACTCACTCACTCAAGATGCCATTGATGTCAAGAGCTTTGTAGGATTGAAAACCAAGGATTACAAAATAATTGATACATACTCTCAAACCCAATACTAATTGACAAAAGGCACAAATTGGGGTCCAAACTGGAGGGAAACCAAATTTCAAAACATCTAGATTCATCATAAAATTGAACTACCTTTCACTGCAAAACTCTAGGCAGTATGTAATCCTAAGGAATTGCAGATCCTCTTGGAGTCAATGGAAATGTATGGTATCCTAGCCCAGCCCAGCCCAGCTCTGCATAGTCTCATGATGTTTCTGCTTATGATACTCAAATTACAACCGCTTTCATATGCCTTGTGCCATTTTACGCACTTGGCAGATAGAACAAGGAAGGAGGAGGAACTTGCAGACCAAAATATGGATAATCAGTACTCATTCGTCTCAGTTCTTGCCAAACAGAACTACAGTACTGTTATAAAAGAGCAGATATTACCTAACACATTGTTATTTTTGTTACTCCACTTGCATGTTTATCCCATGTATCAGTTATGTTTTGTGGTTTTAGATTGTAACTTCTCTGTCATAGAGGTTGTGTTGTATACACAATGGAACCACAACCTAGCTGGGATCTCTGGGTGTTTCCAAAATAATATCTATCTGTTGCTATGGCACCTGTATCTTGAAAGGGTGTCTTTCTGGGAGATAAAGACCTTTGTGTGGAACAAGACTTTATACTCAATCACAAATGTGGTGTACTGTCCATTAGAGATGGAATAGAGAACTCTACTGCTGAGAGTAGTGTCGGATTTTGCTTCTAATCTCCATAGGAAACAGATGGAGAAGCAAAACAGCTACAAGAAAAATGGATGGAAAAAGAAGGCATGTACTTGATATTGATGAACAGCTTATTTCTGCCCAATCCATTGCAGAAATTGATCAAGAACAGTTCATCTGTGAGCAGATATGACCTCCTGTAATACTGCCAAAGTCAAATAGACTGCTAGTGAATTGCTGAACAAATAATCATCATGTGAGTTAAAAGTGCCTGGGGTCAGTTTTCATGGAAGCACCCAATTTCTCTAGGATTTCAAACAAAATTACATAAGAATGGCTGTACTGGGGCAGACAAATGGACCATCTATCCCAGTAACATCTCTTATGACAATGGCCGGTGCAAGATACTTGAAGAGGGAGTGAACAGTATAGGACAATTATTAAGTGATACACCCCCAGTTGTCCAGTCCCAGTTTCTGGCAGTCAGACGTTTAAGGACACCCAGAGCATGGGGTTGTATCCCTGACCATCTTGGCTAATAGCCATTGATGGACCTATCCTCCAGGAACTTTTCTGATTCTTTTTTTGAACCCATTTATACTTTTGGCCTTCACAACATCCCCTGGCAACAAGTTCTACAGGTTAACTGAATTGTGAGAAGAAGCACTTCCGTTTGTTTGTTTTAAACCTGCTGCCTATTAATTTCACTGGGTGACCTCTACTTCTTGTGCTACATGAAAGGGTAAATAACACTTCTTTATTCACTTTCTCCATAACACTCATGATTTTATACATTTCTATGATAAACCCCCTTAATCATCTCTTTTCTAAGCTGAACAGTTCAGGTGTTTTTAATCTCTCCTCCTATGGAAGATGTTCCATACCCCTAATCATTTTTGTTGCTCTTTTGTGTATTTTCAAATTATAATTTTTTAATTGGTCACCTAAAAAGAATGCCACGTGTGTGGCAATCTCCCTCACATCCCCTGCAGTGAAGATGGATGCATGAAATTCATTTAGCATTGGTTAGAAGAATAAAGTGAGAATACGTGTTCTTTAACTTGAACACTTCAATTACTTCTGCCTTTCTCTTTCACTTTTTAAAAAAAATTCTTATTTTGGATATACACATGTAACTTGAATCATGAAAAGTTTCTAGACATGCAACAAACTTTAGGAGAAATAATAGACATGAATTAATTTGAATAGGAATGCTGTATGACATCACTTACATTCAAAAGTAGCGCCAATGTAATCTATGCACACTAAAGTGAAAGCACTGAATAGGTTCCATAAGTTGGTTATTTTAGGTATTTCCAAGATTGTGACCATCTGTTCTATTCAGTTTCTTATACCATGGTCAATGTGTACTGTCTGAGTACCTACTATTGAAGCATGAGATGGATGAATAAGACTTTAAAAGAAAACTTAAAACAAAGAGGGGACGGATGGTCTTGTGTGATGGCACTGGAATGGGAATCAAGACTTCCTGTCTTTGAGCTAGTCACTTCTTCCCTGTTTCAGTTTTCCATCTCTGAAATGAGGATAATAATATATTCTTTCCACCTTCTGTCTCTTGTCTATAAGCCTATCAGGACAGAGACTGTGTCACACTAAATGTTTGTACAGCAGCTGGCATGATGTGACCCATTCTTGACCCATTCTAGGCACTACTATAATACAAGTAAATAATAATGTGCATAACAAAATATAATATATATAACATTGTATTTAAATGAGCAACTGAAGAGAGAATATCAACCAATGTAGTAGTAATTATCCTGATATTTTGAGGGTCTTTGGTGTAGAAAAAGAGACTGAGAAATGGCCTACAGATACAGGATATATCTCTGACCTTGCTGCATAAGGCAGGAATTATTGCATGATTCACATGAACTCATCATACCAGTCATCAGTGTGATAAGCTTCATTATATGTCTGTGACATATACCTTTCAAGTCTGTTGATCTCACACATACATATGAGTGCAGAGAGAGCTTGAGAAGAAGCTTCTAGCGGAATGAAATCGAGAGATGTTTGCTTTCTCTCTCTAACGATGAGTTGTTGTTGATTCGCTGGGGTTACAGCATTCTGGATTGACAGCCTGCTGCAGCTGAATGTGTGAAACATGCCAGCACATTGACAGTGGCGCTAGAACTTCAGTCTGGAGGGTTGTTAAATAATTTAAATGTGAGAAAGTTTTATCTGGAGTTGCTGCTTGAGCCAGGATGCAGGTGCAGTAGTAGCATCCCAAAAGAGATAAGACAAACTTTTTGTTCCCTTTATAGCCTAAAAAGATCTAAAAGACAGAATTAGGCTGTAGCTTTTTTAGAGAGAGAAATCAGAGCAGTGCGGTGCTGTTTGTTTGACATACTGTTGAGGGCAGTTTCATAAGTGATTTAATGTTAATGATGTTTCTAAATTTGCCAAGGTGCCCCAAATCTTGAGATTGGCATTGGTCATCAAAAGAAATAAATGTAAATAAAAACTCTTTCAAAAGTAGACCATCAGTACTGGATCTTTTTCTCACTTGTTGGCTCAGAATAGTGACATATCCAGGTATACCTGAGCCTTCGTGTGGATTTTCTTTTAATTATTCAATATTTGTCATTGGAAGTTATGAATTATTGAGCTTACTAATTTGGCTGCATTGCTTCAGGCTGCTTTCTTCTTGGATTGATAGAGGTGCTTCTTTTGCTAGTTATAGAAAGCTCAAGTTATGTATCAGGACACCAGACTGACAGCTCAGAGAGCTTAAGACTTTCCACAATGCAATCAGTTTTGGTTAGGGGCTTGATCTTAAAGTTCTTACTTCGTTATTCAAAATTTAAGTCAGTATGAGTTTAACTAAGACTGCAGAATGATACCCTGATCCTGAAATCATTTACATACACATCAGTTAATTTCATGCCAGAAAAATGCACAGGCCTACTCACATGTGTAAGCATTGGCAGGATCAGAACCAATAGACCATGCAGCACTGAAAGTCAGCTAAGTTTCAGATCTGGAAAAAATGCAAAATCCCTACAGTGCAACATTCTGCCAAGGCCCCCTTGAGGATTCTAGCAGCTTATGACAGCCTTCCTGCCTTATCTTGATACCTTGAACTAGATATTGTGCATCTTCTGGCATGAAATGAACTCTGTGGTGCCCTGGAGAAATTTTCCCATTACTAATTTAAATGTTTAACACATTTACCACTTTTCTCTGAATTTCACAGCACACTTCAGTGAAAGTGCTGCATGCAATGCTTGAAATAGTCTCCACAATAGCTGTGGCAGCGAAGTGTTTGCCTCAAAAATTGGAAGCTTTGCCCTACCTCCAGTTTCTTGCCCTAGTTTGTTACTATTTTCTCAGCTGAAAAACTTTCCCAGAAATGTTGTATTTTATTATTTATCTCACAAGGGAACTACCAACACATAACTGGGAAACTATCCCACCTCCTAATAGATGTCCTATCGACTGATAGTTATATGGCCTCATTAGCACAGTATCTGAACTTTCCACACGTCCTCTGTGACATAGGGAAGTACTAGGAGCCCATTTTACAGTGGGGGAACTGGGGCACTGAAGCCCAGATCCTGAAAGGTATTTAGGCTCCTAACATCCTCTGAAATCCCTGGAAGTTAGGAGCCTAAATACTTTTGTGGAGCTGGACCTCAGTGACCTACCTAAGAGCATACAAGAAATCTGTGGCTGAGCAGGAACTTGAACCTATATCTACCAAGTCTGAGGCTAGTGCTACTAACTTCTGAGCCATCTATCCTCTCATTGTCAGGAAGCTTTTCCTGAAATTCATCCTAATTTTTCCTTTTTCTTAATCTCATCTCCTTACTCCTAATTAAGTCCCCAGGTAATACATTAAGGCCTATTACTGCAAGCTGCTCTACTCATGTGGACTCCATATGACCCCATGAAGCCTGTTGACTTCACTGGGCTTTGATCAGGCATAGGTGTTGGCCTATACAGATTATCTTGCAGGTTAACTGCGTAATAATTCCTCTCCATTGGCATTTATACTCTTCAAATATTTGTAGACAATAGCTATATCCTTCACTCACTGTCACTTAGCCAAGGTATGTGTGTTTAGCTGTTTTAATATTGACTTATGCTAGGCATTCCAGCTCCACAATGATGACTTTCTTGCTTTCTTTGAACGCTTTCTGATTCCCACCCCTACCTCCCACATTCTCTATGTTCTTGTTATACCCAGAAGTATTGCAATATCTCAAGCATGTTAACACTAGAACTCTTATACATGACACATGATACATAGCATGCACACCTCAAAATTACATAGTATTTTGGGCAATCATATTGAATTGTAAACACGTGGCTGTTTTTCTGTCAACTACCACTTCCCATGTTTCTTTCCTCATTGCTGCTTCCTGAATTTGTCAGTCCCATTGAGTATATGTCCTTTGATTTCTTGCCTGGAGTTTTTCCAATTTGAATTACACAGACACACACACACACACACACATTTCTAAACTAATACTGCTTTTCCATCCATTCTTGCACTTGAAAGAATTTTCCATTTATTCTTACCTGTGAATCTCATCAGTGTTTACTTATGACTAATTCTCCTATGTATTTCTTCGCCCAGTCCATGTGGCAACATGCTTGACTATCTCAACTATGGCACTACCATATCAGGAAGTATCAAGAAATATGTCTCAGTTACTTACGCTCCAGTCAGCCCTGTATCTGTGATGTGCAGAATTGTTGAAGCCATGCTGGTCTCAGGATATTAGAGAGACAGGATAGGTGAGGTAATCTTTTTTATTGGACCAACGTCTGTTGATGAACGAGACAAACTTTCAAGCTTAAACAGAGCTCTGTGTCTCGTCTTGCACCAGCAGAAGTGGATCCAATAGAATATATTACTCACCCACCGTGTCACACTGCTTTGTGTTCAGTTAGGTATGAACACAGTGAAACAGTTACCCCAGTCCTCCTACATCATCAGTGCTTTCTCTTCCCTCTCTCCTAACACAAAATAACAAAAGATGATTGGGGAGAGGAAGATAGAATCAAGAGAGCAATAGCAAGAAGAGGGAGTTCTGTGCTGCCCCCTCCCTGACCTCGGCGACCTGAATTCTAGAGACAGTTCCTCTCCGTGTTCCCGAAGATCTGTTATTAGCTATCCAGTGAGCAACCCATTTTCTTGCTGGTCTTGAGACCCACCAATCTCTCTTCCCCCACTGATTGACTGCAGGCCCTTCAGAGCAGCACTTTCCCCTGCTCTGCCAGTCCCTGTGGCTCAAGTGCTACAGCCTGCTCCACAGAAGGGACAACATACCAGGTGAACCCCAATTTGTGGAGCTCCTCTCCAATTGGCCCTCCGTGGTCTGGGGCAGGTTGGGCTCCATTTCCACCTCAAACTTTGCACTCCCCACTCTTTCTACAGTTTCTTCTGCCAGTGTATTTTCCCTCTCCTACCACTGCCTGTTGACTGGTGGGTCTCAGCATAAATGTACTCCTGATCAGGGCCAGTCTCCTTTACCTCCCAGCCGTTGCAGAGCTTGGTCCTGGCTCTTTCTTACCCTGAATCTCTCTTCTGGGTCATTCTGCCTATCACAGGCTGATTCTACCTTAGGGCTTCTTTACCAGGTCCAGCTGCAGAAATGTCTGTGTCCTCTGCTCCAGTCTTGAGTCCCCACCATCCACCAGTCTCTGCTTCAGTGACTCTCTTTCCACACCACCAGTACCAGAGCCAGCCTCATGCACCGTGTGCTCCTTAGAGAAGAAGGGAGACAGTTGTGATTTGCAACTGCAGGAGGAGTAAGACGCAGTCTAGCTGTCTGATATACACCTAAGCACTAACTAGGAATCTCTCACAGAAGAGGACCTGCCTTGTGCCTCTGAAAGCTAGAGGCCTTCATATGCAGAACTCTGGCTACCTGAGGGCTTGAAGCCCTGATATCACTCTTGAATACATAAGGGTTTATACTTTTTCTTGTAATTTTTATAGTGCTTTTTCCCCTTTACACAAGAAAATCCTGATTCAAATAAAGTCAAAGGACAGTCTGCTGCTTTATCAGAAGTACATGGAATAGAGGCCAGGGGATAGCTCAATAGCAAATGAAAAGACAAAAACATAAAATTAATACCTGAAATTAAAATAAAAATCAGGGTGTCTCTGTGTCTGAAGTTAAGACATTGGTACATAAAACTGTGCTCTGCTTAGCAATTAAGTACAAATCTCTTTCCATCCCATATCAAAATTGGCAGAAGATATCAACAGTCTCGGGGATGTGTGTCTAAAATCTGTCAAGACTCTTCAGAAAACCTGTGCCAACTTCACCAGTGTTGTCTAATGAAGTATGTATTGGTAAATATTACTTTAGTATATTGTCTGACTTTTGGGTAGTTAGGGTGACCAAACAGCAAGTGTGAATAATAGAATATCAGGGTTGGAAGGGACCTCAGAAGGTCATCTAGTCCAACCCCCTGCTCAAAGCAGGACCAATCCCCAACTAAATCAAATCGGGCCCGGGGGAAGAGGGAGGGGTAATAGGCACCTATGTAAGATAAAGCCCCAAATATTGGGACTGTCTCTGTACTATCAGGACATCTGTTCACTAATTGAAGAGTTGATAATCACTCTTAATAGAATGGCCCAGGCTTTTTTTTTTTTATTTTTTTCCCCCCCCAGTTAGATCAGCAAAACTTTTTTTGATGTCTGGTAATGGCAAGGCCAATGGTAATTGGACCAACTTCTGTTAGTGAGACAGACAAGCTTACTTAGAGAGCTTCTACAGGTCTGGTAATGGACAGGCTAAAGGTAAAATTGGGAGGGAATATTGGCTCTGACACCCTTCAAAGGGGAACTGATGGGTATGGGGAAGGGGCAAGGTGGAGGGAGAACCACCTTAACTATAGTGGGAACCAGAGTAGTTTAAGAAAAAAGTGGTGGAGGTGGGAAAGGGGAGAAAATCTTTTGGAGAAATGGGGGAGGGGATGAATGATATCTGCACAGATAGCACCTCCACAATTGCACAGCCATCCGATAAACTGTGGAACCATCTAATAAAAATAATCTAATTTTGGTCATGTTTACACTGTTCCCTGTTGAGGCTATTATGTTTATATATTCTGGGCATTCTAGTCCCTCCTGTGGTGGGTGACTGAAGAAGGATGTTCAGGCCCAGATTGAGGCTCTTATATAGCTTTTTTCACCCATAGATCTCAGAATACTTTAGGGAAGAAATCAGTATCATCATCACCAGAAGCGACTTCCCAAGGTCACACCTCAGGCCAGTGACAGAGCCCGGAATCGAACCCAGGTCTCCTGAGTGCTAGACCATTGCTCTAACCACTAGATCACACTGCCTCCCATAATTGTGATTGTTTCCTTATTTAGCTTCAGTGTCAGAGCTGTTCCTTTTAGAACTCAGGGTCCTTGGTTTAGTTATCATCTGGATATAGTCATCACAGATGTCCTATGGAAGTAAAACATATGTTCAGAACAGCAGTGCCTATATTGGTAAGCATACACCCTTAGGACCCTATATTTCACATTCCACTGACGTTTGCTACAGCACAGTAGTCACTGCAGTAAACTTCATGGCCCTGGAGAGAGCACGTTACAATAGAATGTTTCTACTAAATAATGGTCTTTGGCTGCAAAATACAAAGCTGTAATAGTTTCCAAACCTCTCTTCCTCTGGCTATGTTCTATGCAGCAATGGGAAAAAAAGAAAACTTGCAAAGGTTGTGAAAAGCTTCAGATACACCCCTCCTGCCCGCTCCCCTGAATGTAGGTCTTTATGTGACCCCTCTTTCTAACTGTGAAACAACACTATCATGCTGGGAGTGGTGGGGAGGTTTTCTGGAATTCTGATTGTTGTCCACAGGCAGCTAAAATTTCAAATTGTGTTGGACAAGAAGAAAACATGATTGTCCCATTTTTCAGGCTGTTCCCTCAAATAAATTAAAATGAAATACTGTTGCTGCTGTGATTGTCTAGAGGCATTTCTCTGAATTCTGTATATTCTATTTTGGACAGTTGTGACAGGGTTTCTCATTTCTTACTCCCTTGTTTATAGTGTGTCTGGCTCCTGTTCGGTCTTGTAGGTTTCATTTTGTTCTTGATTTAATATAAATTAAAATGCCAAAGCTTCCAGCAATCTGAGACTGTCTCAGAACTGACACTATGTAATGCTTGATTTCAAAGTCCTATTAAAATAAAGAATATTATGGATAATGTCCATTTGGCTTGGACCCTGGATATGCTTATACAGAATAGCATTTACCTGTGCCTCTACTGGTTGTTGCCTACTGTTGTCTGATCTTGTGTAGCTCTGACTGTCTATGACTATTTTGTTTACTGGTTTGAAGGGAGACCAGACCAGTCCACTAGGGCTGGAAGGCATTGGCATCAGGGTCATCCATTTATCTGCAGCTGGAATTTGCTGGGTGTATGTTTGTATGAATTATGTTATGCCATAACACCACTTGCCTTATAAAGTTAAAGCCATCTTCTCAGTTAGGTGAAGGCCCTTAGCCAATGGATTTGCAGAGATGCTGAGCTCTCAACTCCTAACCACCTGTTGTTGAAGGAGCTCAGCCCCTCTATAAATCCATTCCTAGCAGCACTTACCAACCGTTGCCATGTCAGAGGCTAAGCCAGGAACAGAATCCAGGAGCCACAGTATTTGGGATCAGATTGTCATGTTCAGAAGAGCTCAGGGCCAGGTTTTCAAGTGCTCAGAACCCACAGCTGAAGCTCACTCTTCCAAGGTGCTCAGCTCCCATTGTAAATGCATATGCTCAGATTTTCAACTGAGCTCCACATCCAGCACCCTGATTTCTTTTGAAAATCTGCCCACTTATTTTGGTGCCTAAATGAGAGCTGAGCTCTTCTAAAAATCTGGGCCTTTGTGCAGGCTACACACATGTGGGAGGACTCCTGAGGTAAATACCTACCCATGATACAGCACTCCATGTTTACAAAGTGCTTCATAGACATTAGTTAATCTTCTCAACAGCCCTGTGAGGTAGGTAATTGTGACTAGTATTATTCCCACTTTACAGAAGGGAGATGATGTAGCCTAAGGCTACATAGCAAATCCATGCCAGAAGCAGGATTAGAACTAAGGCACGCCTGACTTCTAACCCAGTGCTCAAGTCTGCACGCTGCCTCATTTTGGAGAGGAAGGCTTCCAGCCTTCCATTTGCAAGTCCTTAAACAGCGCAGTTGTAGTGACCCCTTTCTTCACCCAGAATTCTTAGAGGGGCTTCTTGTGACCAATTGCCCAATCCCATGGGGAACTCTCTTTGTGAAGAAGGTATTGGGCCAAATTGTGCTTTGTGCAAGCCCAGGCTTGAAGGCATTGCATGGGGATAGCAGAGCCAAATGCGGGCTATTGTTTCATCTCATGCTTCTCTCACCAATATGGGTTTCTGTTTAATTGTTTATGAGAGCAGCAATTATTTTTAAATGTGTTTAAAGAAGGGAGGTGTTTTGTTTCCAAACTGAAGCCAGCAAAAGCAAAATAAGTGAAGAACTGAGTCAAAAGGGTTGTGCTGTGCAGCAGCAGAGGGAAGAAGGATTTGCCCTTTTAAAAAGCTGCAGGCTGAGAGTGGATGGAACACAAAACAGACCTTTAGCTATCTGAGGTTTTCAAATGAAAAAGACAGGGCTGCAAAGAGTTGATTTGGAGCATAAATCTTTCAGAAAATGGCTTAGATTGCAGGTAAAACAATCTTCCCATGCCTCAGTTTTTGAGGGCATGCTGTAGGTGACCTCTAAATCCTTAGTCAGCACCAAACCACACTCCAGAAAAATAAAAACTGGCACCTGTGATCAGGCTAGTTCTTCACATAACGTCTCCTAACTGGTGGCACTGAACTCCTAGTGATCTCTTGAATGGCCTTACTCATGGCTAGTACAGAGGCCAAGGGCTTCCTATACCCAAATCATCTTGCTTATCAATATGACCCTGGATCTGGCTGAAGGCTCACCACGTTGTAGTACTGGGCCTCAGAGTGGCTTCCTTTAAAAAAAAATCATTTTAACATACTCCCCCTTCATCTACTGACCAGAATAAAAGCTTCTCCAGTCAGATCCACTCTCAACTGTGCTATTCTTAGGAGAATAAGCAGAATGATTTTGGGTAGGGAGTCATCGATTTCAATAGGAGCTGCAGCATCATGCAAGATAGGGCTTTATGTTCTCGATTTTGCAGTTCTCCAGAAAGTAAATGTGGGAGAAGAAGCTTCTTTTCTTTCTCTGCTTTTTTGCTAATAAAAAGCAACTTGGTAAAGAAGATTAGCCCTTCTGACAAATCGGAAGAGAAAACGCACGCGGTGCCCCAAAGGGGCTATTGTCAGAAATTCAAACAACAAACAAAGAAGATGACTGGGGAACCCATGAAATAGTGCTTTAGCAGCTAAATGGGAAAAGGGCAAAATGTTCAAGTAGCCTCTGGTGTGAAGGACCGCTGAGAAACACCACGACCTTCATATAGACTGTCTTTCAATTTAAGGTACTTACATAGACTGTATTACCCGAGCTCCTCACCATCTTTAATCCTTGCTGGATAGGAAAATGCTATTATCCCCCTTTTATAGCCTTGGACCTGAGGTGCAAAGAGATGAAGTGACTTGTCCAAGGACCGAGAGGACATCGGTAGCAAAGCAGGGAATTGAACCCAGGTCCCAGGCTAGTGTCCTACCCATTGGACAATGCTTCCTCCCTTTTTGGTGCTCCTGAACATCAGCCCTTTGGTTTCTAACATCTTCCTAAAGGACTGACACAATTCAAATTAACACATCACGACCCATCTGTTGACAAAATTTGCATAACATTTTACCCAAAGTTGATAATAAATAACCCAGTTCCTCGATTACACCTCCCCTCCTTTTCCATGTTTCTTTAAAAAGCAGCTGACACCTAATGGAAAATGTTGAAGATAAGCCTAGGAAAGGATAAGGAAATAATTTTCTCTTCCATTCTTTGCTCTAAAGGGCACTTGTATATGGGGGTGGGGGGAAGGGGAGGGGGGGGAATCTGTTATCTATTGTATGTCTTCATTGTTACAGCTCCCAGGGGAGCGCTGCTGTTCATGAGGAGGGATTGGGGGTCTCAAATTTGAAACTTCTCTCCCAAGGAGGTATAGGCATAGCCACTTGGGGGTGGAGGGAACTGCTCTTGACAATTAGCAGCTTTCAACCCCTCCTCTGCCTCCTTCCAACTTGCGGCTTTGTCCGCATGACTGGAGTGAGCCACTTACTGTTAATTTTCCAACAAAATCAGATTATTTTTGATTTCAAGAGCAGCTAATTTGATTTATTTCAATGTGATTAAGTCACTGTTTTTCGCTTATTGGTGTGCTCTGAGCCATTGCAAGTCATGGTGGGGGGAAGGGAGAACTCAGCGTTCTCTCCTAAAGCATATCTTGGGAATCCCTTGTCGATATGCCCTGGTCTATCCCCTAGCCACTGGTTTCGACATTCTTCAGTCACCCACCACAGGAGGGACTAGAATGCCCAGAATATATAAACATAATAGCCTCAACAGGGAACAGTGTAAACATGACCAAAATTAGATTATTTTTATTAGATGGTTCCACAGTTTATCGGATGGCTGTGCAATTGAGGAGGTGATATCTGTGCAGATATCATTCATCCCCTCCCCCATTTCTCCAAAAGTTTTTCTCCCCTTTCCCACCTCCACCACTTTTTTCTTAAACTACTCTGGTTCCCACTATAGTTAAGGTGGTTCTCCCTCCACCTTGCCCCTTCCCCATACCCATCAGTTCCCCTTTGAAGGGTGTCAGAGCCAATATTCCCTCCCAATTTTACCTTTAGCCTGTCCATTACCAGACCTGTAGAAGCTCTCTAAGTAAGCTTGTCTGTCTCACTAGCAGAAGTTTGTCCAATTACCATTGGCCTTGCCATTACCAGACAATTCACTTGTTGCTGTATTTGATCCCTCCTAGTTCCCCCGAGTCTGGGAGGGAGCAGAAGGTATCCTGCTCATAATATGTAGTAGCACTACAGAGGCGTTCAAGTGGTACTAGTGATCTTCACTCCTCTTCACAGCCCTAGATAAGGGCTCCACAGTAACACTGGTTCCCCCTTCCACAGACAACCCTATAAGCTCTGGCTTATTGCTGTTGGAAAGAGCCTTGGGGTAATACAGGTGACAATCAAAAGCCTAATGGGGTTCAAAATAGAATTAAATACATTCATGGAGGATAGTTCCATCAATGGGTACTAGCCAAGCAAAGCCTCGGACTGGCACATGCTGGGACTGGACAACAGGGGATGGATTACTCAATAATTAGTGTGTTCCGTTTATTCCCTCTGAAGCATCTGGCACTGCCCAGTGCTGGAAGACAGCACAGTGGGCTAGATGGAGCATTGGTCTGACCCAGCATGGCCGTTCTTATATTCTTAGTACCTTGTATAGATACAAAGCTCTTCTCAAGATGTGCCTTAGGAATTCTTAGTAGTTGGAGTGCAAGGGGGATACTATGGAGAGCTTTGTTCACATATCATTTTGCCGGAATATCCCCTTTGTAAACAGTGGCCAAGCTCACTGCCGACAGATGCAGGTGCGGATCAGTGTGAAATCAATAGTTGCACATGCTTATGCCAGCAGCAAATTTGTCTAGTGACTTTTAAGTCTTTGAGACAATCAGTGTTTGGCAGTTGGTCATCAGTGAATTTAGGGGCTTTAGACATGGAGAAGGCTGATTAACCCCAGCTGAACTACAAAATTAGAGCTTATCTTGGGTCCTCCATTTAGGCTGCTTTGATGCCTCAAATGTCGATTGTTCAGCTTCTTGCCCATCAAGACAGTTTCTCAGTGGGGAAGAGGGGGACAGACAGAATGCTAAGGGTTTTCCTAGAAGGCTACACCTCTAGGTCCCCACAATCCTGGAAACTTTACTCCCAAGGATCTCCCATGGAATGTTGGCAGGCAAGAGCTGGCAGGTTCCCCTGTGTCCTGGCTTGAGGTCAGTGTTTGATGTGGATAGAATTGTCTTTCTCACTTGAATATCCAACCCATTCCAAATAGTGCGTGATCATTTGTATTTAGTTTCAGAGACCTTGGGAGGTCCCTGGGGTGGTGGAATTTGGTACGGCTCCTAATCCCTGAACATCATGGGTAAAATAAAACATTGGTAGGGAGAGCTACAAAATTAGCCCTCACCACTTGGGATGTCTATGGGAGAAGAGGAACATGAACTGTAATGGACAGTCTAGGTGGAAATGCAAGGCTCAGCCTGGTGCCTCTATTTCTAACCAAAGAAAGTCGCATTCCTGAAGTGGGAACCAGTTGAGTGCAGATGTTGGAGATAGATTTCTGGTGGAACGGGGGCACTCCCTGCCTCAGCCAGACTTCCTTGGTTCACCTGTCACAGACAGCTCAGGCTGAAGACAAAGCAGCCTGCCAGGCTTACAGCAGCCTCTTCCTTCATATGGGAGAGTGGGTGGATCTAGCAGGAGACAATGCACCAAAGGTAATGATGGGGGAACTTCGTCACATATCAGTTACTGCAGACTTCAGTGTGCGTGTTTTGGGAGGGGGAGGGGACAGGATAGTGTGTGGGGGGGTGAGAAGATCAGTGGATAAGGTAAAGAGGACCCTGACATTCTGTTAGGTTGAAGATGTAGGCGGAGCTATAGCTTAAGATAGGTAAATAATGGAGAAAGTTATTCACAGATAATTTAAAAGGATAAGTAAATCCCCACCATTGTTTCATTCCCCAACAGATAAATGTCTGGTGTAGCAGTGGCTGCTGGTACGTGCCACCTTGTGTCTGTGTATTGTTACATTAGGAGTTAATCCGTACAGCCTCCACCTAAAGTCATAATCTTAGCTTTGTGATTTCACAATTTTTTTTAATGGTAACAGTGGATTACGACACTAAACGAGTATCAGAAGCTGGGAAAACTTAAAGGAACAAAACGCCTGTGTCTTTAATGATAAGGAACCAGGAGAGTGAAATGCAGATAACAGGGCATAAACATTCTAATTACAAATAAGTCTGCCTACTTCTTTTCAAACTTTATATGAGTGTCAGCGGTCTTATTTTCTGGGATCCACCCGTCTATCACTCTCCAGCTCTCAGCACTCCTCACTTTCCACTGTAAGGTTTCCCCTCAGTTTTCTCCATCCCCGCTGACCCTGAGAGTAAGGGACAAAGTTCTAGAACAAAACAGGATTCCTTGAATAGCAGCTTCTCGGCTACTCTTAAAATGGAGGGGTTTTTTTTCTTTAAAAATTCTAAGTGGTTATGAAAGGATTAAGAAACCAGGGGAGGGCAGTGTGTGAGGGAATACCTATCATTGAGATTAATGGCAAAACTCCCATTGGTTTCAATCGGTAAGAATTTTTTCTCTTGCGACCAATATCTTTATCCACAGAGCATGGGCAGCCACAGTGTAAGCTTCCTATGTTACCTCATGCATATATCTTAACTCTGAATTGGAGGTACGTGTATAGGGATAAACTAGGTCAAGTATCATACCCATTCAATCAGGGACAGTTCTCAAGGTAGTCCCCTTGGCTGCTAGCTTCCAGGAAGAGCCATACCACTGCACAGTTTGTTTTTGTTTTTTTTTGGGGGGGGGCTCCTCTGCTTGGGAGTACCCCAAAAACATTTTCTACCCCTGGCTGGCAAAACAGCTAGGGCTGCTGCTACATTCAGTCCTTAACTGTTCTGCCATCAGGGTCAACAAGGCTGTCTGTTAGTGCTGAGTAGGGTGGTTATGTGAGTACTTGAATGAAACTTCCTTATTCATTTCACACACTCAGAACCAACTTGGCCCAGATGTAGGGTAAGGATCCCTATCCATTACAAATCCCCTGAGCAGTCCCTCAAATCAAAGAGTCAAAGTGCCATAAAGGGCAAGAAAGAAAAAAAACATGACTAAATGACATGTAGTGAAGAGGAACAGAATTGATCAATACTATTTTAATAAGTTATTTGCACATGATATAATCATAAGTCATTATAACCTCCTATCAAAGGATGCACCTGCCCTGTAGCTACCCCTGCTGGAGAAAGGGGGCTGTGCAGCACTGTGCCTCAGTTTCCTCTTCTGTTTGGGGCTCTTAAAAAGTCCACATCATCCATTTAGTCCAAACATTTCCCTTCTGCTGTCTAGTTTATTATGTTCTGAACAAAGTCTTTCAAAATAGACCTCAAACTTACAGTCTTGACCCCAGTTTCAAACTGGGCCTAGACCCTCCTCTGTGAGGGTCTGTCTTCCTTCAGTTCTTACCTGTGGTTTGGCCTGCTCTACAGGCCTCCCCCCCCCCAGTGGTGTCTTTCCCCTTGCTGAATCAGGGCCTTTCAGGAGCCTTTTTACTCTCTGCAACATCTGCAGGCATCTGCAGATGGGTTGCACAGGCCCCTTTCCAGGGCTGTGTTCAGCTGCTTCCTTCAGGAACCTTTTCAGCAACAGCTCTGTAGCAGTGCTCATTTCTGCCCTCTTTATAAGAGCCAGGTGCCTGCCTTTCCTTAAGCCCAACTGGGCAGCAGGTACTCAATAAGCAGTGAACTGCATCCTGCCAATCACCTTGCAATGTAGCCTCGATTTCCTTCTGGTCCCCAAAATCATGGATTTTTTATGCAAGTGTTTGTAAAATATCTGTTCCATGTTCTTTGTCCTGAGACACTTCCCATGAATTTGCATGGGTCAAAGAAAGTCTCTGGAGCACTGTGATGCGGTGATGCCAGAAAAAACTAGCAGCCAGGACTGCAGGAAAGAATGTACTGTAGGGAATGAGCCTGCATTGGTAACTGGTAGACAAAGAACCTAACAGGTCTTTTCCACCGCTGACTCATCTGTTTCGTTATGACTCACTGACTCATTGTGGGATTTTTGGTGAAACAACTGGATTCTGCAGTTCCATTATTCTCGTTTTTAAGTTTTGTAAAAGCAGAGCTTTGCTAAAAAGAATGTTTTTAAAAACTGCTATATCCAAGTTGTTTTGTCTGCTGGATTGACAAATAACATTAAAAAAAAACAACACAAACGTAACATCTGTTTAAAAAGAAGATGACAGCTAAATATAAGAGGGAGCGAGAAGGGGAATCATCTTGCAGCGTAACCTGCTTCAGGCTAAAACAGTAAAATTCAATTCATTTTCATACAGCATCTTTTATACAAAGCTTCTCAAAACACTTTATAGCAAGAGATAAAATGACAAGATAACTTGTTACAAAAGAGGTTATTGCAGCTCTTGTACAAACAGCAGAGAAAAGACTGTGTGTCAAGATGGACTGGATTAGAAAAAAAGAAAGAGGTAATTTAAAAGCAGTCATAAGTAAATATTCTTGCATAATATTACAGAAAAGAGAGAATTATAATAATGATGCATTGTACTTATATAAAAAAATTTCCTCCAAAGATCTGTGTTTCAGAATATAAATTAAATTTCATAACTGTGGGAGGTTGGTAACTATTACACCCATTTTGAATATGGAAAAACTGAGGGACACACAAGTTAGGTGACAAAGGCTGATACGTACAACTGACGGCACATAGGTAGCCTGCTGCATCCGTCAATTGCAGTGTCAGAATTGTTGCTAGAACTGTTTGAACAATAATTGGCAAATTTTGCCTTTTGTTTTGAATAATCTATATTGTTTTTTGTTTTGGTTTGGTTTTGGTTGTTTCTTTTTAGCGGCTCCACAGCTGGTTGAATTCTTCTATACAGTCTTGAATTATTAATTGACAGGATATTTTCACAGCATTCTGACACCTCTGAAGATCACTAAAACAAGTCAACGGCAGGGACATGAATGGAACTCAACAGTCATGATTCCTAGTGCCCAGTTCCAGCTTCCAGGCTGCACTAATGTGTAGGATGGAAAGGTACAAATATGGAAGTTGGGAAGTCTCAGTTGGAGTCTAACACAAAGGAGAAACTTTAGCTATGTGACTGGATGTGAGAGATGATTGTCACTCTGAGTAAGGGAGAAGTTCCCATGTATTGAAACAGGTGGCAGGGGACCCTCAGCTTCAGAAAGCTGCATTAAAACAGAGGAGAGGAAGCAATATTGGAAGAGCAAAAGGAGTGGCAAGGAGAAGATTGGGTAAGAAAAACAGAGAAATAAATCTATGGGAGATGGGTGTGCTGAAAACAAGGAGTGGAACTTTGAATTGGATTTTGAAATGGACAGATGTCCAGCTGCTGAGCTAGAAGCTTGGGGTTAATGAGGTCCAGTTTCTTAGGCCTTGGCTACACTTACCAGCTAGTTCGACGGCTGGAAATCGAAGTTCTGGGTTCGACTTATCGCGTCTAGTCTGGACGCGATAAGTCGAACCCGGAAGTGCTTGCCGTCGACTGCGGTACTCCAGCTCGGCGAGAGGAGTACCGCGGAGTCGACGGGGGAGCCTGCCTGCCGCGTGTGGACCAAGGTAAGTTCGAACTAAGGTACTTCGACTTCAGCTACGTTATTCACGTAGCTGAAGTTGCGTACCTTAGTTCGAATTGGGGCGGGTAGTGTAGACCAAGCCTTAGAGTCAGAGAGTAGACCAGTGGGATCACTTGTGAGCTAAGCCCCCAGAAGTTTACATTATAAAGATTTATAAATAACATGTGCTACTAATCAGACTGACAATAAAGCAGTTGGAGAGAAGGGAGAGTTATTAAAACCATCATCACTAGTATTAGTAGCACTGCCATTATTGCAGGTAGATAAAAATTAAAATATAAACCACCAACAGTGGCTTCTACTATCATTGCACTTCTGTTTGAAATTTGCTAGAAAAGTTAAGGAAAGCTCTCTCTCTCTCTCTCTCTCTCTCTCTCTCTTTCTCTCTCTCTCTCATTCTCCTGTTTAGCATATGCCTACAAAAAGATGAGTAAAGGTAATCAGTACTGAGGAATGCTCTTATCCCAAGCCCCATGTTTTTAGACATAGAGATCTGTATTCAGACTCTACAATATATTAGGTAAAAAGTATTGTGGATTAAAAGCCAAAGCTGCCCCCAAGCCAATATTACCTGAGTTATTCTATTTATTATTGTTGTCATTTTTATTACACTAGTACACAAAGGCCCCATTTGGATGTGGGATCCCATTTTGCTAAAAACTACAAAAATGCATGGGAAGATACAGCCCCTGTTCAGAAAATCTTAAATCCAATCTGGAGTATGATCCCAGCTCATATGGTGAAACGTATTCCGTTTACAAAAATATAACTAAAGTCAATGCAAGTTTTGAGTGCTCACAGCCTGTTAGGAACAAAAGCATAGAAATCAGATATGGGAGCAGATTGTTCCCACCAGATTTGCATGTGAAGGGGGTCCTCTGCACATGGAGCTCCCCATTTCCATGCACATGGGAGGGTAAACTACCTACATTGCATCAAGCATGGATGGTTCAGAGGGCTTTCTGCAGGTTTGGAACTCTGCCTGGTAAGGACCTGGAGCAGGGGTCATGGACATTGCCTGCTACTAGCCTCATGGGATTCTACCAAAAAGCCCTCTAGTTTCAATTGACTCTTTATTAAATGTGAGTAGTGGGGGAGTCCTAGAAGCCAGCTTCATTAGAGGTATGTTGCTAAGGAGCTGGGTGGGAAAATATGGGACCCTGGTGCCCATCCTGTGTCACGGGACCCTGGTGCCCATCCTGTGTCACTGTACCTCCATGATGTGCGGTAGAAACCCCTACCTGCTCCTTCCCCCATGCCCCAGCCTGAATGAATGGGGAACACTCTATTAAGTGAACCCGATAGAGTTTTCCTTCTTATCTCTGGGGGCCTTGTTTATCGAATTCATTGGCAGGATGGATTTTTCCTGATACTGTATTAAGCTTACTTTTTCTTCTTCTTCTTCTTTCTCTTCCTTGCTTTACTTTCCATCTGTTCATCACTGTTGGTATCTTAGTTCATGCATACTGGGGTTCACATGCGCTGGAGAGTTTGTGGCGGATACATCCTTGCAAAAGCATAATTATCTCTTGTTTCATGCCAAGGTGTGTATTTTGAGGAACATGGATATTCAAATGTGATTGTGAAACATGAAGGCATTCACTGTATATTCCCAGCATACTGTGTCCATGGCACAGAATTTAGATCAAGCTTGCCAAATAACCAGGCATAGTTCCAGTTTACTGTGTACATTCTCAATCTACTGTCCTAATATAAGCTAAGATCCCATTCCTTCAACAGCATGCAGGCAGACTGGTGCACTTATATGGAACCCAGCAGTTTGCCCCACCTGCAGTCCTTTGCAGGATCGGGCCCTATGACAGTAGAGACGTGAGTGATGAGAGCTGCATTAATATTTATTGCAGAATATTTTTATATATGGTAATGCAATAAACTATTATAATATAAGACGATGAATAAGTAACAGTAATATGTAATTGACATCCTTGTGCCCAGTGTATGAAAGACAGAAAGAATAGAAAGGATTAATTAATTAATTTTTGTTATGCCTTTGTTCTTGTAGGTATATTAGAAAACTAATTAAAATTATTTTAAAAATACCATATTTTTTAATATCAGAACTGGCAACAAATAATCCAGATCAGAAAAGCCGTATATTTTAGAGTTCTTAAAATAAAGGCATTATCCTGACTGTAAGTAATGTATTACTAATTACACAGCTACTTATTTATGCAGCCCTAGTAATAAAAATCTTTCAGTTCTTCACCTTCCCCCCAAATTCCAATTGTAAGAATATAATTATTTGATTCCACATTTTGTATTAATTCAGTAATTCTTTACTAGATATATATTAGACCTGCAGTAATTTGTTTCAGACTTGTTCTCTCTAGAATAATGTAACTAGTAATAAATTACTGACAATATTAAAAATCTGGTATGTTTTATAATATAGCCATGTTAAACCCAAAATGATTTTAAATGTTTTGTTTAAATTTCACAATAAGATAATAGAGGAGATATTTAATGTCTTACGACTTTATAAAACAGTGTATGTGTGTAATATTGTAACATGAGTTAATGTAGGGTTAGAAATGACCACCGCAATTGCTCAAGTTATTTCAATAGTTCCAATGAGACTATTCATATTAGGCACAATTTAACATGAATAAGAGTGTCTGTAACAGGGCCTTGATTTGATTGCAGTTTACTTCACAATGGGTATAATGCAGGTGGCATTGTGCTATTACGCTAGTCATATTAAGGACTAGATCATGTTCAGTCCTAATATAGTTCACAGAGAAGGAGAGGAGAGGAAGCCATTGACAAAATATGTCCAGCCTCCACAGCAGTGAAATACATACACAGAAGGTTTCCACTCTACATAACCGGGTAGCACTTTTTAAAGCATATTATGGTGTTAACTGCATTATATCCACTGCCAACTGGATACAATCAAAGGCCCCTTCTTCCATACTGACTCATGTTGAGTGGCACCTTGTGAATAGTTAGAACAAGGAATTGGATCTGTCACTTTGAGCACTTCACTTAACATCCCTATGCCTCAGATGCCTGTCTGAATAGTGGGCATAATGAACTGTTCTCACCTCACAGGAGAGCTGAGAATTAATATGTTTATTTTTATTTCATGATAAAGGTTTGTGGGATGAGTCAAGATATCTATAGAAGTTGGAAGTCCTCAGATGACTTGTGCTATTATTTTCATAATCCAGCCCTCCAAATATCACTGAAATGGCATTGAAGATTCTACTTGGGGACCTCAGCTTCATCGCTCGCTTCATGCTGCCGAGGTGAGGAGCATTGTAGAGTCAGTGCACTCAGACCCTGGGCAGAAGCATGTGCCTGGAGCCGCTCTCCTTTAATACCATCTAATAGATTCATGAAATGGTATTGATGGTCTTTGAACAAAACCAACTTTCTCCTGCTGTTAGTAAGGTACAGTTCAAGGCCTTACGGCAGTGAGAATGGGAGGAAACTAAGTGGTCCTTGGAGGTTCGTAGGGGCTTGTAGAATACGTCCCTCCTACCCTTAGCCCCTAAATGGAAAGGGAGGAAATTACTCAATAATACAACTTCATCCCAGTTATTAAAAATCAATGACTAATTTCTACTAAGTCTCCTAGATGTGTGGTCTGAGTAAGGACTGGCAGTCAGGGCTGCTGAGTTGTAAGCCATCTTCTGACACTCAATACTGTACCTCTAAGCAAGTCTTTTAATGTTTGTCTGAATATTTTCATCTGTAAACATATTAATTGTGCCTGCCTCGCAGAGGTGCCATGGGAATTAATTCTGGTAAAACACTATGGGGCAATGCTTTCCGTTGCACGAAAAAACTGGTGAGGTTCATCAGGATGGATACACATACACACACGAACACACAAAATGTAATGTAATATTACAGAAAGTGCTTCAGAAAATGGCTGAGGAGCTGTGACATGGCATCAGCAGAATTGCCATATATGCTGCTATAGAAATTTATTTTCTCCCTGTCATGTAAAAATATAAGCATCAATTGCAGAACCACCAAGATGCCCAAGTGTATAGAAAACCATGGACCATTTTAATAAGCACAGCACAATGCCAATCTGGTCCCCAATCATAAAGTCTATTTAGTGCTTATAAAGCAGCATTATATTGATGTAATTGTGCTATTAGTAATATTTGCAGTGACTGTATCGGTATAAACAATTACTATTTGGCATATTGTATCTCAGTAGAAAAAACACCTAATTCCACTAATTGCTTCTAGTTCTGCTTCTGTTAACTGTACACTGTATACATGTTAATCTTACTATCAACTGTGGCAAATTTAATTAACATTCATGTGTGGAAATTTAATTCAAAACAAATGTATATTTGATCCATTTGTTTTATAAATATATTAATTACATGTTTCTTTCCAATTCTAAAGTTAAATCACTATTTCTAATATCGATTAATAGAAATTTCCCAAATATGTCATTAAAAGCAATTCATTGCTCTCCCAAAGAAAGGTGGAAAATCTGGTATTTTTACTATGCTAGCATCTAAAGACCCCAATCAAAACCAGGCCCTTATTGTCCTGCACACTGTACAAACACAAAATAGGAGATAGTCCCTACCTCCAAGAGTGTAGAGAATAAATGGATGAGACTGATAAAGTGTGGGAGAAAGGAAGTATATTTTCCTTCTTTTACAGTTGGGGAACAGAGAGATTAAATTACTTCTCTAAGGTCACTCACGTGGTCTGTACCCAGGCCAGAAACTGACCAAGCTTAGTCCAGTGTTTTAATCACAAAACTGTCCTACCTCTCTCTAGCTAATCTGCAATTTATGTTTTAGACTTGAAAAGTACAGAATGTGACAGGTTCAGTCAAAGAGATCCCTTTGGGACTGTCACGTGATGTGCTGAAATTACCTCTGAGCCCATTTTCCCTGCCAGCTTCGGACTCCAGAACCCTGTCTTGTTGAGCCAGACACACTAGCCTACTGCAACACAGACCCAGGGTCTGGTCCACGCCCGCAAAGCTGCTGACTTAACTGAAAACAGCTCATCAGGTTATTTGTCTCCAGCACCAAGACACCCAGTTCCCATTGGGATCAAAACCCCAAATAAATCTGTTTTACTCTGAATAAAGCTTATACAGGGTAAATTCATAAATTCTCCACCTCTATAACACTGATAGAGAGATATGCACAGCTGTTTGCTCCCCCCAGGTATTAATCACTTACTCTGGGTATATTAATAAACAAAAGTGATTTTATTAAGTATAAAAGGTAGGATTTAAGTGGTTTCAAGTAATAACAGAACAAAGTAAGTCACAAAGCAAAATAAAATAAAACACACAAGTCTAAGCCTAATACATTAAGAAATTGATTACAGGTAATATTTCACCCTCAAAGATGTTCCAATAAACTTTTTTCACAGACTAGACTCCTTCCTAGTCTGGGACCAATCCTTTCCCCTTCTACAGTCCTTGTTAGTTCCAGCAGATATCTCAGGTGGTAAGCAGGTTTTTTTTCATGACTGACAGCCTCCTTAGTCCTGCTCCACCCCCTTTTATACCTTTGACACATGGCGGGAATCTTTTGTCTGTGCTTGTCCCCACCCCTGCCTCATCAATGGAAAAATACAAAGATTAAGATGGATTCCCAGTATCATGTAACATGGTCACATGTCACTGTAAGACCCCTAGTCTTCATTCTTCCTGGGTTGGCCCACACGTACACAGGAAGGTTTGCAGGTAAATAAACCATTTACAACCAACTGTCCTGGTCAATGGGAGCCATCAAGATTCTAAACCACCATTAATGGCCCACACTTTGCATAATTACAATAGGACCTCAGAGTTATACTTCATATTTCTAGCTTCAGATACAAGAATGATACATGCATACAAATAGGAGGAATACATTCAGTAGTTTATAACCTTTGTTATGATACCTTACAAGAGACCTTTTGCATAAAGCATATTCCAATTATATCATATTCACACTCATAAGCATATTTCCATAAAACATATGGAGTGCAACATCACACAAAGCTTTCAGTTTAGTTCACCAGATCCCTCTGAAGGAAACTGTAGAACATGCAGGAAACAAAGAGTAGACTCTTTGAGAGAAGATTCTTTTGGGATCCTTCAATTCTTCTTACTTCCTGCTATCTTCCAAGTTCCATGGTGTGGTGACTTATTCTCTGGCAGGAGAGCTATACACCTTTCTCAGTGATTACTTCAAAAATGGAGGTCACTACAGAATGAAGTAAAGAGCCCTTTCCCCATTTACCAAGCATAAATGCTCTGCAGAACTCCTAGAACCTACCAGCTAATTTGCAGGTAATTAGGGCTCTGATTCATAGCCCACTGAAGTTAACAGGAGTCTTCCATTGACTCCAGTGACATTCATGTCAAGCCCCACATATCTGTATCAACCATAGCTGTGTAGTGTATATTGTAAGGCTAGCTTCCATGATCTCCTGTAGGATTTCACAGAATGTTAAAATGCTTCCCTCTGCAAGAAAATAATTTAAATAAAAAGTTTTAGGTATTTTGCATACTTCAAGTTTGAATATTCAGAATAAATCTCACAGCTTTAACCATTAGTGATAATATGTATACTCTAGACAACATTTATTATTAAAGATTTCACAGTATAATCAAACTAGATTCAGCACTGTAATTAAAAAAAGAAATTAAGATGTTAGGTGTGACTAATTCCTTATGTTCCACCAGAAGTTTGTTTCCAATTGGAGCCACATTATAATATTGATGCACTATATAACCCCTGGGATGAAC
Source organism: Trachemys scripta elegans (assembly GCF_013100865.1). Classification (NCBI taxonomy): domain Eukaryota; kingdom Metazoa; phylum Chordata; order Testudines; family Emydidae; genus Trachemys; species Trachemys scripta. The sequence goes on along the minus strand of NC_048298.1, from coordinate 316,532,053 downwards.
AAGGCAAATATGTTAACCATCATATGCATCGTACTGCCACACTCACCATCCATCCTTCTTATTTTGTATGGCAACTTGGAAAGCAACATTAAAGGTTGATGTCCAAATTTGTCATCCACTATATGGCTTCTGGTGACATGGAATGAATCAGGCTGTACTCCAGCGTCTTAGAGGCCATTGGTTCACTAGATGTTCCATGGTTTGGATATCTTCTCTACATTCACATATTGTTGATAGTGGACATGCCACAGGAGCTATGACCCTTCATGCATGTTATGATTTATTCATGTTATTGGATACATAAGAACCCCTCCTCTCTCTCTCACACATACACATTAAAACATGGTTCTTGATGGAAATGGTGATGGTGGAGAAGATGATGTGTCCGGTAGAAAGTATAAAACTTGGTAACTATATCAGATTGACCTTGCAATGGTGGCAGTTAACATTTCCTTTAGAATTGTACACTTGACATGGAAGTCACTGACAGGAAGAAAATATGGAGCAGCAAACTGGCATTGATACGTTCATTTTTCATACAATAATGACAAAGTTAATGTTAAAATCTATCAAGTACAGTAAAAAAACATAATTAGGCATTGTAACATATATTATGTATCTAATAGAAGCAGAATTAGCCTATCAGTGTGTTGAATGCTTTATGGAGACAATAGACCAGAATGCTTTGAAAAAGCTATTTCTGAGTTTATTATTCAATCAGGATGCAGGCTTTCCCTAAGAAAATAAAAGCTTTGCAGGAAGCACAAAACATTTTTACTGTGAATACAGAGTAGACAACTTTAATACTTACATATCTCTGCTGCTTTTAAATTCTTTTATTCATACATCTGAAAATAATATTATATGTACTGCTAAATTTCATTGAACAATGCTTGGTTATAGTGTACATCCGCCAAAAAATGTCTTACTTTTCTCATCCATTGAATTCACTAAAAATTGGAACCATTTAATTGTCCAAAGCTTAACCATGTGCTGGTACAAACATTGTACAGTAAATACCTGCCCATTTATGTTTAAAATCTTTTTTTTCTGGTGCTCTCCCTATGGTTAGGGTGCCTCACACTAATTTAAACAAACAATTCATAACACAAATTGAAACTCCACAACACACTTATTGGATTGCTCATATAAATGTCAATAAAAATGTTCCCCTCAGTAAAGATAACCCTTCAACCACAATAATTTATCAACAAACCCACCATATCCCAGTCCCATTGATCTGCCTCTTCCCCAAATCCACCTAATAAAAGATGGGCTATTCAATGTGCCTGGAAGGGTAACAAATCCAGATTCTGGATGACGAGGAAGAGCAAGTTCTAACACGACCCCTCCCCATGGAAAATGCTTGCCAATTTGAGCAATCTTTGTTAACCACAGCAACATTGTGCATTGTCCCAGATTCAGGAAAGTACTTAACTGTTTTGATGAACTGGATTTAAATAGGAGCTCCTTGGTGCTACTGCAACACAAATGATAAATAAGAATGGAGAAGGAGTTTCTATAGCAGCTCGATCTTTGACCATTAAGAGCTGTATATGTCAACACCAACACCTTAAACTCCACTCCAGAATTCACAAGCCACTAATGCAAGTGCCAGAAGACCTGGTGTGTATTATATGCTCTCTGTGTGACTCATCACTTAATAAGTGAGCCATAACCTTCACTAGCTTCAGTTTCCAAATGGACTCAGGGTACGTCTACACTGCAGTTAAACACCCGTGGCTGGCCTGGGTCAGCTGACTCAGGCTCGTGGGACTCAGGCTGCAGGGCTATAAAATTACAGTGTAGACATTCAGGCTCGGGGTGGAGCTTGGACGGTGGGACCCTCTCCCCTTGCAGGGTCCCCGAGCTCAGGCTCCAGCCTGAGCCCAAACATCCACATCACAGTTTTACAACCCCATAGCCGGAGTCCTGTGAGCCCAAGTCAGCTGACATGGACCAGCCACGGGTGTTTAACTGCAGTCAGGGCCAGCTCGAGGCACCAGCTTAGCAAGCAGGTGCTTGGGGCGGCCAATTCAAAGGGACGGAACTCCGTCCAGTATCGGGGCGGCACGTCCGGGTGTTCGGCGGAAATTCGGCGGCGAGTCCCTCATTCCCTCTCTTCCTTTTTGAGCTGCCATCAAATTGCCGCCAAGGAGGAAGAGAGGGAGGACCCACCGCCAAACTGCCGCAGAAGAAGCAGCACGGTTGAGCTGCTGCTGAAGTGCCGCCGTTCGACTTTTTTCTTTTTTTTTTTTTGGACTGCTTGGTGTGGCAGAAAAGCTGGAGCTGGCCCTGACTGCAGTGTAGACATACCTTCCATGTATAGCACTTCATGGACTATACGACAATAGTCTAATCTTAAAACGAGCAAAACATAGATTGTAACAAGATCAGCATTCAAAAGGAAAGATTCTGCTCTTCAGGCCAGCACAGATTAAATACAATCCTTTCCCACAATCATCTACAAGCAGCTCAGTATCAAATGGAACTATTAAAAAAAAAAAAAGTTATGGTTGAGATCCTTCAATAAACTCTAGTAGAGGACAATATCAAAGTAAGCCATTTTTTAGCCCTAATCGCCTTTACAATATCCATTTGAAAGGACACTGGTTAAAATTGTTTTTAAAAATCCATACTTTTGTTACTAACTGCAGCTTAGATTATTGAAAATGCTAGGATTTCATTATTGGTGGAGCTCGGGATGCCATCTATAATTCATTTGCAAGACACTTCCCCATTATAAAACCCTGCTGTAAATTACTTATATCTTTTCCAAACTTCAGTTGTTTGGACTGAAATTTTCCATGTGGTTGTCTATATCAGCCCGAGTTTGTTTTGGAAAGTTTCAGCTGTTTCTGAGAACAAGAATAGGGAACCATATACTTTTCCCATGTCATGTTAAAAAAAAACGTTCAACTGTTTTGTTGAGAAGCTCTAGGGCCTCCACGCTTTGGAGAAAGGGCCTGAAATTTGGCAACAGGTAGCATTTGTGTCGGGGATGTGCCTTGTGTCATTGTAGTGGGAGGCAGGAGAAAAAAAAAAAAAATCAACATTTGACCATATTATAAGCCTCTGAAAATTTTCAGTTCACACATGCTCAATAGAGATTTGTTAGAGTTCGACAGCTAGATTCTTCAAAGTTTCTGTCTGCACCACACATGCGCCTCTATCCCCTCACAGCTCCTGTGTGCTGCATGTATATGCATCATCGTCACCGAGCAACGGAGCATGTTCCAGCTTAGGTTACAGGGGCTCATTATGACTTTCCTTGCAATTGGTAGTGCTAGCTACTGCAGGCCCTCTGGTGCCAGGCACTGGAACTGAGAGCAGGGAGACTCTCTTGTACTCACTGTGAATTGCCCTGCTACTGCCCAGGCAGCATAGAGAAGAAGGAGGAGAAATTTCAGAGGGAAGAGGTGGTTGAGGAGAGGAGTTACTGAATCCAGCCTAAGGAGAGGAGTTACTGAATCCAGAGCTCAAGTAAATTCAGGGGTCAATAAATGAGAAAACAGGGACAGGAGTGAAGGTCACAGGATCATAAGCAGGGAACTAGAGGAGGACACCAAGCAGAGAACCTCGGACAGCACCCACTGTTCCCAGAAGGTGTCTAGGGAGCCAGTGGAGAGGCAAGGGGTAGGGGAAGAAGCAGTCTGGGAAAAAGAGCCTAGGGGTGGGGGAGGAAATTGGGAGCAGGGAGAGGAGAGAGGGATTGGTTAGGCAAAGGGGAAACAGGGACAATTGGGGACTCAGAACTGGAAGGTGAGGAGGGAGGCTGAGATCAGAGGTAGAGCTGGGGGTGGCAGAGAACTAAGATGAAAAGCACATGGTTGGAGAGTGAGATGCAGATGAGGAGACGTGGGATGGAGACTGAGTGACTGTACAAAGACTGGGACTAGGACAAGTAGCTGGCGGGAGTTGGGGAAGAGACAGGACTCAGACTGGACCAAGGACAGACTGGAGGGAAGGAGGCAGAAGGGGTCAAATTTGGAGGAACGGGGTCAAAGGGTCTTTAACCATTAGAGTACACTCCCTTCCAGAACTTGAAATGGAATCCAAGATTCCTCAGTCTCACCATTCCTTTCTTGTCAGCAAATATCTGTAAACCCCCCGGCAAAAAGCATCTGGTATTGGTCCATATGGAGAATGACAACCTACTGTAGGGAATCAGGGCTTGTAGGGCTTCTTAATGAGTGCAGCTGGCTTGTAGTAGACTGCCTGATTGCTACACACCAGATTGTTTGGAAGGGTCAGTAAACTCGCTTTTAACTCAGCAGTAGGGCCGGCTCTAGGTTTTTTGCTGCCCCAAGCAAAAACATTTTTGGCTGCCCTCCACCCCAGCCCTGGGCTCTCACTCCCCCACCAGTGCCCTCTCCCACCTACACCCCCTACCATCCCAGATCTGGGCTCTCTCCCACTCCCCCACCCGCACCCCCTGCCACCCCAGCGCTAGGCTCTCTCCCACCCCCCCACCACCTGCACCTCCTGCCACCCCAGCCCTGGGCTCCCCCACACCAGTGCTGACTCTGCCCACTCCCCCCTTGCCTCCAACCGATCCAGCACTGTCAGGGTCGGGGTAAGCAGTGGGGCTCCCAGGCCGCGCCTCAGCCCAGGGTCCCTCCAGCCAGGGCTCCCACCTCCAGGACCAGCCGGGACCCAAGAGGGCAGAGTCGGGGGACCGCCCGGCAGAGGGCTGCGGAGCCGGGGCAGGGTAGCCCCAGAGGAAGCGGAGCCCCGGAGAGTGGGACATGGGCCCCGCACGGCAGCGCCCCGCCCTCTATGGCGCCACTGCTGCTGCTGCTTCTGGCTGCCCTGCTGCAGTCCCTGGGCAGCTCAGGCCGCTTTGCCCAGCCCTGGCTGCGGTGCTGGGGGGCGGCCGCCCTGCGGCACCTGCAGGCGGCTCCGTGTGCCCCGCGGGGCGATCCCCAGCCCGAGTTCTCCCGCTCGGAGCCTGCCCGGCCCAGCCACAAGGTGCTGCACTGCTCCCCCAAGGCGCAAACTGCAGCGGCCCCAGGGTGCTGCCAGGGCCAGCTCTAGTCTTTTGCCGCCGGAAGCAAAAAAGCAAAAAAAAAAAAAAAAAAAAAGGCCGGAATGCTGCCCCTAAAAATGTGCTTGGTTTGCTGATGCCTAGAGCCGGCCCTGCTCAGCAGCAGCAGTTCAGTGACTGCTCAAAGTATTTGCCCATGGCTGTAATAGTACCTGCTTGTTTCCAGCTCTACTCCTGCCTTGCCTCACTCCAGGTAACCGGTCTCTGACCCTGGTTCTGGCCTCTGGCTCTGTTTCTAGGCTACTGATTCCTGCTCTGACCACTAGGCATGACTGCCCATGTCCCAGTCACTGATACCTACTGTACTCTGTTACTCCATTAGCTCAAGTGGCAGACATTTGTATTATAGAGCTAAAGGTCCCAACCTTGATGATGACTCTTATTGGAGTCAGTATGATGCTACCTAAAAAAATAAAATAAGACAAAAAAAAACATATTCCATTAAGTTTGCTGTTTTTCAATCCTAGGAAATTACACACAAAATCGTGTCAAAAGAAGCTTGCAAAGCCAAGCACTCAAATCACCAGAAATGCCAGATTCAAGGTTGTCTGTGCAATCTCAGTTTGGCTGCCCTGTGCACTATGATACAGTCTCTAATTACACGATCACATACATGTTTGTTTTCTGTGTTGGACCCCTCTAATATTAAAATAATTATGTTGTGCCACTAAGGGGGAAAAAGTTGACTGCTATGATTTACTCAAAACACTAAAAATGTAGATTCAAAATGGGCTGAGGAGGCAATGTTCAGATCTAGATTAAATTTTGGCTGAACTACAGGACCTGGACATGAGTGTGAATCAGGGCTAAGATTCATATTTGATAGTACAATCTCAAGAGAGAAGTACCTGGGAGATTTCTGCCATTTTGTATTGTGGAAAACTTGAGAATGGAGAAAGTCACTATCTTGTGGCATATCTAAACAGGATCTAGGCAAAAGAATTCTTTTAGTGGACTCTTCCGACTCATTCTAAAAAACACATGCATGTGTTCATATCTAGGGGTTCCAAAATGAATAACCTCACATGTTCTGCTGCACAAAGCTCAGAGTGGGAAGGGATGAAGATGCTGGCTCACATCTACAGATACTAAAAGGTATTTACCTTGGCATAGAGGAGGGGAAAACCTCGATGGGGATGAGAAATTTTGGTAGTCCCAGATGAAGTGCCCTCAAATACTTAACATCTTTGAAAACCATGAATACTTTTTCCACACACCCCAACTAGGAAGTTGAATGATCAGAATTTTTAGTCATGATTATAGTAAGCATTTCCGTTCCTGACTTTGTGGCAGATTCATTGGTGTTAATAAATTATCTTGCAGCAGGCAACCCCTGGAGTTCCCTTGAAATAGATCAATTCACTTTAGTAGCATGCGTAAGCATATTGTGGTAGCTGTGATCACAGCACTAGAGTCAGACATCTTTTGCTTTAAATCCCAATAGTTTTGGTTGTTGCAGATGTTATCAAGATACTAACAAAGTAGGTTATGTTCATTGGTATCGGTTACTGGTGCAGCTGTTAAGTTAATGAAGTCAGTATATATTCCATTATAATTTTAGACACATTTTATTTCAGCTTTGGTAGGACACCTGTGAAATAAGTGCTAGAATTAATGTTCTTTGGGTAACCCTAAAATAAATAAATAAATATTTAAATTAAACGTTCTGACCTTAGTTTAAGTACATGTTTTACCTTTAGGCTTTTAATATTTATTTTTCTGAATGCACGAGAGCTTTACATCAGCTACTAGATAATAGAATTTTACTACATAACAGAAAACAATTGAATAGCGTACGGTACCCTCATTTGTACTTGCTATTGTCAACCCTTTGTCAATAATATTTAGTATTATATTAGATCAATGACATCTTTAAATACCTAGAATCTGTTTTGCTTTATCAAATGGATTGGTTTTTATTTTGCTAAGCATGGTAACTCTAATGAATTAAGCAGCCTGACTGCCCCTGCAACTGCCTGCTCTGAAGATGATTCTTCATTCCAGTTCTTTGTTGCCATTTAAGCAGTTGCAAGTTCACCATTCCTAGCAATATACAATAGAAAGGGTAAAATATCAAAGGGAAAAGTCAAATGCTGAATGTAATCCCTAGGGGCTGGTAGGTAAGCCCTGAAATGTTGATTTGCTATTTTAATTGCTGGTGCTACATCCAATTCAATTCAGGCACTTTGAATTGAATTCTGATTTCTATCACAGTAAAAGAGATCACTGAGGGGATCAATAGAGCAGAATTGTGACTCCTCCCCCTCCCTACCTTCCCTGAAGACTCTAAAGAAAAAAAATAGGATTTTATTAAGATCATGGAGGTCAATTGTTAGAGAATTCTCCTTCCGTTCCAGAATTGCATCAAAAAAGCTTTCACCAATTCACTTATACACACTAACAAATGACCTAGTGGCATCACCCATGTCTCTTCTAGACTCTAAAGCCTTTTATCTTCAGTTTATTAGCTTGTTTATCCAGTCATACTCCAAAATCCTCCCCTTTTTTGTTGGTGTGATGGAGTTTGACACCTTGCATGGATTAGGGGTTGCTGTCAGTCTCCGTTGTGTTCCTCATCTAGGTCAATATTTTTAGTCTTCTGAAACTAGAGATCATTATGTACATTCAGGAGTGATGTCATAATTTGCTTGTCTTGTTAACAAAATGCTGATTTTTTTTCCCTTTAAGAAGCTACATCGGAGGAGATCACATGGTAGGGCTCGAGGTTCATTATTTCAGTGCTAATAAAAAGCTTGATTCAGTATTAGTATATTCACCAGCAGTATTACACTCCTAAGAGAATTTTTTTTTACAAGGATGTTTCCAACAAGCCTTATATGTTAACAAGTTTGTGTTGAATTCCAGCAGGAAAAGCAGCCGTACTGCACAGTGAGGGCCAAGGGAATTCTGCCCTGATATGCCTCATTTGCTGTTACATTAACAGGACACAGGAAAATTCTTGACTTTGCTGCAACATTACTTATCTTTGGGTGGCATAATTACATCTCTCAATATTTTGCAACATAGATTTTGATGCCCCAGTCCAGAGTGTTGGCACATTGATCAACATTTTCAAACCCTAAATCTATATTTAACACTTAAATATAGGTGGCCTGTTTTTCAGAAAAACTACACACCTGCTGAAATAATCAGATCGGCAGGTGCACACCACCTTTGAAAACCAGGACCCCCAGCCTGTATTTAAATACCTCAATTTAGGCACCCACCTTTGAAAGTCTTGGGCGCTGGCTTCTTCCTACTCTCCTGTGCTTGCTGAGGGGACAGCAGTATCCACAGGGGCTACTATATCGACTCTCTCATGCATATAGGTGGAGAGTCAGTTGGAAGGAAGGAGTGATGCTATGGCTTCACACGCCGCAGCACGCCGCACTGGCACACCATGAGACATAAGCTGCACAAGGTACAGGGCTGGCGCTGGGTACATCTTCCAGAGCAAGGAGAACACAAGAGGTTCAGCAAGAGTCTCCAAGTTACAACCTGATTTCCAGTCTTCTCCTGAGCCAACCTGGTTACATGCTGCCCATTCACAGGGCTTGTGGCAAAGCCAAAAGAGAGCCCTTTGATGCTCATCTTGTCCCACCTCCTCTGACTGTCAGTCTCCAGGCCTGTTTGTAGGAACTCTTTGACTGGCTTTGTGTGGCTCCACAGAGGCCTGACACTTATTGGGCAGGCAGGGGAAAGGGGGTTTGGTTTGAGAGTAAAGAAATAATTAGAATTTGTTATTCTCCGGTGCTGTCCAAGCAGTGCTGATTTTTGCATTGCCAAAGTCACACTGTCCACTCCTGTTCACAACTGAACGGTGTGACATTGCCAGCCTATGCCTACCTAATTCTCAGTTTTGGTTCATACACTGCAGACCACCTCTGCAGTTGGTCTTCAAATAGTTTTAGAGTGTCCAGCCCTCTCTGTTTCTAAGCCAGGTTGCAACGGGCACCTGTACCCAAGCAATCAGCTGACTGACAGAATTTACTCACTTTCCCTCACTTGGTTGAGTGATGGCAGCTTGGATATGTGTATTTCAGTGCTCAATGGAGGGGAAGTGCATCTGTTTCTAAAGCCTGGCTGGGAGTCTATTTATTTTACATACAATCTCCAGTTCAGTAACTAGCAACTACAGCTAAGATACCTCATGGTAGGTTCTGAATCTTCTGCCATTTGCAGAGAGCTTGAAGAACTATCTGTTCTCAAGCTGATGTGGGCTGTGTCTTATTCCCCCGTAAAAGTGTCTTATAAACCTTGCTGTTATATAGATTGGAGGAACTGGAAAAGCCTACACAGAAATCCTAGAGAAGTCAGTGCACAAGGTTGCCATTTAAATGTTACCACTTACCACACAGTGGTATCTAAGATACTGGAGTCATCTTCTATGTTTGGAATAAATATAGCCCAAGTCATCGAAAAGTTGACATTTGCTGAACACTGCAAAGCAATTTCTACAAAGACCGCCTGCTCTAAATAGAGGGGTAAACTGGTTAGTTAGTAATAGTGAGCATTGTATGTGACTGCATATGTAGGTTTGTTGATGAAAGTTTTGTTGTTGACCATGGGTGGGATGGTCTTTTTTAAGTTCACTCTCTTTCTTTAGTTCCTCTCTGGAAACAGTTGAAGAATAGCACCATAATCAGAAGACACTAATTCTACCATAAAATGATAGCAACAGATCCCTGGGATAGTGCTATTTCTAAGGCCAATCCTCTGTTGGGCTGGATTAGAGGAACAGGAAGGTATTTGGTTCAGCTGAAAAAGAAGAGGAGGGAAGAAATGAAAGAGAAAGCTCTGCAAGACAAATAAGACTCTGCAGATGTGCTGCATCTGTCTGCTTGCCCACTGGGGACACTGAGATAAAGAGATTAAGACACTTACACAAAGATGCTTAGACAACTAGATCAGATAAGCAAATTGACAGCTAAGTTGAAGTTAGGTCTGCAATAATAAATAATATCAAGACACTGACTCAATTCGCCACAAAAATATTTAGCATTGAATTTATGTGACATAAAACTGTAAAGCATGTTGAGGATACAAAATCTTAGAAGGGTTCTGACCTTGGGAAAGTGGAGACAAACATGTGAACTTCTTAACAGAATGTCTTACAAGAAGTGTGCTCCTTCACTCTGCAACGAAGAAGAAACTGGTATTCCCAGAATAGTATCTATATTGCTTATACCACCAAAATAAGTATAAATGTGTCCCCATAAATAAGGCTCTTGAAATATTGCTAGTGTACATTTTAGCATAAGTGTAAAAAGATGGGAGTAAAATAGATGTTTAAAACAAATGGAGAATGATGTGTTCTTAGAAGGAAACTAAGTAAAAAAAGGGGGGGGATTTAAAAGCAAAAATAATGCACTCTAGTCACTATAACACATGTGGTTTAAAGCACCTGCTAAAAGATCTGATCTGTAAACTTCACAAGGGTGGATAAAGATCAGGAAACCCCTCCATTATCAGTTTTTGAAAAAGTCTTAGTATATTTTTAAACACATCTTATTTTTTTAAAGCACTAAAAGTCAAATCTTTATAAATAATTCTACACTGTAGTAAATAACTACAGTATGTTAAAATTAGTAAAAATATTTCTGGTTTTAACATTGACACTGGAAATATTGAGAAATGGAGTCTCATGTGTTATTCATAAGATCAGAATTAATGCAGTCACTATTTCTGGCTCCTGATTAAATGCTGGCTTGTAACCTAGTAACACTGGAAATAATGACCAGATGATAATGTTCTGTGAATTGAGTCAATGAAAAGAAGTTTTGATTTGTCAAATTGCAATATCACTTGCCCATAGAAATAGTTCTAGATAGCCAGCCACAGTTATGAGAGACAATGTTATACTGGGTTTGTAAGAAAGTAAATGCCGAGAAAAATGTCTCTAAATTATAAGTTCATTCATACTTTTTTCTCAAGGATAGTTAATGTAGCTATGGAAGATCAGGAAGAATTAGCACATTTAAGATTTTTTAAATGTCAACGTATGGGAGTTTAGCTAAGAAAATCTTCACAGATATTTCTGTACAGAATTAATTCAACAGTGATGTTGAGTTGCAGATCCTCTGTCAAAGTTTTATGCAATATACAATACACAAAAGTGTATAAAAATGTGTGACACTCACCAGTGATGTCTGATCTTGATAGCGGGATCAATATAAAAATATTAAATCCATAAGAAAATCATATTACTAGGTCTGATTTAAGACTAGCACTATACAAATCTAAAACAAATACGGATGATGGCTTTACCATTGCACAGAAGATGCCTAGGTCCCAAAATAATAAAAATTTAAAAAAAAGTTGTGTAGAATGTTTTTTTGTACACCAACCCCAGCTTGAGAGAGTATTCATCACTGAAGTGGAGTCACTGAAGCAGAGGAAAAGCTCAGAGTTAGACAACCATCATTCAGTTAATACATAAGGAAGAAAAAAAAACCTAATTACTAACAAAAGGCGAAAACGAAATAAAAAGTATAGAAGGGCAAGGAAGCATTAAATGTTAAAGCAGAACGTTGTATCTTCCACAGGAAAAAAAAAGGGATTAAAATCAGCCTACTTCCTAAGGCTAACCATTAAAAGCACAGAGTGGGAGTATACACTACATATATGGATGAGTGAGAAGAAGCAGAGGAACATAAGAAAGGCTAATTTTAATTAACAGAAAGGCTGTAAAATAAAGCCTACAGTCCCGGCGTTGGAAGACATCGAGCTATAAGCTATGCTGCATGTGACTGTGTGTGCCAATTAGGAGCCGGTCAGACCACCAAGCAGAGAATAAAGGAGCCAGAAGAATAAGTGCTGTGCTGCTGGAGCTAGACTGATTTGAGTCACCTGTGTATTATAAAGGGGGTGGAGAGTTGGACTTGAGTGAGAGTCCTGCAGTTTCACATATTAATGTAAAGCATTAAAGAGGATCACGTTGCAGTTAAACACAGACACAAAAGAGACCCACATGAAGAAATAAATGGGGTAAGAGAGGGACCATAATTTATTTAACTATTATTCAATTAAAATCAGATGAATCAAGGGAATTAGAGAATGAATCAGAGAGAGGGAAGGGATAGGGAGGACTGCCAGAACAATGGCACTAAAGCTGCCAGCCTATAAATTTACTGCCTGTGTTATTTTTCCAATTACAGCCACGGTGATGTAAAAATTCACGAAGAGGCTGGTGTCTTATGGCTTAACCTACACTCTCTTTGGCTGGGGGAGGAGGACTGTTGTGAGGAACACCTTCTCTACCGGACTTGGACCCTGCACGTTACATGCCAGGGGCTCAAGGAACCAGGAGAGAGACTAGAGCCATCACCATGAAAACACAACCACACACACCCAATTAACAAAAATTAAGGGTGTGGGTGGGGGTGTGGGTGTGGGTGGAAGTGTTCTGATAAAAGCCACCCCAGCCGATCAGTTTGTCCGGGGGCTCCGATTAGTTCTGCTACCGCCAGGGAAGAGAAGGCGCAACAAGATGCGGGGCCAGCCAACACTTTGCAGAAGCCAGCCGCCAGCAAAATAAACCTATTACATGTAAATTCAAATTCAGAGGCAAAGAGGAGGAGGGAGGGGAGGAAGAAGCCCTGCGCGCTCAGGAGCGAGGAAGCCAACCCCATCCCTGCTGAGTGCAATGTATTTTTAAAACCCCCTTCCCCGGGCAAAGGGAGCCTTACACCCAGGGACATGCTAAATGACCCTCTTCAGCAAGAGGCAGTGAGGAGGCGCTGGGGGGTGGGGGTGAGAGAGACACACACGCTCTCCTACACCCAGCTCGCCGGGAGGACCCAGCCAGTCAGAGGCGGAGAGCGAGGGGGAAGAGCGAACACATTGGAGGAGAAATTGCTGCACAGCAAAACACCAGCCAGAGGAGGTGCTTCCCCGCTCTCCCAATATAACCACGCCGAGAGCAGGGGCAAGCAGAGACGGCCGGAGCCCCAGCAGCAAAGTGCTGGGCTGGGGAGGCAAAAGGCTTGGCAAGGATGCCCGTACCTGTATCGCTTCTCCAGCCCTGAGCGCCGCGGAGGCAGGGCGAGCCGGAGGTGGATTGTTGGACAAGAACTCCGCGATTCGCTGCGCCCCCCGGGCTGAGCCCCACAAGGAGGGAGCAGGGGCTGCCTGGAGGATGGGAGACTGAGAGCCGGGGGCAGAGAGAGGTTCTTCCCCAGCAGCGGTAAGTGGCCAATACCGTCGCTCTAGCCAGCCCCTGATTCCACTTCTGAGTGTGTTCAAGTTATTTGTTTTCCTAGCCCTCGGTGCCACTTCCCAGGCAGGTGGAAACCCCCACCCGGGTATTGCGCGAATGTTGCCGGGTTGCGATGTTTCGGGGCGGAGCGTCTCTTTGGGCGAAGAGTATTAAAATGATCAGAATCCATTCCGAACCAAAAAGTTGGAGCAGGCATAATCGTGATCTGCAGCATGCCTCCCCATCGTTCAGCTGCACGGCAAACTACTGCTGAGGATTAGTTGTTGAAGAGAGAGGTCAGATGGACAGAGCCAGTAAATATTCTAGAAGCAGCCTACATGTGCCAATTCCTGCCGTTGGGGAGGTCTTATAGTTGATGAACCAGAGGGTAACACAGTGTGTTGATCTGACAGCTTATTGTCCCACTGAAAATCAGCAGCAAGTTGATTGGTGGGGAAGTTCAGAATGATACTTGGCTTGGAGATTAAACAATACTCTCTAAATTAGGTAGTTGCTGTGCCTGAAACCTGTTCCAACTATTGTCAGCCTTAAAAAAGCAGAGAGGATTACAAAAAGATGCACCAATTCTTTCTCTCTTGATAAGAGGATCTTGTAAAACGTTTATGAGCAGGCATGAGAATGAACTGAGAATTATTCCTGTAACATGCAGTAGGGTATTGTGTTTCTAAGATTTTTATCTCAGAAAGAATCAGCATCCATTAGGCCTGTTATATTTATTCAGAGTTTCACTTGTATTCCTTCTGATCACAGAAACTGCCTAAAAACCTGTTCTGATATGATTTAATGTGGCCACATAAAAGCAAAGTTGTCTAGTCTTGGCAAACTTTCAGAAATTTGCCATAACTTTCTTAGTTATGTTTGTTTACTTTTTTAAAAAATTACTGCTGAATACCTTCCACACTTAGTTAGTTTATTAAAATAAGGACCTGATCTCAAGCCCTTTTAAATTCACTGGCATCACCTCATTGACTTCAATAGACTTTGGAACAGATCTTGAGGGAGCATCTCTACAAACAAATTCTCTGTTCACTGAGTCCCAAAAGCTGAGGTGAACGCCATACAATTAAAAATGTGGGTGACATTTTAAAATTAATGATGCATGCAATTAATTATTGCTGAATTATAGTAGAACTCACCCAGAAGTACTTATGAAAATCCATATTAATGCTAAATGATTTCATTATTATTATTATTTTATTACAGTGAATACCAAAGGAATTAGCAATAATTAGGCTATTTTACAGTATTACCCAAAATGTCTCTAGGAATTTGTAAATATCTCATACACATTTTTTACTAGTGGTCGTCCCCCACCCCCCCCAGCATGGCATTCATCTGAAAACAAGTGAACAAACTTTCAGTGTCTATTCTGCATCTAGAAAGGGGCTTGTTTACTAAAATTGAATGAAGTACTCCATGTGAAGGAGAAGATTGACAATGATCAGAGGGTACTCAGAGAAAAATGATTTCATGTAGAAAGGCTGTGTGTGCCAGTTTAGGTTTAACAAAGTAGATGAATTAACAAATGGTAGTGAAGAGGACAAGATATTGGAAGTCTACAGTATAAGAAAGGAGAAGGAGTAAAATCAGGAAGAAAGAATAAGGAATGGAAACAATTTTTAAAGAAACCTAAAGCTCTTCAAGTAAAATTAGAGAGAATCCAGTAATCAACAACATTCAGTTCTTCCATTCCTTATAGTGCAAATGCCCTTGCAAGACTCAACAGAGCTAAGATACAGGTGGGAAGATGGCTACAGATGAGCAGGAGAACCAGAATGAACAGTTTGGTCTTGTTGTTTATTATGAGGAGCTTGAAGGTCACCTTTTCTTGCCCGGGTAAAATTTCCTGACGGGAGATGCCAATGTGGCTTGATAAATAAGAGCAGATGCAGTAAGAATATTAGAAATGTGGAGAGCCAGGCTGGCCAAATAATATCCCAGAACTTGATAGGAAATTTGCTAGAATGTTGCTAAGAAAGTAGGATGGCTTTTGGCAAAGATAGCCCAATATTTAAGATAAGATAATAGGAACAATAAGAAAATCAACCGCTAGAAAGATAAGCGAAGCATCACAGAGGGAAAAGAATAGGGCTAGGTAACTTTAAGAAATATGCAACTTGGTAGAGGACTGTCCAGCTTAATTTGCTAAAGGAAGGTAATGAGTGGCAAATTTGCTTGAGTTCTCTGTATAAGTTGCTGACATGGTAGTCTATCGGGGAATCAGTGGGTATGGTTTATGTGGATTTCAGAAAATATCTAGTTTTGTACTCCAGGAAATATTGATCTGCAAAGTAAATTTTGATAGTATTGGAACGGGTTCAAATTTACTTGGATGAGGGGTTTTCAATAAAAGGTAAAGAGCTCTTGGGTGAAGTTGGAGGTAAAAAGCATGGTGCTGTATGTGACAATATAAGGTCCACTTTTCTTTTTCCATATATGAAAGATAATGTATCAGACGGGGCAAATATGCTAGCAATATGGAAAAATGAGGTGGGAGTCTAGTCCAGTTGAACAGAATCAACAAATGGAAAGTTACCTGGGTAGGTTAGTCATTGAAGCAGTTATTATAAGTGGTTAATGCAAGGCAGGGTAACAACGTACATATTAGCAATACTCCCTGTGAGCCAGCATTGAGGCAACTGAGATGATTGTCTTGGTGACTTTGCTAAAATGGTTCTTCTGGATATTGTCTTTCTGTATCCAGCCTGAAACATAGATTTTGATTCCTCTGAATGCATTGCATAATTTCCCACTGTTCTGCTCCATCCATATGCTCCTACTAACAGCTTGCATGTTATACTTTCTGTCTGTTTCAGAACAGCTTAGATCATTTCAGCTATTTCTTAGAGTTTACAACACAAAACAGTACATTGAAAGCTGCCAGGCTGGCCATACTGAGATCCTAATTTCTGAGAATGAATGTCCAGTAGGACACTTGAATGCTAGTGCTATGCTGATGAGAGTTTCAGACTTGATGTTTTTCTTCTGCACATCACTTCTATGATGTTTTATTAGGAGCTGTTCCAATGTGTACTATCAACTTCTCAGCACTTTACAACAGGAAAAGAGTCCAGTTAGAAATGGTGGTGTCCCTACAGAGTTTTATTTTCTGAACATTTTGTGATCAATAACTATGTTAGAGGCCAGTACATGTGGGTTTTTTTAATGAATATTTTAGAGCTCCATATGATAGACTTTTTTATTTGGTTTTACGTTTTGAAAAAAAAAAATCAAAACCTATAAAAAGATCTTAGAATAATGGTTCTATGCCTTGAGAGGGGTTGCTAGCAGCAGCAAAGTGTGTTCTTGCTTAAGTGGAAATAATATGTGATTGTTTTTATAAGGAGTTTCTTGGAGGATTTGTGGAATTATCCAAAAAATGTAGGCATACTAATCAAAACAGTGAATTCTGTTCACACCCGGCTTCCTAGAGGGATTTCAGGATGATTTCTCTGTATTTTCTACAAGTCAGGAATCAAAGCTTTAGGGGCACTGACTGGATATAAAATAAAGGAGTAGAGTATTAGTAAAACACTGATTCTGCTCTGATTTGTCACCCATGCTGTAGCTGATGTTCTTGACCATCTTTAGGCAAAACTTAATCCTGCACAGTGATACAAATGGGCTGAGCCTGTGTGATGCCCCACTGTAGTTGTTTGGCAGCAGTCTGCCTGCACAGATCATGAAGCAGAAATGAGGCCCACTTCATGCATTCATATTCATTAATCTTCATCATTATGGTCACTCCCTTATGTCTGCCTCAGGATCACCTTTCTAAACTTCAGTCTAGAAAAAGTGCTAACTCAACTCCTCTCCCATAGCTGGAAACATCTAGCATTTCTCAGAAATGTTTACTGATGTTCTTCCCTCTTTCAGGATCCAATATAGAGTATCCCTTCTAACTTAATGATTGTCTTCTGTGAAATTATAGCCACCCTTAAGCCATCAGCCTCATCCGTTCTGTTTCCCCTATTTGTTTCTATTTCTTAGATTAGGAGACAATAAGAAATGACCAACAAGAACACGATAAAACAAAATGTAACAACATTTAACGTTTGTTTCAAAATGTATTTCTTAGTTTTGTTTTGTTTTTTTGTAGCATTTATCATATTTCAGCCTTAATAATAATAATAATTGGGGGAAAAACATACTCAAATTACATATATAAACAGAAGGTGGCATAAAAACTAAAAACCTACAAACAGTGAAGAAAATGTTAACGAAGATAATAATATAGTGATCATAGTTAAAATTGTAGCATCTGCCAAAAGTTCCCCCACAGATTTTCACTATAATTAGAATAGGAAAACTGTAGTATCTGTCAGCAAATGTTGCCTTTTTATCAGCTATTGCTGTACTTGGTATTTACATAGATCTTTTTATAGCTCATTTGTGGCCAGATTTTCAGGGAAAAATGGGAGCTGAGCAGTCCTGAAAATCTGGCCATTTGTTTAGGTACCAAAGTGGGAACAGAGCTCCTCTGAAAATCTGGGCATATATTTGACAAGCTCTTTACAAATATGAACAAATTTATCTTCACAATTTTTACCACTCAGGCTTTATTGCCCTCATTTTTTACAGACATAAACTCATTTTTAAGAAAATCCCCATTTCAAATTAACAACCAAAATCAGAACAAACCAAACAAAATAAAGCCTAGAAGAAGCAGACTCAAAACCAAGTCAATCAACCAATTTAATGAGCCTTCCTAAATCTTGTCAAACTCAGTTTGGCAGACTATTAGGAAAAAAAATTCCAAAGGCAGGGGTCTTTCCTGAGAACACCATGCTGCTGGCTGTAAAAAGCCTTGAAACTGGTGTTATGAATGTTCTAGACAATCATAATTTCTGGGATGGAGCTCAGGATGAGAATCAGCCCGTCATAACTGCATTCATGGTAGAGATGCCCCCTCTGCATCCAAATAGCACCCAGAAGTGTGTGTGGAAAGGCACGTGTTGT
Source organism: Trachemys scripta elegans (assembly GCF_013100865.1). Taxonomy (NCBI): domain Eukaryota; kingdom Metazoa; phylum Chordata; order Testudines; family Emydidae; genus Trachemys; species Trachemys scripta. Next base: position 316,513,829 of record NC_048298.1, on the reverse strand, counting down.
TAGCACGTCTAGCTCAACTATGCTTCCTGCTGAAGTTTCTGTGGGGATATCGATAGTAGCCCTAATCAAAGTGCATTGCAGACATATACCCCCAATATTTGGTGTAAACACAGCATCAGCCTGCTCCTATCAATGTTCCGCTTTCTGACTAACATCCCATCCATAAGGGTCCAGTCAAAACCAGTTTGTTTTCATTGACTTTATGGTCTTTATGAAGTGCACTGGGGACCTGGTGTGGTGTCAAAACCATGGATGCATGGATAGGACAGTCATTGACAAAACGCTGCTGTCATTGCTATCTGATAGAATCAAGATGAACTGAGCCCCTTACCTATGCCGATCACTAGAAGGAGATACTCCAATATCTCTCACACACAGTCACAATTCCTGCTCAGCTCAGAAACCAGATGGATAGGAATCCAGTAAATCGGTGGAATTCCAGGATGTTGTATTTTGTACAGCCCTATTTTTTCCGTAATCTTCCTTGAAAATGTATATTTGAGGATGGATAGTAATTAGTAATGATGTTAACATCCCAAGATGCTTTCTTGATTGAGGGGCTAACTATCTGGTGTTGTAAAAGTCAACTTGCACTTTGACTTTTGTAAGGTAGCCATTATTCCCACTCAATCACTGCAGAACTTAATCAGTCATCTCACAGGTATATCATCTGGCTAGTGGTTTTTTGCAGTATACACCCAGAATTTTAAGGAACAAAACAGGATGAAAATGATCCAAATGTCTATGCATGTCTCATCTCTTGTTATAATGTTCTTCAGCTGTATTGAACCAGCAGTCATCCAGCTTTATCATGTCTGCATTACTCTGATGTAAGGTCTATCTACTTAGCCTTTTATTTTTTGCTTTCTCCCCAACTTTGTTTGAGGATAAAACAAAAGAAATTCTTGTAATACAAGGAAAGGGGATATTTCTTAACTGGCTGGAACCAGAAAGTGCTGAAAATTTCATGAATGATTCTATTCTCATGGGAATTCTGGTATACCTAGAACATGGAAATTTGATTGTATTTCAGACAAGCATTTGAAATTTTGGATGCTTAGCTAGATTGGAAGATTAATCTTCTTGAAATTCTGCACACACTCCTTTTTATTCAACAGAAAGCAGTAAATCTTTTGCCACCATCTGGAATTGTATATGTGCATAGTTGACTTTTTGGGTCAAATTCAAAAGCTATAGTAAACGGGGCCTCTAATTCTGCAGGTGCAAATTGGCAGGTGGAAATAATTCCAGGTGCAATTTTGAACCTGTAGTTTAAGTCACATTGATGTCTGAGTCACTGATTGCATCTGTAAATTAAGATACTTAATATATCTGTGCCCTAAACTGTGGATGCAAAATTGTACCCACAAATTATTTATAACTGCATTTGCATTCAGAAAAATGGTGGCATCAGGTTAAAATTTTGGCCCCTAACTCTAAATCTCTTCAAGAGTAGAACAGAAAAGTTATTTCTACCACTGGCAAAATTGACTGTTAATTTTGACTAATTGAAAAGTGTGTTGGTTTTGTTTGTATCCTGTTTTGTGTTAGCAACAAATGCACTGTATTTTAGCCTGCTCACTTTACTTGTATCTATTGGAGCTGAGCAGAACTATCAATTTCTGCTTCTAGTGCTTGCATGCAAAATGTGACATTTTCATAAGGATGCAGAGAGCAATTTTTCTTGTTATGGTAAAACAAAAAACCTTTTTTTATGAAAGGAGAAAATGCAGTTTTCACAAAAACAATTCTCACCCAAGATTAGATTTTCCTTTTGTGGAAAAAGAGATATAAGAATAAAGGTGCTTTGCTTATTCAGACCCACAAAACTCTGATTATCTGGAAAAATTTCTTATAAGTACCTAATAATTTTGGGGTTTTATAGCTAAAGAAGCACTGAACATTAGATGTTAGGTTATAGGGCTCTGGGGGGGTTAACATACAGTACGGTACATAGCATGGAGTTCTGAATTGCTGCATGGAGGAGTTTTCACAAGTTCCTCCGAATTCAATTTTTAACTTTGAACATCTTATCATTTCCCACCATTATTCCTAGTCTCCTAGAGACCATATATCTGAGAGAGAAGAGCTGTATCCCATAGCTGTGCATCATAACCATGAACCTATTTCTTAAAGTTCCCCTCTCCCCCGATCATGTTCCCATTACACCTCCGGCATTTAAGGCCGTTTCTGGCAAGTCTTTCAACGGTTCCCCAGCTGTGCCCCAGGTTTTTTAGCTTGGCTTCCACAGCTCTTCACCGTGTTGTTTTTGAGCGGCCTTGTTTTCACGTGTCTTAGGTGTCCATCTTAATTCTATTCTGGTGATCAGTTTCCATCTGAAGTGCATGGCCAATCCATCTCCAGAATATCCTGGTAATTCTGGTGCTCACATCTTCTTGGCTGCACTGTATGAATAGGTCTTGGTTTGAAATTGTTCTGGGCCTAAAGATACAGAGGACTCTTCTGAAGCAGGAGGTATGGAATGAAGACAGTTTGGACATGTGGTACTTTCTCAGTCCCCAGCATTCTGCACTATATAGTTTTGAAAGTATGCAGTTCTGATAAATCTTGAGTTTGGTTTTGGTGTTGTATTATGCTGTGTACAGTTACTAAAATCCACTGTGTTTGGCTGAGTTAACATTGATATCACAAAGCCACTGCCGAATAATTAACGGTTCAAAAGTACCCCGAGATCATGTTTTCTTAGATTTTATTTTACACAGTGTGTTGTCCAGCTTTATGAAATCTCACGTGGAACGAATCTCTTAAAAAATAAATGTGAATGTCAGAGAAGCTTTTTTTGTGTGTAATTCTATCAAAAGACCAATTTTCCTTGTGATCCATCAAAAAAAAATTCTGGTGGGGGGGGTTTGTGACATTTCAACTTCTGAGGTGAGACAAGCACTTGATTTTTTTTTTTTTCCCCCCCCACAGCCTCATGGATCACAATATGTTCAGAATGTTCCATTGCAGTGTAATGTATGCACTGCTGCGTATTATTGTTTACATAAAACTCAGCTCAGGAAAACTGGGAATAAGACTCATGGCAATTCTGATGTCCTAACACCTCTTTGCTGTGTGTGCACACTTTGCTGCTTGCAAATGCCTGTGTAGGATTTCTCTTTTTCTGTACTTTTGTGAAGCAGGCTGGACTCTCTATCTGGTGTTCTTTGATCAAGGAAGCCAGCCTCTAGTGAGCCCTATTAAATTGTAAAAGGCATAATGGGGGGGGGAGGAGTGTAACCTTAGCTATAAGCTAGTGGATGTAATCATGTCATCTTTGATAAGCTGGAAAAAGGTCTTTACTCCATTTAATAATTCCAGCGGGAGGCAACTACACCTATATACCAGGAGTATTAATCAGGTTTAATTCATGCATGTTCCTGTTGTGCTAAATTTGTCAAGTTGACATATTGGGTGAATTTAATTATTGTAAATGCACTAAGGTGGATTCTTTCTTCTCGGTGGATAAGATTAGTGCTTATTAGCACTGAGTACAAAATAGTGCAATTCTCTTGTTCTGCATACGGTAAATGTGTTGAACACTCTCACTAACACTATATAACTTTTAGAATTGGGAAATGTCCCACATTTAATCAAGGATAAGTGGAACTATTTTCAAAAACATGGAACAGGAAAAGACACTAGTTTAAATTCTTGTCAGGAATTGCCACTAGGAGTAATTAGAAACATGGGGTATGTGACACTGCACCCTAATCATGAATCTGTTATTCAACTAAAAATTGCATTGTGACAAAATCCTTGTGTGTCTCATTTGCAGTCTGTAATCAATCCAAGTGAGGATGTTTCTAGCCAATTGGCAGCTGTCCACTCAGTAGGTCACCTGGAAGGCAATGTTTACATGGAATACATCAATGTACCTCCTCTGATAGTACATATCCAAGATACCCAAACATAAAAAATTTGTAAATGGCCTGTTGCTCGGAATAGGGGCATCAGTAGAATCCTAGAATATCAGGGTTGGAAGGGACCTCAGGAGGTCATCTAGTCCAACCCCCTGCTCAAAGCAGGACCCATCCCCAGACAGATTTTTGCTCCAGATCCCTAAATGGCCCCCTCAAGGATTGAACTCGCAACCCGGGGCTTAGCAGGCCAATGCTCAAACCTACATATGATGTGTTTGAAGTGGACACACCTTTGGCTAGAAGAAAGAGGTACCAACAGAACCAGTTATTATGGTCTATCAGACTAACTAAGTGAAAGGCTATTGTAAAGAGGGTGACCTATGGTGGAGATGGTAAATATTGTGTGGTAACTACCTGCAAGAGATGTTTTTATGGTCAGTTGGAGTGTGGGATCACAAAGGTGTATATACATCAATTGGCCCTGTGGCAATTTCCTCTCTTTCTGAAAATAAGACAGTTATCTCTGATCCAGAGTATCAAGATCTAACCATATAAAGCCTAACAACATTTCTTGTGCATATACTTGATTTAAAACTAAAACAGCTAATGAAAAGAGAACTTGATAAAACTGATAACAACACTGAGGCAGAACAATCCCTTGCCAGGTTAAGGTGTGGAAGTAATAACCTATTAGTTATACCTCCCTGGATGGAAATCGGGTTAAAAGGATGAATTGTTGTCTAAAATATTGCAGTTGATATTACTTTAATTGTTGTGTAGTATGTATTGTAAAATCAGAAGGCTGCAGAAGGAATAGTAAGTAGTCCCAGAAAAGTCTCATGAGAAGGCCCAACATCAACCTAGAGTAGTCGTTACAAACACAGTTGGACAGTCCCAGAAGAGAGAGCAAATCATTGTGTTCATGAGGCCTGCAGTTTCTATAGATGTGTATCAGGAACCAGAACACCTCTACGCAGGGCTGCCAGAACTCTGGGGAGCAAGAGGGACACCCTTCCCACTTTTTAACATGGGTGTAGTAGCCTCAGGAAGGTGCAGCAGGGGCTCCATTTTCTGGTGGGGGGAGGTGATCAGCTCCCCTGCCGCAAAGCACAGCCCCTGCCAATGAGGCCAGCATCTTCCGGTGGGGGCTAGGTAGGCCTTAGCCCCCTCCTTCTCCATAGGACGTGGGGACACAGGCCGGGTGCTGCTCTTGGGCACCCCAGCCCCACTGCCCAGGGCAGGTGGCGGCTCTGGGGCTCCTCATAGCAGCCTGGGTTCACTGGAAAGCTCTTATCATGACCCAGCTCTCACTTCTGGCATAGCCAGGGGGCAGGGCCTCAGGGGAAAGAAGAGGAGGAGCAGGGGGTGGAGCCATGGTTCCAGCATCTGTGGCCCCCAACTTCTACACAGGTTCCAGCGATCCTGCCCTTACACCATCATTAGGTCTCATTCAGTCACAGCCTACCAAATCCCTGAAACCACCTTATGGTGACTTAATAAGACCCTTTTAACAATCAACCTATCAAGTGGGGGCTTGTAGATTATAGGTATTTGCTAGGTGAGGCATAGATATAAGTAAAGGCAAAAATGCAATAAGCATACAAGCCTCAAGTTCTGTAAGACAGTAGCTTAGCTAAACTAATTAAAGTATGAGGCCCCAAAGCGTTAGCATGAGTAGCTAACCAAGAATAACCCTAGAGCTAGCAAACAGGAGTAGCTAACAGGGGAGTTTTACAATGGCGTTTAGAGCGGGAATGTGAGAGCTAGATACACCTGATTAACATTCTCTGAACTTATGGCAATAAACACCCCCTCAAAAACAAACAAACAAAACCAAACCCAAAACAACAAAAAAGATGGAATAAAAAGAATGCAGGCGAAATTCCAGCAGCAGAGTGGGGACTGTCCAGTTTACTGCACTGAATGCAGTATGTACAATCCTGTCTTGTGGCCTGGTGATGTGCATTCAGTGAAAGTTGCTCATGGCCCTCAGAGAGGGAATACGGGCTTTGGAGATCAGAGTGGCTGAACTGGAGGAACTAAGGGAGACAGAGGTACGTAGATGAGACTTTCTGGGACACAATCCCATGCCCAGTCTAACAGTTTCTGTGCTATTGAGGAGGATGAAAGTCTTGGGGAAGGAGAAAATTTCAGTAGAGTGAAGAGGAAACAATCCCATAGTTGGGACCCTCCTTCCAGATAATGTCATGGTATCCTCTCACACTGAGGATACCTCTCCCAGGGCAGGGAATCCTAGTGATTAGTAAGAGAAAGGTAATAGTAATGGAGGATTTTATTATTGGAAATATAGATAGTCATCACAAACACAGCTGGGAGAACCGCATGGTGAATAGCCTACTGGCTGCAAAGGTTGTGTCTCTCGAGACATGCTTTTGTGCAGTGTTTGGGAGGAGCTGGTGGTTGTGGTACATGTAGGTACCAGTGACATAGGTAAAGGAAGGATTGAGGTCATGGAGGCCAAATTTAGGCTTCTAAGTAAGAGACTGAAGTCTAGGACCTTCATGGTAGCATTCTCTGAAATGCTTCCAGTTCCACACACAGGGCGAGTTGGACAGGCAGAACTGCAGGGTCTCAATGTGTGGATGAGATGAAGGTATAGGGAGGAGGGATTTAAGTTTATTAGGAACTGGGAAACATTTTGGGAAAGGAGGAGCCTATACAGGAAGGATTAAAAACTAGGGCCGGGGGAAAGCTGACTGTTGCAGAGGTGCACATGGTTCAGAATGAGACATCCCTTAGGGTATAATCTATTAACTGGGATTCTCTAAATCCTAGTAGGGAAGAGAGGATGAAAGTTGATAAAGTACAGGAAGGAACTGAAGAGAAATGGTCAAATGAAAAAGTGTCCCATTTAATTACATCACATAATGGCAGACAGCTAAAAAGTGACAAATTGTATAAGTGCTTGTATACAAATGCTAGAAGTCTAAATGCTAAGATGTGCCTGGTATTAAATGAGGATATTGATACAATAGACATCACAGAAACTTGGTGGAACAATGATAATCAATAGGATGTTAATACAAAATTTATAAGAATGGCAGAGTAGTTAATGCTAGTGGGATAGTGGCACTATAAATGAAAGAAAGCATAGAGTCTAATAGAGTACAAATCTTAAATGAATGAAACTGTACTATAGAATCTTTGTGGATAGAAATTCCATGCTTGAATAATAAGAATAGAGCAGTAGGAATATACTACTGTGTACCTGACCAGGATGTTGACAGTGATTATGAAATGCTCTGGAAAACTAGAGGCGATTAAAAATAGAAAACGCAATAATAATGGAGGAGATAAAGTATCTTGACACCATAAATGACTGCTTTCTGGAGCAGCTAATCCTGGAACACACGAGGTGAAAGGCAATTCTTGATATAGTCCTAAGTAGAACACAGGATCTGGTCCAAGAGGTGAATATAGCTGAACTGCTTCATAGTAGCAACCATAATATAAATAAATTTAACAACCTGGTGGAAGTAAAACACCAAAGAAGCCCACCACAATTGTATTTAACTTCAGAAAGGGGAACAACACAAATGAGGAGGCTAGTTAAACAGAAATTAAAGATACAGTCCCAAAAGTGAAATGCCTGCAAGCTGCATGGCAACTCTTTAAAAACCCCATAACAGAGGCTCAAATTAAATATGTACCCCAAATTAAAAAAAAAAAAAAAAAAAAACATAGTCGGAGGACCAAAAAAGTGCCACTGTGGCTAAACCTCAAAAGTCAAAGAAGTGTTTAGAGGCAAAAAAGCATCCTTTAAAAATTGTAAGTTCAATCCTTCTGAGGAAAATAGAAAGGAGCATAAACTCAGGCAAGTCAAGTGTAAAAGAATAATAAGGCAGGCCAAAAGAAGAATTTGAAGAGCAACTAGCCAAAGTCCTAAAAACTAACAGATTAAAAACAAACCAAAAAAAGCATCAGATGCCAGAAGACTGCCAAACAATCAGTGGGGTCACTGGACAATCAAGATGCTTAAGGAGCACACAAGGAAGATAAGGCCATTGCGGAGAAGCTAAATGAATTATTTGCATTAGTCTTCTCTGCAGAGGATGTGAGGGAGATTCTGAAACCTTTACTATTCTTTGTAGGGGACAAATCTAAGGCACTGTCTCAGACTGGGGTGTCTGAGGCTTTGGGACAAAGGCATAAATTAAGCAATCCTAAATCACCATGACCAGACAGTAGTCACCCAAGAGTTCTGAAGGAACATAAATAAGAAATTGCAGAACTACTAACTGTGGTGTGCAACCTATCATTTAAAGCAGCTTCTGTACCAATGACCAGAGGATAGCTAATGTGACACCAATCTTTTTAAAAAGTCTCCAGAGACAATCTTGGCAATTACAGCCCAATAAGCTTAATTTCTGTAGTAGGCAAACTAGTTGTAACTGTAGTAAAGAACAGAATTATCAGACACATAGATTAACACAATTTGTTGGGGCAGAGTCAACATGGTTTTTGTAAAGGGAAATCAGGCCTCACCAATCTACTAGAATTCTTTGAGGTGGTCATAAAACGTGGACAAGGATGATCCAGTGGATATAATGTACTTAGATTTTCAGAAAGCCTTTGACAAGGTCCCTCGCCAAAGGCTCTTTAGTAAACCAAGCAGCCATGGGATAAGAAGGAAGGTCCTGTTATGGATCAGTAAGTGGTTAGAAGACAGGAAACAAAGGGTCAATTTTCAGAATGGAGAGATGTAAAAAGTGGTGTCCTGCAGGGATCTGTACTAGGAGAAGTCCTATTCAACATATTCATCAACGATCTGGAAAAAGGGGTAACAGTGAGGTGGCAATATTTGCAGACAATATCAAATTTCTCAAGATAGTTAAGTGTAAAGCAGACTGTGAAGAGGTATAAAAGAATCTCTCAAAACTGGGTGAAATGGGCAACAAAATGGGAGATGAAGTTCAATGTTGATAAATGCAAAGTAATGCACATTGAAAAACATAATCCCAACTATACTTACAAAATGATGGGATCAAAATTAGTGGTTGCCACTCAAAAAAGAGATCTTGGAGTCATTTTCATAGTTCTCTGAAAACACCTGCTCAATGTGCAGGAGCAGCAGTCAAAAATTCCTCACAGAATGTGCAAAGGGATTATAAAAAGACAGAAAATATCTTATTGCCACTGTATAAATCCATGGTATGCCACATCTTGAATACTGTGTGCATTTCTGGTCACTCCATCTCAAAGAGATATTAGAATTGGAAAAGGTACAGAGAAGGGCAACCAAAATGATTAAGGGTATGGAACAGCTTTCTTTTGAGGAAACATTAAAAAGATAGGGACTATTCAGCTTGGAAAAGAGATGGCTAAGGGGATATATGATAAAGTATAAAATCATATATGGTGTGGAGAAAGTGAATAAGGAAGTGTTATTTACTCCTTCACATAACATAAGAAGCAGCAGTCACTCTCTGAAATTAATGGGTAGCTGTTTTAAAAACAAACAAAAGGAAGTATTTCTTCACCCAACATACAGTCAATTTATGGAACTCGTTGCCAGGGTATGTTGTGAAGGCCAAAACTATAACAGGATTCAAAAGAGAATTAGATAAATTCATGAAGGATAGGTCCATCAATAGCTATTAGCCAAGATGCTCAGGGATGCAACTTCTGTGTGTCCCTAGCCTCTGGTTGCCAGAAGCTGGGAATGGATGACAGGGGATGAATCACTTGATGATTTCCCTTTCTGGTCAATCCCTCTGAGGCATCTGGCTTTAGCCGCTGTCGGAAGACCAGATACTGGACTAGATGGACCATTAGTTTGACCCAATATGGCCATTCCTTTGTTCTTCTCATAAGATATCACAGGTTAGAATGCTAGTTAGTAATGACTAAAGTGCTGGGAGGTAATCACTACATGCTACTTTATACCAGCTTGGGATATTTTTGTTAAGGACATCAGAAGATGTCTGACCAGAAGAATGCTAGAAATAGATAGAAGAAATACAACTAAGGAAAAGGGGGCAAACCCCTACTGAATATGCATTAGGCATAGTGATGTCAGTGTAACACATTATAAAAGTTGTATCCCATCCTGTGCATTGGGAGGGAGAGATTTACCTCTTGGCTCATTGCATTATTGCCTTAACTTATATTAATGCCTCACCTAGCAAATACCTATTGGTTACACTCTATAAGGTACTTACGTGGTCCCCATCACTGTTGTACCTGTGCTTCTCACCACCTTTCATGTATTTATCATTAATCTTATTTATCCTGTGAGGTAGGGCAGTGCTATTATTGCCATTTTACAGATGTGGAACTACAGTACAGACTAAGTAACATGCCCAAGGTCACACAGGAAGTTTGTGGAGAAGTAGGGAACTGAACTTTGGCCTCCAAGTCCTAACTTAGTGCCTTAAAAACTGGGCCTTTCTTCTTCTCTCACCTGAAATAGCTTCATGCTTATCATCATCATGTTCCCATTACGCCTCTGGAGTTTAGGGCTGCAACAAAGTTCCTCCACTTCTGTCCATTTCTGGCAAGTCTTTCAATGGTTCCCTACCTGTGCCCCAGGTTTTTCAGCTCGGCTTCCACAGCTCTTCAATATGTTGTTTTCAGGCAGCCTCATTTTTCGCTTGCCTTCAGGTGTCCATCTTATTGCTACTCTCGTGATGGAATCAGTTTCTATCCGAAGCACATGGCAAATCCATCTCCAACACCTCCGGGCAATGATGGTGCTCAGATCTTCTTGGCTGCACTGTGTCAATAGATCTTGGTTTGAGATTGTTCTGGACTAAAAGATACGGAGGATTTTTCTGAGGCAGGTTGTATGGAATGTAGACAATTTGGACATGTCATGCTTTCTCATTCTCCAGCATTCTGCACTATAAAGTAATGTTGAAAGCTTCATGCTGAGGGGGACCTAATGTCTGAAAGAGGTATAATCAGACACCCAGAAGAGATCAGATGATGAGTGAGGATAGTATACCAAAAGGACTATTGTCATACAAACAGACTTCAGAAAACATGTTGCATAGTTAAAATATCCATATACTCCCCCCCCCCCCCCCGCCCTTGTATTTCATTTTGAATCATAACTGATTGGTTACTGAGACAAAGATTACTAGTCTTATTATCAGTCACCTCCTATCTGAGTCACTCATTGATGTCCATAGTTTGTGACTTCATAATGCAACCCCTGGAGGGTGCAAAACAGTGTTTTGAGACATCGGAGAATGATTCAGGTAGAAGGAGAAGGATGTTTACACAAAATACTTGTTAATCAACAACAAAAGGAAAGAAATGTGAAGGGAACAAAATAGAATCATTTAGCTGAATTCTGATAAAACAAGCAATCTCCCATGGAACAAATAAAACTAATTGCCTAGGAGAAGTACTCTTTAAATACAGATTAAGCAAAAATATATAGAAAACCTCATTTAGATATTGTACTTTAGGGCCCAATTGCATGGGTACATGGATTTCCCATTGAAGTCAATAGGAGTTTTGTACATAAGAGCACCAACAAGTTTGGAGTCTAAAGAGTTGCTTACAACAAAGGGTTACCTGTTTAAAAAAGGTTCTCTTTGTAGCATTCTCTGTCTGTAAGATGATTCTAAGATTCCTTCTTTGTCGGTTACTAAAATTTTAGGTGTTAAGGCAGTTGATGAAATAGAAAATATAATTCATGTGTGGGAATGTGGGTGCAAATTTGCTTCTGGATTTTATCCAACTTTGGTGGAAACAAAAAAAAAATGGATTTGCTTATGTAGGAGCACTATTTCTAAAGGAGGATCAGGAGGTAATCTACACAGGCAATGAGAATGCCTCTATCTCAGTAGGTCATTTTTCTGATGCCATATAAATTGCTTACAAATGTCTAATCTACTTTCAACATTCTGTATAAAATGTAAATTGATGTATCAAATCAGTGTAAGAGGAAGTGTGGTCAGATGCAGAGTTTATTAATTAAACAATTATGTACCCATTTTTTGTGAGCTGTCTATGATTATGGGAAAGAGAGTAGATGACTATATGTGCTGCTTTGTTGGAAACTGGATTAAAAATTGGAAAGAGGCACATTATGAGAAACCTCCTGAAAATAGTAACAAAAACACTTCTAGCATTAGTACCCCATTGAAGCATAACTAAGTGGCTTAGTGGACTCCAGGTATTTCCCTGTCTTTACCTGGTATTTACCTGTAGGTGGTATAATAAGATCTGGAATATTTTGTAAGTGGAAAAACTGTATTTAGCAATACGCAGTGCAACTTATTTCCGATTTTGGACTGGGGGAGGGGAGGATTTTCTAACTCAATAAAAGAGAGAGTTGCAACAGCACACAGACTTTTACTCTTTACTGGTAATGATCATATGCCAATTGAAGTAAATGGCAAAACTCCTAACTTCAACAGAGCTCCATGATCAGGTGTACTTACTGGACTACAGAATTATTCTGTTTCCTTGTAGTTTAGGTGTTTGGATATTCAGTGTGTTATGCAACTGTAATAGGCAGATTTCAAGTAACCTTACTTGTAGAAACAGGATCAAATACTATGATCTTTATTCAGGCAAATCACCCATTCAGAGTGCCACTGAAATTGATAAAAACTTTGGCTGATTAAGAACTGCAGAATCAGGCATAGAACACATCACTTATTGTTGTGACTTGTTTAATTTGTACAGTATTTCATATATTTAATTTTGATTATTTAGATGCTAGCGCAAGGAAGATGGGAATAGATGTTTTTGCCTTTAATACTAATCATTATTTTTTGCTCATATAATTTAAGTTTTATTGGCATTTTGTCTTTTGTTTGTCTATCCTGTGGGTTGTATCATTAATCTATTCTTAATTTGTGTGCTCTATGTGCCTGTGTTGTAATTTGGATTTTATTATTATCGCACAAAAGAGGTGAAAAATCATGCACACAGTGAGATAAAGTATAGATAACCCATCACCGCCTCTACAACACACACACATGCACCAAATAAATATATTATTTGTAGCTGCAGTAAAACCAGTGTCATTATGGCTGCAGACATATTAAACAAAAACAAAAAATTGTGTGGTGTGCCAATGACTGTCAAACCAGACCATCCTGAAGAAAGGCACTTTACATTACAGTTCACACTGCATTTAATAAGCTAGCTTTTTCTTCAAAGTGGCCTAATGTGATAATACTTGCAATGACTGGTCACTTGGTGATATTTTTTCAGTATTGTTTAAAATGTAGGGTGAGCTGAGCCACCTGGAGAACTGTGTCGGGGCTGAGGCAAAGGGAAATCAACTGTTGAAATTGGCTATGCACACCCCCGTCTTTTCTACAAGGTTCTGAGCTTGGCTATCTGGACAAAACTGCAGGGATCAACAAGTAGAGAACATGAGGTGTGTTGGAGGGGGCGAAAGCACTCCTTCAAAATAATCACTCATTAACTTTTCATCATTGAGTATTTTCACTTATGTACCTTACTTATGTAGGGTGGATGAGAATTAAGGAAATTTTATAGTAATAGAAAAAATGTGGTACAAGTATTTGATTCTGTTGTGCTGCAGACTATACAGATCACTTGCTACATAGGATGTTTTTGACGAAATGCTTTTTTATAAGAAAATACCTTTTCCCCCCAAAACTAATACTTTGTAGGAGAAGGTCAATTTCAATATGTTCCCCATTTGTAAATTTTGGGGGGGCGGGGTTGTAACTGTCAAAGCCCCCATTTTGACATTTTTGAAATGAAAAGTTGTGTTTTTAGTTCAAATTGACCTTTTTTTCTTTTAAAATGTTAATTTATAGTAAAAATGAAAATAAAAATGTCAAAGTCAAAATGGAATGTTTTGAGTCAATCCAAAGTTTTCTTTGGATGAAAATGTGAGATTTTGACATTTTTGTCCTGATTTGGGATGGGAAAAATTTTGAATTCTCAAATTCTTGCACAATTGGAAAATTGTTTCCTTACCAGCTGTAAAACCACCAAGTGGACAACACTTGGGATTCAGCTAGAGTCTGCAAGAGCTGAAAACATAAGTCTCTTACGGCTTCAGCTAAAGAGCTAGGCTCTACACAGGGATATATTAATTGATTCACCGCTTGTGTGGGTTGGGCACAGAAAGGGCACACATACCAAACACTGACCAGTAGGCAACCTTGTGTCTACCACCAGTATAGCAAAATTCAGTGTTTTCCCTAGGAGCATGTTCCCTGAGGACTTCTTAATGCCTACTTAACTCTCCCCAATGTACTTAACCACTTAGAGGAAACTTCTTTCCCCAGCATGCCTTTCTAGGGTTGGCCCATTAAATTAGGAAACCCAAGCAGTTGTGGTCCATCCCAGGGCCTCCCTGCCCCTAATGTCCTTTTTGATTCCCACGAAGACAATGTTTTGTCATGCAATATCTTTTCATAATTGTGATCAGACTCCTGTGGCTAAGTTTTATTCAGAGGGACTTAAAACATCCAGAGTAAAATCCTGCACTGGCATAAGCAGATGCAGCTCCAATGAAGTCAATCAAGTTGTACCCACTTTCTTTGAGGCCCCCCAGCCTGGAATTTACCTCACGCTGTAAACTCAAACCCTGCTAAGAAACATACTTCACCAGTGGCACAGACGGAGGAATTCCAGATTGGATTTTATACCTGCTACCAAATGGATTCTGACTGTGCTAGTGACAAGCAGAGCTGCACAAAATTACCAGTTTTTTGTTCTGTAAGTGTCTATCTGCACCAATGGTGACTTTCTGTCTAAGTATTTTATTCTTTTGTTAATGTGCAAAAAGTGAATTTCCCCCCCCCACACACTCTCCTCACTGGTTCTGCTGACATAGAAAACTTTTCATAAAGCTTTATAATTAGGCTCTGGCGTCCTATGGACCAATACAGTATTGTGGTACATTTTAGAATTCTGCAACACTCAGAAGTTTCATTTCACAGGGAGTTGTGCTTATTTTTGTCTAAGTCTCTCTTTTGGGATGTGAACCTATGTGGATCCAGTTACACCCCTAAGCTCAAGCATCAGTGAGTCAAAACTACTGAGTCTCATCTCAATTTGGGACTGACCCAAAGCCCATTGAAATAAGTGGTAAGACTCCCATTGACTTCAATAAGCTTTGGATCAAGTCCCTTACCTATAACCCATGTGGGTTCAGCCCCAATCCCTAAATCAGGACTGCCACTGGTTCACTCAAAGGGCATAGGAAGCTTTTGAGAAAACAGAGCACAGTTTTAAGTTCACATTGAAACCTCTGACCCAGGAGAAGTTTGAGTGCTGAGAGCAGGGGTGAAAGTAACTTAAAAGGACTTTCCGGTACTCCGGAGTCCTGAGCGGGTGTGGCCTTAACCGGAAGAGGTGTGGCCTCAACAGGAAGGGGCGGGACCTTTCAAGATTTAAAGGCCCTGGGGCTCCGGCTATGGCTGGGAGCCCCGGGGGCCTTTAAATCACCCCGGAGCTTCCGGCTGCAGAGGCAGCTGGGAGCCCCGGGGTTCAGGGGCGAATTAAAGGACCTGGGGCTCCAGCCGCTGCGGGAGGGATTTAAAGGGCCCAGTGCTCCTGCCATGGCAGGGAGCCCTGGGCCCTTTAAATTGCCTCTGGAGCCCTGCCACGGCTGGGGTAGCAGTGGTAGGGCTCCAGCAGCAATTGAAAGGGCCAGAGGCTCCAGGCGTTGCAGGGAGCCTCGGACCCTTTAAAGTGCCACCAGAGCTCCGGCAGCGGGGCTCGGGCAGCGCTTTAAAGGGCCCGGGGCTTTCCGCAGCAGCTGGAACCCTGGGCCCTTTAAATCACCGCCAGAGAAGCCAGTCCAGTCCGGCATGGTGTACCGGCTCTTGCCAGTATGCCGGACCGGACTGGCTTACTTTCATGTCTGGCTGAGAGGTTTTCTAACAAAAATAGCATGTAGCTCTAGCACACTTACATTGCATGGTTCCTTTAAGTCTCTTCAGCATTGACAGGAAGTTTCCAAATGATCAGCCATTGTGGATACTCTGTGCTCCTCATTATGTTCAGTGCAATAGGACTGTTGTATATTGCCACTGTGTAATCCCTTGTTAAAGCGAAGTATTTCCCTTCAAAATAGATTTCAAATGAATATATTGTACCACATTTTAATTTGGGGACAATGCCTCTTGGAGCTTGTTCCCTCCCCCGTCCCTTTGCCTGATGCTCCCTTGTGACCTTAAAGAATGTAAAATTAGTAAAATTAGCTATTCCTTCTAAAAACAGTTGATGCCCTAATCTGAAATGTCATGACTGTTATGTCTCTATTTGAACTCTGTGGAAATAACCACTTACGCAATTTGTTTTACCACGTATTGACTCAGTTTGATGGGGGAGGGGGGAGATTTTTCTCTCATCCTCTTTTTTTTTTTTTTTTTTTTTTAAATTATCCTATCCTTTGGCACTCTTGCCACCAGACAACTAACATTTCCTGACTTTAGTTCATTTTTAAATATTTTATTAATGTCACTCTCTGAGTATGTCTCCTTTAACTACCATTATTAGTACAGAGTAAACAAACACTTTAGGCTTCACTTTTGGAATGATATGGTGCCACTTTAAATATTTATATGCTTTGATCTGAGTGACCAATCAATTCTACTAGTGCAGGGTTGCATCTACAATCTCTGGATAATAAAGCGGAGTTGATTAGCAGTGGTGCAGTCACTTAACTACTTCATACCTGGAATGGCTGCAGTAGATAAAAATGGAAAGGGAACACCTGAAAGGAAGAAAGTAAAGAGTGTTTGTTTGAAAACGTAGGAGGTAGTAAAAAAGAACAGGGGGGGGGGGAAGCAGACAGGAGAGGGAGCTGATAGAAAGTGCTTAAATGTAGCCTTATGACTTCGTGATTAAATATACATATACAAAATATACATATTGGCATCTACTGTAGGGAAATATTTCAAGCACTGTTTTAAATCTCAAACAATGGTATTTTTATCATTTCTTTGTGTGCTTTTAAAAAAAAAAAAAGTCTTGAAGAGATAATAGATACAATTGTCAATCAGTTTTTCAGCACACACAGTGATAGTCTGAAAATAAAATAGGAACTCCCCTGTTGAATTTGATGAAGGGAAAGTGATTACGATCCCGATTCCAGAAAACACAAGCATGTACTCAAGTCTCTCTGTTCTGAACAGCTTGTGCACCCACCTAACTTGCACATGTGCTTAGGTATCACTGATTAAAATTAAGCATGTGCTTACTTGGTATCCTATAGAGGGCTTGCTTTCATGAGATGGGGCCAGGGCCGGCTCTAGGTTTTTTGCTGCCCCAAGCAAAAAAAATTTTGGCTGCCCTCCACCCCAGCCCTGGGCTCTTCTTTCTCTCCCACTCCTTCCCCCCCCACCCACCCCTGAACCCAACTGCACCCTCCTGCTGCCCCAGCCCTGGGTCACTGGTAACTCGCTCCCAGGGTGGGTCATTCAGCAGGAATTTTGGATATGCACAGAACACAGACAGGATTGATTCCCATATGGTTACAGAACTGCAGTAAAGTGGAACAATTTTCAGCGTGTGTGATTGGAGGATATCTGGATGCATATTGTAAGACTGTCCTACATAAATGAGGAAAAGCTGAGGTGCCTTTATTATTCTTTTGTTCCACTCTTTGTTTCTATGGGGAATTTGCCAATGCACTGTCTTCCTTTTAAACAAATAAAACTAAAACTTAAAAAAGCAATGGTTGTTGAAAATAGCAATTCCAGTCCTAATAACCACTGGGAAGCATTTCTTGCTCAATTTATTCTACTTTCTCTACAGCAAGTTACAATGGATCAGTATACTTGATTTGGGAGAAATGAAGTAACAGCTGCCCAAATTGAGCTTGAGCACTCCTGAATTTTGAGGGTGTTCAAATCTGGAAGGTAAGTGCTAGATTCCCTTTCTGAATATTAGCTAAATCTGGAAAAGAAAAATCAATTTCTGCTTCCATGGCTCAGAAGTGTAAATCCTCCTACATGCCTGGTACTGTATCTAAAGCTGCCCAGTCTAGTAGAGCCCTCCCCTCCCTTACTTTTCATTTTAAATTCTAATGGGATCACCCTTCCTAGGCTTCAGATAGAGGTGCACTGTCCATTTAGTCCACCGAATTCTTTCTTTGGGGGAGAGCCCAGGGCTGCGGCGGCAGGAGGTGCGGATGGGGGTCAGAGCTGGGGCAGCAGGAGGTGCGGGTGGGGGGCAGAGCTGGGGTGGCGGGGGGGTGTGGGCAGGGGAGAGTCCAGGGCTGGGGCAACACAGGGGTGCAGGGGAAGCCCAGGGCTGGGGTGGGGGGTGGCAAAAAACCCAGAGCTGGCTCTGTCCCTACCATTCATAGCAAGCTGCAGCATGAGGTTTCAGTTCCACACTCCTTCCCACTCCCTTTCCTGTTAATTACGACCGAGGGAATGCTGGGAAATGTAGTCCTTTCCCTGCTCCAGAGCTGGCTCTATGGGCAGGGAGCTAACCAAGGAACTACAGCTCCAAGGGCCCCCTGTTGATTCTCAACTCCCATGCTGAATTCTGGCGCCCCTGCAAATGTGCCACCCCCAAGCAACTGCTTGCTTTGCTGGTGCCTAGAGCCAGCCCTGGATGGGGCCATAAGAAAAAGTATTTCCCTATCACACTTGCTAATGCTTTTTTTTTTTTTTTAAAGTGGTCTTGGAAGATTGTGTAACTGGTTTTTGGAGCTGTACTAAATTTCACAGTTTTAAAACAATTATATAGCTTTAAGATACTTTAAAATACCCTTTAAATAAAGGGAAAAAAATGTACGTCAGCAGATATGTAGTTTAGCTGTCATGTATCAACTATATTTTACAAGTTATAAAATGTATTTTTTCTCTGAAAATAGATTATTTTCTCTTCTGACTTTTACCTTTAGTTCCATGAAGAGAAGGTTCCACATTCAGAGTGACCTCTGCCCCCTCCTTGAATTCATTACACATTTGCAGCCCACATGGAGGCAGTGTAGTTCCATGGGTGTAACTGAGGGCAGCATTTGGCCTGCCAAATCCTTTACTACTTGTGATACTGAGATGGAAAGAGCACAGCTTGACGCTGATATTTCAGGTTGAGTTTGCAGTGTTTAAAAACACCACCAAAAACATGTAAATTGCATACACTTGATATGGAACCTATGAGAAACAATGAACATGAAATTCTTCAGTGCCACTTGTTCGCAGTTCTTTTCCAGAATAAACTCACATTTTGATAGCATGATCTTCCGCAAAATGCAATCTTCTATAGTTTAAACAGGGCGGTCAATTTAACCGCCATCTGAAAGGGTGAATGGCTCCTGGAAACAAGCTCTTACATAGTTCCAGGACATTGTTTGGGGGGAAAGAATCTCCCGCCTCTCCCCCTCCCCCCCCCCCGATTGGGGGTATGAGGCTCCTCTGCAGTCCCACTGAGAGAGCAGTTCCAAACCCTTCATTGCGGCATGATTGAAGCTGAATAGTCTCTTGAACAAACTCTATCATGACCATGGACAAACTGTCCACACGTCAGGCCTCTACCTTCCTCTGACAGGCAGTGCAAAACCCCAATTTTCCCTTCCTGTGCACCAGTCTTTCCCTAATCATTGGAACAACAGCAGCAGTTCTTCTATATTGGAGGCCTTCCTTCCACAGCCACTCTGGTATGGGTGAATTTAACCCTAGGAGAACAAGTTTTGAAAGATGGATCCCCAGCAGAGTAAGTAATGCTGATAGTTGCTAACTTAACTCACCTAGCTTATCCAGGTGATGAATCTGTATACATTCAAGATTTTTAAAGGTTTTATGATGTACTCTTGGCTCTAATAGCTTAGGGTAGGAACAGGAAAGGAATCATGTTTTTGCAATAACACAAAGCAACTTTATTGCTCATTTTTGTGTAAACAATTGTGTTGCCATTTGGTCACACGCTTGCTGTTTTATTGCAGAAGCTGTTCTATCAAAGAGGTGTCACTTCACTCTGGGACAGATGTGGAAAATGGGTGATTTCTAGCTTTGACTTGAGAAATGTTGATATGCTAGAGCTGGGCGCTCTCACAGAAATGGCAGAAGTTTCCCTGAGATTGAATTCACCAACACTTTACAATTGAAATTATCCCCTTTCCCTCAACTCCAGCTCTTGCACTGAAACAAGAGTCAGGCAAAGTAAATACAAATTAAAAGGAATGCTTCCAGCACAGCATGACGTTAGTCTCAGGAGTGCAGTCATACAGGAGTTCACAGGCTTGATTTTTAAGAAGGGCAGGATAATTTTATGACCAATATAATAACACTTCTAGTTACGCATGCTAATAGAGATAGTTGGACTTCCTGCTTCACAGCATCAGCTGACTATTACAGGGTCCAGGAAGGAATTTGCACATACCTCTTTACTTTCACCTAGACAGCAACGAAGACTGGTTGATGTGCAATTTGGAATGTTACCTTCCTATGAATCATTGTGCATTAGCCACTGGCTTTGAATCGCAAAAAATGATGGGAACATAATAACAAGAGACTTGCTGCATTACGGTGGTAATGAAAATGTATGTGCAGCCTGTGAAAACTGTGGACACTTTGTCCATTTCACAAATGTCAGCCAGCTCTGGACCCAGCTGCAGGAAGAAAACAATGTGTCAAAACATCAACTCTTAATATCTGAAAATCTTTTGGGAATATGAAAAGCTATACAAGCCCAGACCAGCAGCAGGCTGCCAGATGTTGGCCTCACACTCAGTAAAATGTGGTTGCTAGTTTAGTTAGTGCATTCTCCATCCTCCCATAATGGTCACTTGAGAAATCAACACAAATAATAGACCATTGTGCTGATGCTAATTTGGTGTCTGCAACTCTGACCGAAAATGTAGGTGAAAATTAAGTGTATTAGGAAATTTAGGAGATAATGATTGCAGTCAGATTAAGAGAAGACCCAGCTCACATGTGGAAAGGAATAACACAATAGGCCTCTGTTTTTCCCTTTGCATCCCTATTACACTTTCAGCACTGGAGTCTGAAGACATTGAAGACAGTTTTTCTCAAAAAACATCCTACTGGCTATTAAATCACAAGTTTATACTTCTAAAACGATCTACAGTACACGTGGAATTTTCTTGATTTAGGGTGGGAGGGGAGTGTCCATTATAGAGGAGAGAAGAGACTAAGCAACAGCGGCAATTTAGCCCCCTCTGTTCTTTTCATCCTTCTGTCTGTGGCCTTATAGACACATTGGATGGGGTTGGGTGGAAAGAGGAAGTGTTTATATTTGTACCTATGCTACATAGACAGGAGGATTTCAGAGTTTAACATTTTTCTCTACCAAGAAATGGCCTTTTTAATAAAAACCCTGCAGAAATAAACAAAAATCCAACCACCCCAAGACCCCCCAAAAATGACTTTATCAAAATGTTTGGGTTTTTGTGAAACTTTTCGCAATATTTTGATTTGAGCTTTTTATTGAAAATGTTATCAAATTAGTTATACCCCCACCCCAAAAAAGTTCAATTAAAAAAATGAAAAATGAGTCCACTCAGAAATTTTGAAATGGTTGATGGAAATTACTTTGACCATCTCTAGAGCACTTTATTCTTCTAGGACTTGTATCTGTCATCTTTCAGATACACCTCCAATCTTTGGTATTTTTTTCTTAAACAAATTTAATGTATCATCTAAAGAAATAAAACATATTGCTGATCATTAGAGTCCTTTACCTGTCCTTCTACATATTGTGGTAAGCTATGATTATCTACCCCAAGCATAACTGGAAAATTAAAGCCAAGGCTTCCTGTTCCAAAGACAGTGCAATCCCCATTACACAGGTGGACAACTTGCTCAGAATTACAATACTAACACAAATTGGATTAGGAATGTCACATTGGCATCATACATGTTAGCTCATTTAACAATATTAGAGTAATTTAGAAATCATAGTAAACAAGATCAGGTAGGATATATTTAAACAGGAGGAAAGCTGATGACCAAGAATTACAGGAGAGTCGTACAATAGTTATATTAATGGAAAAACAAGACTGATAGACTTGGTATCAAAACTACTTGACTACAAATGATGAAATTATTAAAACTTTGTTAAACAGAAAGAAGTAAGTCAGCCTGTTACAAACAAGAGAAGAGCCAAATAAATTCAGGGGGAGAAATATTCACATGAGGAAACACCAGAAGTAAAGTATCAGAAGAGTGGGACAATGTGGTTATAAAGGCTAGATGGACTCTAGCCCTGTGGGCACAAAGTAGGGGAGAGGGAAGGGAATAAAAAATCTATCCTATTTCCATGGTCGGTGTAAAGGTCAGGAAGAATTACTGCACTTCCCTGAGTTCGGGATAGTATCTGCTCCCCCACAAAAAAAGTGGGGATGGGCAGAGAGATGGTGTGTGCCCCGCCCCCCCCAAACAGTTGGGCTAATGAGCTGTTAAGCCATTTTCCAGGGGAATATTTGGCCCCCTTTAATGAGATATAGCAGTTTCTGCATTTCTGTTACATACCTCCCAGACAATTCTGTAAACCCTAATAGGTAACAAGATAGTTAATAGAGCTGAGTGGGAAACTTTTATTTTTTTTTTTTTTTTCATCCAGTGAAAATTTTTGAGATTTAAAAAAAAAAAAAAAAAAAAAATTGTCATCCCAAATTGGGTCCAAAATAACTAAAAATTATGAATTAAAAGAAAAAAGTTCAGGTCAATTCCAATGTTTTGTTTTGATAATACTGGAATGTTACCATTTTGACCATTTAAAATTTGTTTTGGTTATAATAATTTTGAAACTTCTTTCAATATATTTTTTTTAAGTTGGAAAAAAATGTGAAATGGAGTCTTTCTGGAAAATCTCTCAGGTTAGATAAATTGGCATGTTTGAAGGAAAACGCATTTAATCAAAAAATGTCCATCCAGCTCTAATAAGTTCATACACGTAACAGTAAAGAAAAGCTGGGTGAAAACATGGCTGTGAAAGGAAATAAGGCTAGTGAAAAATGCAGAGCCATGTAATATCTTTAAGAAGTAAATCAAGTGTATAATATCATAAAATTAATGTCAGTTTAAGTCATAGGGTAACCCACAGAGAACTTTATGAACCGTTTTTTTCAGCAGTTATACAAAAATTAATCCAGACATGTTTAATGTACTCATTTTGTAGAGCATTAAATATGAGAACATGGCAGGGGAAGGAAGAAGCAGTGAAAGAAGCAAACAGCTTGCATTACGTAGCATCAGCACTGATATAAGGAATTTCTGAATAAAAATGTTTATTCAAGAATGCCTAAAACTGCCAAAGTTGCGGGGGAGGGGGGGGAGGAAGACGACTGTACCAGAAAAAGACTTAATAGCTTTGGCGCAAAAACTGAACTGTTTAAAATTGGTATGTCACTCTTAAACCAAACTGACACAGAGATACTGTGGGAACATGATCAAGCATTCCAAACAAAGATAGCAGCAAAAGTATTGCCTCCTTTGAATAAGGAAAACCAGGGACTCCTTAATAAAGCTTTAACTGTATATCATATAATAACTGCTTTTAAAATATGGCAGTAAGTCAATATGTTGTAATATAATGTGTAGTCGGGGGGAGGGGGGGAATACATGCTGTAAAGAGTAAAAGCAGCCTTAAGGAATATGAAGCAAGAAAAGTTGCCCTCTTTTATCACCACAAAAAATGTTTAAAGTTTGGCACAAAAGAGTTGGTGCAGGGTAAAAAAAAAATTAACAAGGGTCAAATAAATGAAGTTAAATGTGAAACCACAGCAACCCAGATAGCATGGAAGAAGTATGTTTTCCCTCCTCAGATGCTGTTGCAAGATAATGAAAAGTCTGGAAAGCCTCAGTCTTGTACTGCTGTTTGCACCTGGGGAACACTAACGTACAGGTGTGGTGTCCTACAGGCAGAATTGCGAGCATGTGCTTTCACTCTGGGGGAACAGTCTCCACATTGCATTGTGCAGTTGAGATGGTGGGACACTGGTAAAGTAAAAACTGTCTATGCTAGTGATAAGTATTGTTATGGTGACTGAGAAGGATCAATTCTGGTATGGACCCAGGGAATATTATTTTTATTGACCTATATTCTGTTTCACACCTACATTTCCTTTGGTAATAAATGAAAAAAATAGATTTTGTACCCAGTTTTTATAATGTAATAAAGGCAAAGTTAAAATTACTGAAGGATGCTTCAAAGGCAAAGCAAGCTTATAATGTAGAATTACACCCTCGTGAGCTATACCAGAGGAGGTAAGCTTGCACTCCCTGCTTCATACTTTAAGCCTACTATTAATGGTGGTTTAAATAATTACAACTACTGTGGTCTTGAAAATGTGTTGCTGGGAAGGTAACTTAGAAAAGCATAGACAGGAATATAATGCCAATAAAATAAATGCAAAAAGAAAAACAAAAGCAGTGGAATGTAGGCCTGGTTTGACATGAGTAATTGGACATGGGTGAGCCCTCACTTCTTGGGAGACAGGATTAGGGAGTTAAATGGATCCACAGGCTGGAAACAGAATGACTGACAGTACTAGCTAAAATAAGGGGGAAGACCCAGGGAACAATTTACAATGGATGAGATAACAATGGCTAAAATAAGCCTGGAATGTAAGATGAGGAAAAGCAAGAAGTTGTACATGGAGAATGCATGGACAAAGCATGCTGTACAGGGATTGGTTCCCACAAAGTAACCAAGCCAATTCCAAAATCTGTGATGCAATGTATAGTAAATGCAGTGTAATGAGTGGTTGTATATAAAATAAGAGGTTTGCTGTGTAACTTTGAATGTATGGCATGCCCTATTCCCAGGGCAGGCCTTACTGGTAGGCGATTGCCCACGGAGCCTTTGTCAAGGGGGAGCCATGAGCAGTATAGAGGTGTGTGCTGCTGTTGGGCGGGGAATGCCCAAAGCAGAGAGTGAGAGGAGGGAGCATCATGCTCATTCTGCCCTGCAGAGGTGGTGAACGGGGTGTATGTGGGGAGCCAGGAGTGCCCAGAGGGGTGTGGGGTGGCCATGGGCTCCGGCAAGATGCAGCCCCTGGACGACAGCGTGGAGCTTACCTTGAGCAACAGGCTAAGAGACAGCCACCATGAGCTGCAGCAGCAAGTGTAGCTGTGGCAGAAGCTGAGGGATCAGCAGGTGCTTCTGGTGAGTGGGCTCACACTGTGAAGGAAGAACCCCACAGCTGGCACCGGGTGAGTGACGCCCTGACCCTGCCCTGCCTTTCCAGCGGGTGCCCCTGGTGTCTGACAGCTAAGGCAGACTAGTGGCCTCAGTCCCACTTCCTGGAGTAGCTGCCTGTGCAGAAGGGGGTCAGTTTGACTCAGTTGCTTAGGCCCATGACAGTAGGCAGGAGGCTGCTGGAGGGGGTTGGGCTCTCCTGTGAATCACCAGTGCAGGTGTCCTGCTCCTATAGATAAGCATTTTTTGGAAGAGCTCTGTGCCTTCTCCTGCTCCAGAAATAACTGGTTCTGGGGTGTTCCCTCCCTGCATATGTGATCTACAGGAAAATAGGGCTTGCTGCTTCCTCGAATGACAGGGGCTGTGTTCAAATGCTGGCCAGGTCTGGTTTTCTTGGTGTGTTCTACCCCAGTCTGGTGCAAGCCCCACCAACAACCCGCTGGTAGGGGGGCTTTTTGGTTAGCATGTTAGTCAGTGAACCCTCTCCACTTGAGTAATGCTTCATATATGCACAACAAACAGGAATTGCTGTAGATGTTATAAGTAGGGCTGGGTGGGAAATCGTTTTCCCATCCTGCAAAATGTCAAGATTTCAGAATGTTTCCTGTTGGGATCAACCGAGATGTTTTGAAATTTCTTGCAAGAAACCAATTGAGGTGTGGGGAGAGAGACACCCACCCCAAAAATAGATAGTAGTCCAGTGATTAGATTACTCAAGCCTCTGGTCTAAATCGTGATCTAGCCATCAACCTATTGATGGGCTGGGTCTCTCTCCTTGACCAGAAATTCTATCCTGGACCTGAGAAACCCTTGCTGATGAAAGTTTTGTTGAAACTGGTAAGTTCCTGTGAAAAGTTTTGGCTTCAACCTATTAGCATGTTCTGACAACAGTGTTTTGTTGAAAATTTTCTGGCCAGTTTTGGATCTTAGGCACTTCTGTAGCACCATAAGATCTCAAAACACAATAATTAATTCTCCCTGTCCTAATTCAGTTTTTATTAATATGTGAGAGAGGGATTTGTTATTTATTCCCATTTAGCAGTTGGAGACCTCAAAGTATAGAAAGACTAAATTATTTTCCCAGGTTCACGTAGTGAGTGAGTGACAGAGCCAGAAATGTAACCAAAAATTCCCAGTCATGTGTTCCAACAACTAAACAATACTCTTCTCAGTGCCCATGGCACAATAGATGCTAATTCAAGTATGGTTGTAATGCCCTAACGATACAAGTTAATACAGGTGGATGGGGAGCACCACACATGTGCAGAGGTTTGCGTGCTTCATTACTGTTTGTTTACTGATTATCTAGTATTTTTATTTTAAAACCAACAATATGGCTGAAGATGTGGCCAAATAGGACTAGTTAGATGTACAGCTATTCATTCAAGTCTTCAACCATATTTTTGTCTTGTTTTCCTTTAGTATGGAAAACTTGCAAGAAACAACATATATGTATGTTCTCATGTATCAAATGGACACTGCTAAAGTGTTCGCATAGTTTTTATAAAGTAATTTCTAATAACCCCTTAGAAGATTTGAAACTCAAGTCTTTTACCTTTCCAGCTGTGTCATTTCCTCTTTTTTGTATTTTTTTTATAGTTAATTATAAAAACTTTTGAGATTACAACTTTATTTCTGAAATTTTTGCTAATACTACTAAATACATAAAATCAAAGAAAGGATGCCAAAATACAGGTTCTCTCAGGGTGCCATTTTCCCTGAGGCCGGCCCTGCCTATTCTCCCCTCCCCCCCCATGCTTGTGTCTGATCAATTCAGCATAGGTTTGCTGCATGCCAAATAAAGGAATGTGAGTGACGAGACTAGAGTTGAACTGAATTTTTCGGAGAACCGAGTGGAAGAGGTCTCAGGAGAACCCCAACAGGAGTGAAAATATGTTTGTTCCAAATTACAAAATTGTAATGCTTTAAAAGATTGATTTTTAGATCCTATTAAGCAGATTTTTTATTTATATTGATGAATTACTTTGACAGCTGTTTATCTAAAATATTGCTGGTATCCTCTAACGACCAAACATTCTGGTTCATTCACCAAAAGTGTCATTCAATAGCTGTGTGTTAACACTAAATGTTCCATTACAGAGAATGGCGGCATATTATGAATTTAATAATTTTTAATTAATTTCTGTAACATCAAGATTTGAGTATTATGAAGCAGGTGTTTTAGTATTAATTAAACATTGGCATGATCTACAAAGCAATTGTACCCAAACAATTAGATATGTGGAGGTTTAAAAGGTTTTAGCATTGATGCTGTGATTGTAATTCTGCAAAGCCATTTCTAGCATCTGTGAATCCATAAAAATCTTGAATAATTTCAAAATTCACCAGAATTATTTCAGCAAAAGATACAGTATTTTAGGTTTTTTGTTTTATGCTTAAATACCATAATGCAGCATTCCTGTCTAGAGGCAGGCAAAATATTTCAGATGAAACTTTTCTTTGATGAAAAGTAAAGAGACAGATAAGCCAAAATGTTTCACAAATTTCTGTCAAATTCACGTAATTTTTTGGTTCGGGGGGGAAAAGTCTTAATGTTTCATTTTTGACATTTTCAAAACAAAACATTTTGATTTGTTTTGTTGGAAATTCAATTTTGTTTCAAAATGTTCTTCAATTTCATTTAAAAAATATGAAACAATGTTTGACTAAAACAATTGTTTTTTGCCTTTTTTGGTTCAGTGAAAAAATGTTTTTAAAATCACTTTTGGCTGACCCAAAACAGTCCCCCCCCCCCACCTTTTGGTTCAGCCAGCAAGCCAAAAAATCAATTATTCGCACAACTTATCCCCTACGCTTTGCTGAAGGAAAAACTTTCATTTAAGTCAATGGAAGCATTGCCTGAGCTGTGACTGAGTATAATTGAGTACATTATCTTGTTATGCAATGCACCAATTTCTGAAAGGTGCTCAGCACCTTCAAATTACCATTGATTCACAGTAAAGGGATCTCTGTCTGTAAGTACGGACTTCTGCCTTTGGACAGTGGGAATTTTGCCTGATGGGAGTAACACCAGAAAATAATACATGACCGTATCAAAGACCTGATGTAATGACACTTCATTAGGTGACACCTTTTTTATATCTAGGTACTGCAGTCTGTCTTTTCAGTCCATAGGCCAATTGTTCTCCTTATATCTTTGTTCTGAGCTGACTGAACTTGCCTATTTTTTGAAGGGGGTAAAAAGTTATCCATAGCTCTCTTACCTGCTTCTAATGGGGGTGACGTTACAGGATCTGCATGTGGGTTATGGAGAGCAAAGGAGGGGGATGGGCTAGGGCAGGGTAGCTACAAGTGGATGCTGAAGTGCTATTAATATTTTTCCTAAGCATTCTTAATGCTGGGGAAATCCCCGGTTTACTCAGCTGGTGGCTGTTGTTGGAAATGGGGGGAGGTGGGGGAGAAGAGAGGAGTGTCATAAGGCCTCTTTGCATACAGTCTTGTATCACTGGGAGATCACTAAAGATTCATTGCTACCTCCGCAGCAGGAAGAGGGTAAAAACCCAAAGTCCCCAAATAAAAAGATGTCAACAAGACTGTAGAAAAGAGTCACAGAATTCTCCTTTTGCAAGACCCCTCTTGCCAGTATTTCCAAGAGACATGGCATCAGAGCCTATGTAACGATTGTGATGAGCACCAGAACTTGAAGGTCATAACATCCATCTATTATAAGTCGTACAGTGACATTAAGGTAAAACCACACAAATTCACAGAGGAGGATTTAAATTGAATATGTTGAAGGATCCCTTTACCAAGAGCAATGAGAGTATTGAGCAATTTAATCAAACTTGGTTAGAGCCTATCATTAGGTTTCAACATACAAATTGAGTCACCAAAAATCCCGAGCCACCTGCAGCACCCATTGACTTCAGTGAGAGCCAGAAAAATGGCCTGTAGAAAATAATACATTTCAACTTAATTTATTACAGGCACTTTTATTGCAGTGTTTAACCTAACCTACAGCATGACAGCATTTTATATTAAGATACTGTGTCTCGGCATGTGTCCTTACATCTTCATTTTATCACTGTAACGATAGATGGAGTGGGATATGAAAAAAAGATAATATTTAAACTTGGCACTGAGCACCTGACAGATTTTTAAAAACACTGATTAACCCGTCCAAAGTAAATGAGTTTCTGTGGGAAGCAATGTTGATACATCAGTGATTGTGTATCTAACATAATAACCTGTTGAGTGGTATAGCCCATCCCAGTTCTCTTCTTCTTACACACCTGTTCTGTGCTGCTTCCTCTATACAAACTGGATGAGACACATTATCTGAACTGCTGAATCATTTCTCATTGACTCTCCCCTTCAGACAGTCCATCTCATTTGTATTAACTATCAGATGACTCGCTAAGGGTGAAATTCACCCCTGCGCAGAGAGCCTGTACAAAGTCTGTTCCACTTAAGCCCTCAGCACAAT
This sequence comes from Trachemys scripta elegans, assembly GCF_013100865.1. Taxonomy (NCBI): domain Eukaryota; kingdom Metazoa; phylum Chordata; order Testudines; family Emydidae; genus Trachemys; species Trachemys scripta. The sequence continues at coordinate 316,484,423 of NC_048298.1, read as the reverse complement.
TTTACTACCTAATTATTCTGGCTTCTGTGTGACTTTTGCCTGAGCAAGAAATGCTAAATAGGGCCCAAGGTGATATTTTTGCTTGAAGGTCAGAATATGAAAATAAACTGTAATCTATGGTAATTCTGAGGCTATATGATACATTCCTGGATGAAGAATTTTGTGGAGTTCATTTGGAGGCTGAAAGATACAAGGGACGCTCTGTGGCACGGTAGAAAGAAGTACAGCATTCAAACTAGGGACATCTGGGGTCTATCATGCATTTGCGTGAAGTTGGACAAGTCACCTGACCAATATAAGTGCATTTACACTGGGCTGGTCCCCACTTAGTCCGGACTTACCGCGGTCCAGACGTGGCCGGAAGTCTCCCCCCGTCGACGCCGCGTACTCCTCTCAGCGAGCTGGAGTACCGGCGCCGACTGTGAGCACTTCCGGGATCGATCCCAGAACATCGATGACGTGCCGCCGGACCAGCCGATAAGTGAAGACTAGGCCACTGGGATAAAAGACCCATGGCTGGCCCAGGTCAGCTGTCTTGGGCTCGCCAGGCTTGGGTTTGGTTTCCCAGAGCTCGGACTCCAGCCCAAACCTGAATGTCTGACAGCAATTTTACAACCCCATAGCCTGAGCCCTGTGAACCCGAGTCAGCTAACCCAGGGCAGCTGTGGGCCTTTAATTGTCGTGACTCAGTTTCATGGTTTGTAAGATGGACATAATGATATTTATCCATCTTGCGAAGTGTTTTGACTACCCAAGAGAGTACACTTACGTTCCTGTTTTTCATCTATGGGCCCAGTCATGCAACCAGACTCTCTGCATATCCACGGATCCTACAAAGAAAACAAGACACATGTGCAGCCAAACTTCCAGCTCTTTCAACCAGACTTGATAAAAAGCATGCTGAGATGTATGCAAATGGATGTTGAGGGCTTGATCCAAAGCCCACTGAACTCAATGGATAGACTCTCAATGGCTTCAAAGGACTTTAATTCAGGCTGTCAATACTGAAAGTTAGTACATGTTGCTGTGTCACTGCTTGGGACAAGCCCTACTTTCTATTCCAAAATTCATGTAGTGTGGGAGTTTTTGTTGAGGCAGTGGTTTAGGTACAGATCTATTTTCTCTAAAGGAGCGAGAATGAGTTTGAGGGGAAAAAAAGGCCTGGTATTACTAGAATATTCTTGATAGGATTTCTGTTATAAAGTTTGTAAATATGTTGCACACTATTTTTATTTGGTGCTGTTATGATAGGGACTCCTGCTTTGACTCTGTGAAATATATCCACAGGGCTGAATCTACTATCTGATGAAAAACAGTCTATTAAAAACAATGTGAGATGTCTGTCTTTGTTTGTTGAGGCAATGGTTTAGGTACAGAGCTATAGATATAAACATATTTGATTTTGCATTTAATATTTTAAAGTGAATTTTTCAAAACTGTAAATCTCCAAACTGAGATTTGATGTGTTTTTGAGATGTCTGTGGATTACATATTTATTTATCTCTATTTACCTCTGAACAAATGTAGCAATAACAACATTTATTTCAGTACTTTTTTTAGGGTTGTTTTCTTTAGGTTGCACTGCTAACACTAGATAAATTATTACTTAAATTTAAGTACAAAAAGTTAAAAGAAAAAACAGGCACCAATATTTCTTCAAATGACAGCTTTCTATTTCCAATTTACTTGTTATAAACAATACAACCACATATATCGTGCAAAAGCACATTCATATTTCATATTTAGTTTTTAAAAAGGTGTGTGCAAGAATAAATTATTTTCTATGTAACAATTTGTTTTGAGTAACTAACTATATTTTCTGCTTACCATGACAGGCTCATGAATGAGACAGGAATGAGCTGGCATATCTATAATTCAGAGGCATAATAAAATCATGCATCTTTACTAAAGACATTTTTAAAATAACTCTCTTCCTTACTTTCACTTTGCCCAGAGCATTTTACAGTCAGTGCACACCCTCAGCCTTACAGCCCTAGTAAATCAAACTTGATATTAGTTTACAGATTAAATTGAAGGTGACTCAGACAAAAGGGGCCTGATTCTGAGATGTGTTCACCATGCATGAATTCAGGTGGGCAGAATGCATTTCTTGATCAGGCTTCAGGGACTGATCCTTGGATCAAGCCTTACACCACTAGAGGAGACACTCTAGCAAGAGACTGTCCTGAAGAAGTTGTCCATTGACCGGATTCAGAGCAATATCATCTTGATGCAAAATCCAAGATGGTGACATCCATTGAAAGTTAGTTCCATGGCTGCTTTTATTCCTCCAAAGACCTACAAGAAAAGATAGTAGAACCACCAACCTGACACCATTTGGGTTTCTTGCCTTCCTAAACTCTGGACTGAAAAACAAGGTATTAACAAGGCATAAGATCCATTAAGATAAAGTATTTTTTTTTCTATGTAGGCAACAAGTCAGTTTAATTCTGTTTTTATCTATAAAGTGATACTACTAAAATTTTGGGATCAATTTCTTTTGCAAAAAAGAGGGCATATAGTTAGTCGTACTCAAAAACATCTTTTTCGTTCTTCTACAACAGTCAGCTGTTTTGAATGTTTCCAGAATGCACCAGGGACATCTTTATTTTGAGTTAATAAACTGTTAGTGATTATCTCCTTTTCAGATTGTTCACTTTATAATACAAGTATATTGTCTGCTGATAAACAGTTAGAGAAAGAGAAGCAGAAGATAACCTGTAGCTTTCATTTATCTTGCTAGAAGATTACTATTATATAGTGCAGGGATCAGCAACCTTTGGCACGCAGCCCGCCAGGCTCCCGCTGGCCACGGTTCACTGCTCCAGGCCAATGGGGGCGTTGGGAAGAAACGGCTAGCACATCCCTCAGCCCGCACCACTTCCCGCAACCCCCATTAGCCTGGGACTGCGAACTGCAGCCAGTAGGAGCTGTGATCGGCCGAACCTGCGGACATGAGAGGTAAACAAACCGGCCTGGCCCGCCAGGGAAATTGCTTACCCTGGTGAGCTGCGTGCCAAAGGTTGCCGATCCCTGATCTCGTGCATACCAACATTTGCCACTATATTGCTTAATTTTAATGAATACAAACTTATGGAAATTCAGCAGTACAGTATGTCTTAGGAAGGTGTGCATGTAATAATCTACAAATTAATTTTCCCCAATCAACCCAGTAAAGTCAAATGTTGTAGGTTCTAGAAATTGACTTGAAATCAAACACTATAAGATGTGTAATTTGGAGGATCAATTAGAAAAGAAATGCCAATGGAAAAATATATCTATAATATAAAATCAACCCCCTGAACCATCTTTGCTCTAACAAGAAAAACTCCCTGCCTCCTACAGGACTTCATCCATCGCTGGTAGCTCTACAGATCTCTCTCAATGAAGCCCTCCTCCATAGGGTGCACCTCAGCACTCTGATACTATGGAAACAGACATTTTAGAGAATCATAACATAGAACAAAAAAGCATAGTGCTCAATACTCCCACCCTCACCCTGCCAATTTCCTTCCCTTTCCTAAATCACAGCTACAGACTCACAGAGAAAATGAATTTCCTATTCCTTCACCTTTCTGTTAGACTAAAATAGGTATTGGCAGTCAGTGGGAGGGCACCTTAAAAATTTCACCCACCATCACAGAAGAAGGTCCCTGGCTCTAGCCAGGAGATCCCATGTCTGTCTCTGGTATTTATATAGTGCCAATAGTTGTAGTAACTAGGACTTAAAATAGATTTAAAAAGTGGGACAACAAAGCCAAGTAAGAGGATTCTGTTCACCCTTTCCTAGTGTTTGGTCACTTTTTCTTAGATTCTTCTTGTTTAAGAAATTATCTGTGTATACATTCCATATGCAGATCACTGTCTCATTTCATCTTAGTTTGGAGGGCATTATTCGATCACAAATAGATATTGTCTCTCTTTCAACTAGCCAACCTTTATTTAGAAAACTGAGTTGTGCTGTTCTTTTTTTCTTGGGACAGCGTGAACATCTGTGTGTAGGAACAGATATTGGCTCAGACTACCGTTGGATTGAGTTAGATACCTTTCTTCTAGCATTAGACATGGGTCCAAAGACCAAAGCTCAGATCTATTTCCAAACTTTTCACAAGTTTCGATCCAGGATTATGCTGAGGACCGGTAGAGAGAAACAGTGAAACTTCTATCCAAATAGATTACTTATTAAGTACTATTCTTGGTAGCATGCTATACCACTCAAACTTATTTGCCATTAAATTGGCACAAAAGCAATTGCTGATCAAATGGCATGCCTGAAATGACTAGTGAATGAAGTCCACATTGTATCAAACTCCAGTTGTCCTTTATATGCCTAAATCTACTTACTTCCCTTATTTTCTTTCACATTCCTTATTTTACACAGTTTGGTAATGGAAAGTATAAAAATCTTTTTAAAGATTATTTAAGGATATTTGTCTTTTCAATAAATGGTTTAGATAATCTACAGTTTTTGCCATGCAATGAGGGGAAAAGCCTGCTTATTGTATTTTGTGTCCTGTAAGCGGAATCTACTGTGAATCTCAGAGACAGCAAGAGTACTATACTATGCAGTGGATTAGCTCCTATGATAACTACTCTTTTTATTATATAGCAGAATAAACAGTCATTAATTTAAAACATGTAAATTGGAAATCTGAAGACCATAACACCCGCTGTAGTAGGGATATATTTTTTCAGCATGTGATTACTTCCATAATTCTTGAGTATGGGAGAACTGCTGCCAAACAGAACAGTAAAATGTTCCCAGTTAAATTCATCAACTGCTACCTCATTATGGAGGGAAGTAGAAACTGTGGACATGGGAGGAATGTGGATTCTACAAACCATTTAATTTTAAATTCAAATCTAAAATACTTTAAGAGGATAATAAGACTGAAAGATAAAGGTCTAACAGCCCTCTCATGAAAAAAATAGGTTCAGTATGCATTTAGCATAAATATACTATTGTATTTTTTCATAATAGTTATCACAAAACTCAACACAACTGATGCAACCAGTTGTACTGGGTCTCTGAAACATTGGACAGAAAATTTTAGTAGTGTACAGGTTTCAGGAACTGAAATGAAACCAGCAGGAAAGGAAGTTTGATTGAATCTTGATTGGCTTGTGAGACGTGATAAGATCATAGATATGGTGAAAGTAGTCATGCAGCTAAAAAGAGATGTTGTCATTCTATTATTTTGTGTTCTTTATCTGAAACGTAGATGATTCTCCCTGACTTGTGAAGGGGCATATGTGAGGCAGCTGCCATTTTGTGTTTCAGTTTATATGCAGCGTGTTACTCACTCTTCTCTCTCTCTGTGGCATTAACTCTTTCTTTGATTTTTTTTGTTTTCTCTAATATGAAATCTAAGGCTGAAAAATACACTTGAGTCTCTGTGTATGGGGGGGAAAATAACACCTTGAGGAAACATAGCAGTGGTTATGTGTTTTGTTTTGAACTGCACTTCACAATTATTAAAAAGTGGAGCTGATTGAAAAACAGTGTGTCTGTCCTGCGGAAAATTCTTGACATTTGATTTTGATTTTAATCAGGATCCAGAACAAAAAGTTGTGAGAACTTTATTTCACTGCAGAAAAGCGGCTTTTGTAAAGTTATTGCACAGTTGGAATGCACTAATGGAGTCCTTTTGATTAGCTTTATCTCACATTATGCAAGTTCCCATGGTATTAATGTAATATCATAGGTTAGATCAGGGGTGGGCAAACTACAGCCTGTGGGCCAGATCTGTCCTTCGAGCCATTTTAAGCAGTCCCACGTGGCTCGGCCCTGCTCCAGCTCTCCAGCCGGGGCACTGGGTCGAGGGCCGCACCACACAGCTCCTGGATGCCGCAGCATGGCCCCGCTCCAGCTCTTATGCACTCCAATACAGTTGGATGGGGCAGCGTGCAGAGCCACCTGGCCCCCTCCGCCCCCCCCCCCCCCCCCCTGCCCCAACCCCCTGCCCTAGCCCTGATCCCCCTCCTGCTCTCCAAACTCCTCAATCCCAGCCCAGAGCACCCTCCTGAACCCCACACCCCAAACCTCTCATCCCTAGCCCCACCTCAGAGCCCACACACCCAGCCAGAATCTGCATCCTTTCCAGGACCCCTGCCCTAGTCCTGATTCCCCCTCCCACCCTCTGAACCCCTCAGTCCCAACCCAGAGCACCCTCCGACATCCCAAACTCCTCATCTCCAGCCCCACCCCAAAGCTCGTACCCCCTCCCGCACCCCAATCCCAATTTTGTGAGTATTCATAGCCCGCCATACAATTTCTATTCTCCGATGTGGCCCATGGGTTAGGGTTAGATGCACACAATGGAGGCTGTTGCATTATTCTTGGTGTTAGTTTGTCTGTTTCAATTTCAGGTCCATTTCTATCCAGTGCTCATTTAAATTCAGAGTATGAATGTGTGCCACATTCCATCTCCTACCATTCAGGCTCATTATCAAGGTCTATAACATTCACAGGAGCCTCAGTTATCTCTTTACCTTTTCAGTTTCAGGGGCTTAATACATGCTGTCCTTAAGATCAGTCTATACCAACTCATTGTTAGGGTCTGAGTGATTCTTGCCCTGAAGCTCTCTGCTTTCAAACTTACTGTCATGGTCTGTATGTTTTGTGCCCTCAGGCTCTATTCTTTTAGACTGATCATCAGGACTTGCATGAATGGTGCCTCTAGGTTGTCGCCTTTCAGTTTCAATTTCAGAACTGGAGTGCCTGCTACCCTCAGATTCTCAACTTTCAGCTTCAATATTGGGGTTTAAAGGCCTACTGGCTTTAAAATACTTTCCATTTTAATATTTTCTTGTTTCACGCTTCAGATGGCTGCAGCTAGATTGCTATCTCATTGATATTGCCTCCCTTTCTTAAGTTTTTCAATATTCACCCGGTCACTTCAGTGTTTCCTTTCATTTCAGTGTTTACGTTCCTTCTGCATTTCAGTACAATAAGGATCCTCGTAAAATATTTATTTTATGTGCGGTGGAAATGGTTTGCAAGTGCACCTTGTATTTTCAAGTAAAAGAACTGTAATGGAAAAAAGTGGGGCTTTCTCTTCTGTATGGTAATTCAAGCCCATCCTTTAGGCAGGGTATCCAGTTGGCCGTTCTACATCATACCCACCACAACTTATCCAGTTTTCCAACTCCTTATATAAATGATACTTTCCAGTTCATATTTGAGTGCTCAGTTTTAAAAGTTAGCTGGTATACAATGGAACTCTTTTTAAAGGTGCAGTATTTAAGGCTGCCTCTGAATTGCTAAGAATTGATAGCAGTTGTGTGATTGTTTTGGGTAGATTCTGTTGCCTTTAAAATACTTGGACTCTTCCACACATCAAAGAACTCTCATATGTGGCTTTCCATGAGCCTGACTTATTTATCCTGCAGATTTCCTATATAAGTAGTTGTTTGTTTGTTTTAATTCTCTTTCATGCATGTTTCTTTTGGTCCCCGTCTACTCAAAACTCCTAATCAGGGCCAAAATACACACTGTTGTAATGAGGTAGTGGGTGTAGGGATGCTCAGACATAACTCTATCATCCTCCCCTTCTTCCTGCATCTCAGCTTAACTGTTTGCTGAAGCACAGGTCAGAGTTCTGCTTTTCAAGGACTTTTCTGAAAGCATTACACACAGTTAAACCTCGAATGTGGCTGTTACTAACAGTTCCCTGTCATAGTCAAAGATAGAGCACCAGCCAATTTCTTAGGAAACAGTTAAGCGCATTTTTTAAAAAATTGTATACTACTTAAAATCTTTTCTAACAGTGTTTGAAATAGTATGAATAACATTTAAACAAAAGCTATTACACAGTAAATCTATTGGTTTCTTATACATACTTCCACTTTTTGTTCTTATTACATATATTTAAATGCAAAATTTCAATATATTTAAACTGTTGTATTTTAGCACACATCTACAAACACACTTCTCTCTACTCCTCTCTGAGATAAACTCTCAGCCTTTGTAGTGTGTCTGTAGTATGTAGTGTGTATCACTTGGACTTTTCAGAATTTGAGTGATGGTACTACCTCAGTCCTTCCAAATGCTTTAGAACACTGTCAACAGTTTGAGGGATCTCCATAGCTAGCAGCAGTCCAGCTGGTGGGTTAATAGTTATCTGTTCCTCTCAGTTGCTGGTGAAATAAACATCTGTAGCCAGTATCCAAAGTGATACAGGTGTTAGGATCCAGCCCTCACAGCAGACTCAGCTCTTGGTCCGACATGGATCAGTTGCTGAGTATACAAGGCTGTCTTTAACGTATATATTGAGAATCTTTGTCCCCTTCCATCTCTGATTGGCTCAGCTCTCAAATGGTGAATTTGTGTGCTCCTTGCCCACAATTAAACCTTCCTGTACAGCTACAAAAACAGCTACTGAACATCTAGTAACTGCCACACACTATCAAAAACAACAAGGAGTCTGGTGGCACCTTAAAGACTAACAGATTTATTTGGGCATAAGCTTTCGTGAGTAAAAACGAAGAAGTGAGGTTTTTACTCACGAAAGCTTATGCCCAAATAAATCTGTTAGTCTTTAAGGTGCCACCAGACTCCTTGTTGTTTTTGTAGATACAGACTAACACGGCTACCCCCTGATACTTGCCACACACTATGTCTAAGCCCTTCTTGCTGAGTTTCCCTGGCCTGCACTCTGCACCTGTACGGAGACACAGAGCGTTCCACCTGAACTCCATGTCTCCTCCCCTTTTCTCCGCACCAAACAAAGTCAAATGCTGTAGTATAAAGCATGTGAGTTACAGAGTTTCAGGTTTGTTTGTTTTTTCTCATTAGACTCCAATGCTGGGCAGGCATACATACTGCTGGTTGTCTGATTTTTCAGACTCGAGTCTGGAATGTAACTTAGTCTATTCAGATTCATTGCCATGTCTTGAATGCTTTCTTTTCAGAAGCTCTGTTGCTTTTGTAACAGGTCTAGTGCTCAAAAGACTGATTCTCTAATTCCTTGCTCCTTGTGTAGTCAACTACAACTCTGCCACATGAGTTTGTTTAAACGCTACCTGAGGCCTTGCCTGTATTCAATGGGTATGTCTACACTGGAGCAGAGGTGTAATTAGGTAGCTGTACCCATTCTAGCTCTGATTGAGCATGTCAGAAATAGAAGGATAGCGGTGGTGGCTTGAGCAGCAGGAGGGGCTAGCCACCCAAGTGAAATCCTCTCTGAAATCCTAGGTACATATTTGAGCAGTTGGTCCATCTCACTGTTCATGCTGCTTCAGCTACACTTCTGTTTTTTAGGGTAGATCTACACTAGTGGAGGCATATAGAGTACAGACATTACATTCCCAGCTAGCAGAGGTATGAATAGCAGAGTAGACTATGTCAGTGACTGGGATTTGGGTGTTCATACCTCCATAGGGTTGCCAATTTTCTACTCCCACAAAACCGAACACCTTTTGCCCTGCCCCTCCTCCAAGGCCCCACTACTTCTGAGGCCCTGCCCCCCACTTACTCCATCCCCCCTCCCTCTGTCACGCACTCTCGCCACACTCACTCGTTCACTTTCACCAGGCTGGCTCAGGGGATTGGGGTGCGGGAGGGGGTGAGGGCTCCGACGGGGGTGTGGGCTCCAGGGTGGGGTTATAAATGAGGAGTTCAGGTGCGGGAGGCGGCTGAGGGAGTGGGTTGGGGTGGGGTGGGGTTGACGGCTCTGGCTGGGGGTGTGGGGACAGGGATGAGGGATTTGGGGTGCAGGAACGGGCTCCGGGCAGGAGCGGGAGGGGGCTCTGGGCTCAGGCAGGGGGGTTAGGGTTTGGGGAGGGGGCAGGGAGTCAGGAATGCAGGCTCCAAGTGGCGCTTACCTCAAGCAGTTCCTGGAAGCAGCAGCACGTCTCCCCTCTGGCTCCTATGCGGAGGAGTGGCCAGGTTGTCAGCGGTTCCCAGCCAATGGGAGCTGTGGATTTGGCACTTGGGGTGAGGACAGCACACGGACCCCTTTGGCTGCCCCTATGCCTAGGAGCCAGAGGGGGGACATGCTGCCGCTTCCGGGATCCGTGCAGAACCACAGCAGGCAGGGAGCCTGCCTTAGCCCCGCTGCACCGTCAGCTGGACTTCTAACGGTCCGGTCAGCGGTACTGACCAGAGCCACCAGAGTCCCTTTTCATCCAGGCATTCTAGTGGAAAAACTGGACACCTGGCAACCCTATGCCTCATGGTTATAGAAGGTGTCAGGTCTAGTGGTTACAGAAAGAATCAGGAATAGGAGCCCAGATTTGAAGTCTGAGGCCAGATGCCAGACTTAAGGGACAGAGCCAAAGTCGGGAAGGGGAGCCACCCACCTTGTCTCTCTGCACATAGTACAAGGCAGTGGAAAATCAGGCCCAGAGTGTTGAAGCTAGACTCTTGAAAAATGCCAGACAACAACAAGCAAAGACAGGCACAATAGGAAATATCATCTGAATTTCATTGAGTGACACAGCAACAGAGTACAAGAACCCCCATGTGTGTCTGCAGACTGTATAATCTACTAGAACTATTACATCTAGCAGGATCATTTGCAGTAACTTCCAGGTTAATATAATACTTTTTCCTTGAGTATCACCCATCCAAAAGAAAATGTGTTCTACACCAATTTTAGTGTCTTTTGCAGTCTAGAGCATTTCACATGTGAACTTCAAAAGGTGGGGGGGTTTTGGTTAATATATTATTTCACAAAAAGGTATTAGAAAAACAAACATATCTGGGAACTAACAGATTATTGAGGTTTATTTTGTTTTAATTAATATTTTAATTTTTTTACAGTTTCTTTCCCATGTTCTTTTCAGCTCACTTCAGTTTACTCTTTAAGCTTATATATGTTGGGTTCAGATTCTGCCACTTCATGCACACTCTATTCATTAAAGTGATTTAAAGTGTTTAAAAGCCTGCTACCTCCTGCTTTTGACCTTCTGTCAAGACTTCAAACCATGATGTACTCATATGTTGTCCTTTCTGTTCCATTAGGATTGAATTAATAACGTTTTTTTAATTCTTTTTTTGACATCTAAGCTTTTGAATTCATACTGCTCTTAAATGCTTCATATTCACAGGCTTCACTCCTTTCCTCACCCCCATCTTAATAGAAATCCTCTTTTGCGATCGTGTTTACACATTGCTTGGTTATTGGAGCAGTTAATGTGGATTTTCTGTGAAATTCACAACAATGATCAGACATTCTGAATGTTTCTAGTGTAAAATTGTGCTAATTACATATGTGATCAGCTTGGCTCTCACATTTCTCCATTCTGTTGGAGAGACCCAGTGGTGGTACATTAGACTGCCTTAGAAAGCACTTAAAATAATTGGTTGAAGGACTCTGCTTCTTTATCTTTCAGTGTATATGTTTTTGATTCTATAGGTCAGAGCCTAAGGTAACTGCATCTCTGACCCCTTCCTGGCCTCCTTGAGGGTGCCCTGCTCAGGTCTGAGGCTCTAGCCATCACATTTCTAGGGCAGCAACCTGCATTCCTTTCTCTCCAGACTTGGGATTCAGGCTGCAATTCCTCGTGCAACTCACTGTGATGACCGTAGAAAGTCTGAGTTTAGTTTATCACCTGCCATCCTGTTCTCTCAGGGGCAATGACAGGGTTAGCCATTGACCAGCCAGCCTTCATAAAGGAAAACATTTATTTAGAACAAAAGCATTACAGAGAATATGTATCCTAACACAATAGACAGCTTGCGTGCATGCTTGCCAGGCAATACTTATCTAGCACATAGTTCGTAGGTCTCAAATTACTTCAAGCCCTTTCAACAGGGTCTGTCCCTCTTGGTCATGGTGTCATATCGATTTTTGGCCAAAGTGAGAGAGACCCCTCCTCTGTACCAGGGTGATCAGTTTACAGTTCTCAGTTCTTTGTTTGAGGGGCCTCTTAAACCCATGAAAATCAGAATATGCAATTTCTCCCTGGGGGTGATACGTCTCTAAACATTTTTACTTTTCTAGGGATTTATATTCTATCTCCACCTAGTGATTTTAGCTCCTGATAGTTCATTCAGGGTGGATGACTTACCTCCGTCACTGAATGGCTTGCCTTGTTTCAAGAAAGAAATTAATCCCTTCAAACCTAATGTGCAGCCATGTAAGGAGAGAAGGGAAACTGAATCATAACTATTTTTCCACATAAAGGAATCCAAAGTTTCCCACTTCTCTTTTTTCCACTGAAGTAAATTAAATAAAAGCTCAGTTTTTATTCAAGTCAATGGACATATGTAAATTTACATCAGCTGAGGACTGATCAGGTGCTGTGATTTTATTTTGTACATTTTAAAAATGACAAATATGCATTACAAACTCAGTTACTAGGACACAAAAAAATCATGCAAAGTCTGGAAAATTCAAATGAAGGAAAAAAGACATAAGGCAGACTTAATGCTTGTGAACCTCCCATACTACAGCCATATTCATTGCTAAAGTGCATAACCCATGATAAGTGAAAATTAGATTACTGTGTGGGATGACATGACATAGGTCCAAAATTCATTCACCTGAAAGGACTCTTCTGTATCTTTGGTGTTACTAGATTTTTTACTAGTACCTGCAAGAATAATGATTTTAGTAATATTTTATCTCCATATCGTACCTTTCTTGCCAAAGGATACCATTTGATGCCAGGTGACAATGCTGTGATGCAGTGTGATGACTTGCACCAGAATGTTATCAATCAATGCTACAATAGTGTTGTGAGGAGTAAGTTTGTCCTCCTGCATAAACTCACAAAGCTGGAAGTCAAAGCCGGGCTATTGTACCAATACACTACTCTGTGATCTATTATTTTTATACTTTACTTTTCATGACTTACGGTACTTTTATTTCTTACTATAAAGTAGATTTTTTTTTTTTTAATCTTTATTTGTTTGTTTGTTTGTTTGTTTTTGAAATGCCAGTTGTGTAGATCTTTAGGTAAATCCATCCACTCAGTGATGAATTATAAGGTCTGACAGACGGTGTTACAGTTCTTAGAAGCAAATGTTTGTTAAGAGTATTGTTTAGCACCAAGACAATCTAAGAGTGCAATTTGACGTTCAGCTGGTCAACGCATTGCAAAGACAATATAATTAAGTGTTCCAGAGGGCAAAAAGAATGGCAAGTAAATTGAAATAAGAAGCTATAAAGGCAGGTTATTTTGAAGATCCTTAATCTGTAATGGGTAAAAAGGGCTTTGAGGAGACCACTAATATAGTCTCTAACACAAGTATAAATGGTTGATAGAATGAAACCATATTATTATTTGTAACATTGTCTCACTTTTCAGAAATTATAGCACTGGGGGCAGGTGTGACAATATAAAGATCACATTTCCTACACAATATTAGAATAGTTATATATGAATGACTATAACCAGGTACTGTTGAATACCAAAACACTATGATTATTTAAGAAGCAATTAATTGCTGTTGTATAAGAAAACAAGGGGATTCAATAGTTTTATCTCGTTATGTCGCTTTGCATATTTGTATGTATATCTATCCCCATTACTAACATTTCTCACTTTGCTTGTTGTTACAGGCAACATTAGGTTTGGAGTTGAATAACCAGGTGATAAAGTCTTGGACCCCTCATAATTCCACCTGTGAAAAGGGTGAGATCTTTTTGCAGGGACTTGTGTAATTCAATACAATTCAGCAGGAAAGGTGGGTTTTTTAAGGCTTCAGGACAGAATGGCATCTCTTTCTTATTCTTGGATCTTCAGGTCCATGCTAATTAGCTTTAATTTATAAACTGAGATAATAGGAAGAATTAAAATTGTGTATTAACTAGAGGTTAGCAACTAATGCACAATAACATATTGAGTAAACTTCATCTCCTTTTCTGTTTGTGAATTTCCCACAGACCGATTTTAGTTCCCCTAAAGTTATTTGTCTTTCAGAAATTTAGAGTACAGAATGAAGCTGCCAGTCCTTTGAGAAAGGCATACTAATGAGAGCATGTTACAGTAACGATCAGCACACTGTAAGGGCTACCAAATGACTTTTGGGTGAAATTCAAAGTGCTGCTTTTTATAGCTGGTTGGAGAAATTCTGACAGAATTCCATTAGACTATCTGATTTTGTTGAATTCTAAATAAGTCATTAAATTGGGCTGATTTTGCCAAATGTCATTTTGTAAGAAAACAATTTTTAAAAAATTGTCAAAATGGCCTGTTTTAACTTTTTTTTTTTTTTTTTAATGAGTTGCTGTGTTAACCCCCGAGGCTGAGGGTCAGAAGGCATACTCACACAGTTTAATGGGACCAAATCGGGGTAGAGGGGTGAATAATCTCCATCCAAGAATATTAAAGGAACTGGCACATGAAATTACAAGCCCAAAAGCAAGGATTTTTAAATGAATCTGTAAACTCGGAGATTGTACCCTATGACTGGAGAATGGCTAATACAGTCCCTATTTTTTTAAGAAAGGGAAAAAAGGTTATCCAGAAAACTACAGGCCTGTTAGTTTGACTCAATTGTCTGCAAGGTCTTGGAACAAACTTTGAAAGAAAGAGTAGTTAAGGACATGGAGGTGAATGGGATAAAATACAACATGGCTTTACAAAAGGTAGATGATGCCAGACCACTGATCTCCTTCTTTGAGATAACAAATTTTTTTAGACAAAGGAAATGCAATAATTCTAATCTACCTTGATTTCAGTAAATCATTTGATAGAATTTCACATGGGAAATTCTTAGTTAAATTGGAGAAGATGGGGATTAATATGAAAATTGAAAGGTGGATAAGGAACTGGTTAAAGGGAGATTACAATGGGTCATACTGAAAAGTGAACTGTCAGGCTGGAGGGAAGTTACTGGTGGAATTCCTCAGGGATCAGTTTGGGGACCAATCTTTTATTTAACATTTTTATTGCTGACCTTGGCAAAAAACTGAGTGTGTGCTAATAAAATTTGCAGATGACACAAATTGCAGATGACCCAATACAGTGGAGGACTAGAATATCCTACAAGGAGGTATGGATGACCTTGTAATTGGAGTAATAGAAATGAGATGAAATTAATAGTGCAAAGTGCATTTAGGGACTAACAAGAATTTTTGCTATAAGCTGGGGACTTACCAATAGGAAGCGATGGAGGAGAAAGACCTGGGTATATTGGTTGACCACAAGATGACTGAACCATCAATGTAATGCAGCCATAAAAAGAAGGCTAGTGCAGTCCTAGGATGCATCAGGTGAGGTATTTCCACTAGAGACAGGAAAGTGTTCATACCCTTATACAAGGCACTGGTGAGACTGATCTGGAATGCTGTGTGCAGTTCTGGTCTGCCATTTTTAAGAAACATGAATTCAAACTGGAACAGGTGCAGAGAAGGATTACTAGGATGATCCAAGGAATGGAACACATACTTATGAGAGGAGACTCAAAGAGCTTGGCTTGTTTAGCCTAACTAAAAGAAGGCTGAAGGGAGATATGTATGTTCTCTATAAATATATCAGAGATAAATACCAAGGAGGGAGAGGAATCACTTAAGTTAAGCACCAAAATGGACATAATATATAAACTGGCCATCAAGAAGTTTAAGCTTGAAATTAGGTGAAGGTTTCTAACCATCAGAGGAGTGAAGTTCTGGAACAGCCTTCCAAGGGGAGCAGTGGGGACAAAAAACCTGACTTTAAGACCGAACTAGATATGTTTATGGAGGGGATTTGTGACGGGTTGGCTCACAGAAACCCGCTTGGGGCTGCTAACTGATGTGCCAAGATTACTTCTGCCCCTGCTTTCCCTGCCAATTTGGGACTCCAGAGCCCTGCCTGGTTGTGCCAGACACGCTTGCTGGCTACAAACACAGACCCAGGTCTGAACCTCGTCCCACAAACTGCAGGCTTAACTGAAAGCAGTGTAAGAAGTGTTCCTGTCTAACCCTCAGATGCCCAACTCCCAAATAAATCCGTTTTACCCCGTATAAAGCTTATACAGGGTAAACTCATAAATTGTTCGCCCTCTCTAACACTGACAGAGAGAGATGCATAGCTGTTTGCCCCGCCCCCCATGTATTAATACATACTCTGGGTTAATTAATAAGTAAAAAGTGATTTTATTAAATACAAAAAATAGGATTTAATTGGTTCCAAGTGATGACGGACAGAACTAAGTGAATTATGAAGCAAAATAAAATAGAAGATGCAAGTCTATGCCTAATACAGTAAGAAAACTGAATACAGATAAAACCTCTCCCTCAGAGCTGACCAACTGCTTCACTGAGACTATTTAAAATTAAACAAGTACACAGCCAATAGTCATAACTTTGAGTACAAAAATGACACATGCATACAAATAGGATTAATATATTCAGTAAATCATAACCTTTACATAGATATATTACATGGCATATGTAGCTTAAGACATATTCCAGTTATGTCATATATACATTCATAAGCATATTCACATAAAGCAGTATGGGGTGCAATGTCACAGGATGGCATGTAGCCCATCGGCAGCTGCCAGTAGCAAAAATCCCCAATGGATAGAGATGGGACACTAGATGGGGAAGGCTCTGAGTTACATCTCCCAGGTCAGATTGGCAGATGCCCTGGTGGGATTTTGCCTTTCTCTGCAGCATGAGGCACGAGTCACTTGCAGGTTTAAACTAGTGTAAATGATGAATTCTCTGTAACTTGAAGTCTTTAAATCATGATTTTAGGATTTCAGTAACTCAGCCAGAGGTTATGGGTCTCTTTCAGGAGTGGGTGGGTGAGGTTGTTTAGCCTGCAACGTAAAGGAGGACAGACTAGATGATCACAATGGTCCCTTTTGCCCTTAAAGTATATGAGTGTCTTGGTCTGTGGGGAGCTTCTTTCTGGTGATGAGTTTGGAGAGGTTGGGGTGGGGGGTTGTTTGAAAACCAGAGGAGGGGGTTCAGGAAAGATTTCTTTCAGGATGGGATCCCCATCATGTATGGGTTGTAGCTGTTTGATGATATGGAATATGAGTTCCAGCACGCAGTCGACAGGATTTCATTTCAATATTGAAGCAGGTTCTCTTGAGGTATTTGGGTGGCCCATTCCGTGATGTGATCTACTTCTCTGGTAGAGTGTCCTCTTTTTGAATGTGCTAAGGTGTATATGATGGACTTTGTCCTTGGATTATATTATGTGGTATCTGAGTGCCTGGCTGTAGATGACAAATTTCTTGGTTTGTTTGGGGTGGTTGCTATACCTATGAAGGTAGATGTAGTGATCTGTGGGTTTCTTGTTGTCTGTAGGGTTCCATTGTTGAAGCCACTCGTGGTGTCCAGGAAGTTGATGGTAGTGTGGGAGTGCTCCAGAGAGAATTTAATGGCCAGGTGGTAGTGGTTGAAGTTGTGGTGGAAATCTATGAAGGAGTTTAAGTTGTATGTCCAGAGGATGCAAATGTCATTGATGTATCTCAAGTATATCATTAGTTTTGTGGTGCATTTGTCCAGAAATTCTTCTTCAAGATGGCTTATGAAGAGACTGGCATAGCGGAGAGCCATCTTAGTACCCATAGCTGTCCCCATGGTTTGAACAAAGTATTTGTTGTTGAATGTGAAATTATTATTGGCGAGGATGAAATGGATGAGTTTGGCAGTGTGTTTGGTGGTATACCTGAGGGTTATGCATAGTCTTGTATATATTTGAGGAAGGCAGCTATGCTGTCATAATGAAGGATGTTGGTGTATAAGGAGGTGACATCCATGGTGGTAAGGATGGTATTCTGAGGAAGGTTGTTTGCGGAGGAAGTCAGTTGTGTCCTGGAGGAAGTTGATCCTTTGTATGGTGAGGATGGTTTCCAGGAGTTGATATTTTTTCAGTATGAGTGCTGTAGCTAGATATGATGGGTTTGCCTAGTTTGTGTATCTTGTTTGTGTATCGGAGGAAGCATGTAGAAGATTTTTGGGTAGGTTTGTTGGGGATGAGTTTGTAGAGTTTCTCTTAGAGTTGCTTGGGGAAGGATTTGATGATATGGCATTTAAGGACTATGATTGCACTGCCTCACACTCAGGGATGCAAGAGGTAGTTTTCTTGTGGAAAGGGGCAAACCAATCCAGAGACTGGCACAATGGAGTCCATTTATATTCCATTTTGCACATGTACCTGTGATGATAAAACCATAAATACTTATTTAAAAAGTCACAAACTAAATGCTGGTTCAATTATTATTTATATTAAGGTTGTTGCTATGAGATTTCATTCTGTCAAGTCCTAATTTCCACTTTTAATGAATTTTAAGAACTGCATCCAGTCATGCATTCCTTCATACTGCTCTTGCGGACTGTGTTAACTCTCACATTCTCTAAATTTGGGTTGCTTCATTTCAGGTGATGATATTATAAAAGCCAGGTTGATAAGCTTTTTGGAACCTCTCTGGCCTACTTTGTCTCAAAGTTACATGGAGTTCCTCGCTAAACACTTGTGTTTTATCTAACACATATAAGATCAGAGACTATCCATCAAGTTTTATATCTTTGTATTTTTACACAGACCCATAGCTGGTATGCTAATTACAAGCTTGCTGTATAAACATTTTATATTGACATGCTTTTATACTGTATTATGAAAGAAATATATTTAATGTCCTTGTTATTTATGTTAAATGGTTAAGTTCTTTATGTGCAATGTTTGATTTTTGGCATATTGTACTTTGTACCCAGCAGAGAAGGAAATAGACATAGACAGAGCGGGAGCTGATAGAAACACAGCTGTCTGTTGTGCTCGCTTTATTGTTCTGGCTGCAAAAGTGAGGGTTTCCACTGGGGAAGAGGGAGTGCTCAAACATTTAAAGAGCCACCCTACTTAAAAAAATACTTTCTAAACACATATATTATTGTTTACAGGGCTAACATGAAACACTATATAAACCTAATGAAAAGATGTGGGTGGACTACTGCAGAATCTTAAATTTGCATGTGATTATTTTGTCCCGGAATAGCAACTCACTAACTCAACCATTTATAAGTTCAGGCACACAACTGATTTTCATGCTTTCTTGGGATAATGTGGTGATGATGGTGTGATAGTGACCTGAACAGCAGGAACAGTAAGGAAACAATTGGATCTGATAGGGAATCAACTGGATCTGGTATCAAAGTTTCTCCCAATTACTTGTTGAAATTAGGAATTGTAGCAGAAGGAGGTTCGATTGGAGGAACAGAAAGTCCTACTACTCTGGTACTAGTCGAGACTGCACCTGGTCAATATGTTTCCATGAAATGCCATCAGATAGTTTTTGCCCCAAGTGATACAGGTTCCATGCATTTTACAAGTTCTCCAGGTACATATTTCACTCAACAACTGTAGTTGCCAGTCCACACACAATCTACTTTACATGAAAAGAACAATGATGAGTCTCATGATGTTGATCCATTTGCACAGCTTGGGATTTGGCTAGACATGAGGTAATATCAGGATGTAGGCGGTCCCAAGAGGTATGCAAAAATATCTTCATTCCGAAAACTTCTGGCTATTTCAAATCAGCATCAACTGCAACCAAAACCATATAACCTTGTAAATGGTCCATCAAAGTCCATGTGAATACCTGTCCAAGGAGCCTGAGGCCACAATCAAGGATGCATTCAAACTGGGCAAGGATCATGATGAATTCGCTGCCAAGTAGTACAGTATTTCAGCTTCCTTTCAATGTCTTTGATCCTTGGTCACCATATGTGACTTCAGGCTATGGCCTTCTGTATAATGACCAAATGACATTCGTGAAGAGCTTCCAAAACCTGAGATTGAAGTGATTTTTGGATTGATTGCACACATTCACTCATAAGTTACAACCATGATTCACAGATAATTTACATTGCTATGACACAAATTGGGCAAACGGGGGATTCTTTTAATCCATGTAGTACCATTCCCTTCACAAGAGAGAGCACATCATGTTTAGTGATTTCTTTGTTGATATCTGTGCTAAAGATATCCATCAAATTGAGATAAAACGCTTTGTCCAAAGTTTCTTTTGGTTGTTAGGAGATTGGGCCTGGCAGACACAACAGCCCATCAGCACTGCCTTGCTGAGTCTCTTTACGGACTTGAATAGTATAGGAATGAGTTGAAAGTATGAATGCCCATCATTACATACAAGCAGCAGCTGATGACAGAAATCCATGTTTCATTCCAAAAGTTGAAAGTAACAGGCAATGGTCCATCAGCAAGATAACATGTCTACCATGCAGATAGGTATGGAACTACTGAATTCTGAAGATAATGTTGAGAATTTCTTGCTCTATTTGTGTACAGTTCTTCTCAGGAGTAGTGAGTATTTGTGATGCAAAGGCAATTGATTTATCCATGCCATTAGGAAAGATGGGGGAGGGGAAATGCACCAACTCCATATGGTGAAGCATGACAAGCCAATTGTAATGGTAGTGAGACATTGCAGTGTGTAATAAATTTGGTCAACAGTTTCTTTTTTCCTAAATGCACACTCACACTGTTTAGTCCACTTCCATTCTTTTTTTATTTGCTTGTAAGAGTTTATGTAAAGGTGCTAATTCTGTTGCCAAATTAGGGAAAGATTTACTGTAGTAGTTATGCAGTCCTAAGAATGAATGTAATTGTGACACGTTCTCTGGCAATGATGCTGCAAGAATTGCTTTGATTTTCTCTGGTGATTTCCTTTAACCCCTGGCACCAATTAAAGGTTTGAAAAACTCAAATTTGTCTCGACGTACTCTCAGTCCGCGGTCTTCCAAATGTTACAAAACAGCATACAAATTTTAATGATGATTCTCTTGATCCTTTCCTGTTCAAGGATGTCATCCAAATAGCATTGAAGTCCATTCAGTCCCTTCAGGATCTCATCCTTGGTTTCCTGAAATAGGGCAGGTGTTGAAGTGATATCAAAAGGCAACCTGTTGTAGCAAAATAGGCCTTTTTGCATGTTGATTGTGATATATTTGTGAGATGCCAGATTATTCTTCATTTGTAAGTATGCACTAGGCAAAATCAATTTACTGAAATGCTGCTCGCCACTAACCGTACCAAACTGATCTTCCATATGAGGTAGTGGATCCTGGTCTGCACATTGCACTAGATTCAGCATCACTTTGAAATCTCCACAAATTCAGACTGAGCCATCTTTCCTGATCACTGGGTATGATGGGTGTAGCCCACTCACTCTGTGAAACCAGTGACAAATTCCAATATTCACTAAATGGTCCAAATCAGTTCCCGCCAGAGGCTTCAGAGCATAAGGCACAACTCTGGGCTTGTAATATTTTGGCTGTCTGTCAGAGTTAACAGCGAGATTCACTGACACATTGCTCATCGCTCCAAGGACTTTTTGAAAAACTTTGGAGTGTCTGTTCTGTATTTTTTGAAGATTTCAAGGTGCTTTCCAGTTCATCTTGAGCTTCTCAAGCCAATATCTGCCAAATGATGATGGATACTTTCCTTCAATCACATACAAGTGCAAAGCAACTGTTTCTCCATCCAGTTGAACTTTCACCTGCTTTTGAGATGAACGTTTCTCCAGTATAAGTTTTCAAAGCCATGGATGTTTCTCTCAAAGGAACTTGTGACAAAGTCTGGTGACAGGTAGATGCAGAAATCAATGAGGTGCCAGCTTTGGTATCAAGTTCCATTCTCTTAGGGACTCTCTTGATCAAGCTTTTAGGTCTCCAGCTTCTGATAACATGCTAAGTCTTGGTCACTGTCATTGGAGCTCTTGAGTGTGGGTTTTTTTTTTTTTTTTCCATCTTATGAATTCCCAACTTCTATCCTTTTTTAGGTTCAGTCTTCATAGGTGTCTTCTCAGATGGATGTTAACATGGTTGCTGATTGTTGAACTGAGTGACCGACAATGGTTATATGTCCTTTCTTCTGGCACTTTTTCCTGCAAATGATCTGACATGCCAAGCAGTCCTTCTCAAGGTGAACTTTTCCTCCTTTCTTATAGTATTATTTGCTCTTCTTCTGGCAGAGGCAGCAGTGGACACTTGTGGGATAGAAATCCTCTGTCTCCAAATATTATATTTGGACCCAGAAGAGAAGGTAATATTCACAGAGGGAGCTGATAGAAACACAGCTGTCTGCTTGCTTTATTTCTCTAGCTGCAAAACTGAATCTAACAGGAAAGCGAGGCTTTGCATTTAGGAGGTGGGGTGCTCAAACATTTAAAGGGATAAGACATCCCAGGAACAGGCCTGAAACTGGTGTAAATTGGCATAGCTCCATTGATGTAAATGGAGCAATGCCATTTACATCAACTGAGCATCTGGTTCTTAGTCTCTAATGATGCTAAATTGTATCAAAGAAAAAGAAATCATTTTTGTGGGTGGGGGGGAAAGTGTGTCGTCATAAGGTGCTTATGGAGAGCCAGCACCAAGCAATGACTAACATGACAGGCCCTGGCACATTTAATTTCTTAAAAATGCATGAGTTTGATTAGGAATTGCCAGTTCAGAAAATAAGAAAAAGGAGGAGGAAAAGAAATTAACTGATAACTGTGCCCTGAGCATTTCCTCTCTACCAGGGCATCGGAGGGACAGGGAGAGAATCAGTGGGATTATAGCCAGAGACTCCTGATTTTTAATCCCTGTGCTATCACGGATTCATTGTTGACCTTGGGTGAACCACTCAGCTCAGTATTATTACTTCATGCTGCCCTATGAACTTGAAACAGTCTCCACATAAAAATATCCCAAGCACCATTTCTTTACTTCTCCGAGTTGCAAAACTCACTTCTCCTGGAATGCACTGTATGTCTATAGAACAATTGCCTGTCTATTTATGCTGTTTTTCATTCTATGCTGCTATACCAGCTCATGCCCACAAACTGGAAGAGGGGTTTTGCTACATGTTAGTCACATCTTACTATAAAGTGCCACGTATGCTGATTGCTCATAAAATTAATAAGAGTTAGAACTGTTTAGGAAACGTGTTTCCTATCCCTTGACAATTTTTAAGTTTTCAAAAAAGTTGTCCTGTCTTAAATCAGGACAGAAATTTAAAATTTTGAAAATATTTGCAAACCAGAATCTGAGTTTGGGAGGGGATTGGGTGACTGAAGTTTTTGTTTTGATAATTTCAGAATGTTTTGATTTTGACCTTTTTTTATTTTTTTACATTTGTTTACCTTAAATTAACTTACATTTTGAAACTATCTTTTCAATTTGAAAACCTAAACCTTTTCATTTGGCAAATGTTGAACTAGGATGTTTCAACAATTTTAAAACATTTTTTTTCCCTGTTTTGGAATAGGAAATTTGACAAAACTGACCTTTTCCTGCAAACAGTTTTTGGTTTCTAAAAAATATTTCATCAATAAATTCTGACCAGCATTAATAATTGTAATAACATAAATGCACATATTAAGAAACACAGATTTTGCATCTATATTCATACTTCATAGATTTTAAGGTTTAGTAGACCATTATGGTCTAGTCTGACTTCTTGCATAACACAAGGCATTAAATTTCATAATTTCTGCATCAAGTCCTTAACTTCTGGTTGAGCTAGAACATCTCTTTACATATTAAGATGACAAATGTTTGGGTTTTTTTGTATTCAAACTTTTTCAGAATGAAAAAGGCATTCATATTCTGCTACACAACATAAAGTATGATAAGCAATTTACCATACAGAAATATGATTCTTGAGCAGTGTAACATTTTGAAATGTGAGGACCCAAAATAATATCTGCTTTGAGTAGATATCCACTCAAGTATAGGAGGATATTTAGAGTTAGTTTCTGACAGTTCAGATATATGAATAATTCATTACTTGAACAGCATCTCCAGTAACACATCAATAAACTGAAAAAGGTTTGTTTTAAGTTTCCCTTAAATATTCTTGGAAATCATTTCTTGTTTTTCACAACTGAAAATGTCTGATTTGTTTTCAGTTACAAAAATAAAAGTTCTGATACAAAAAATTACAGGTATACGATTTGTATCTTGATGTAGAAGTCTTGGAGAAATGTTTGTAGTATAAGTGTATATTTTACATTTTCAAACAAGCACATTAATGCAAATTCTTTGAAGACTGGAGAAATCCTATATTTAATAATAAACAAATCTCCTAGGATTCAGACTTCAGTAACTTGATCAGCATCTTTTTAAAGCCTATTAGCTTTAATGGAAAGGAAAATATGTGCTGAGTAAGCATCTGAAATGAAAAAGATAAAAATGTTAATTCAATATGCAGAATAAGTAAAAATTAAGATTAGAAGCAAGAGTTTGATCTACTTTGGTCCCTTCAGAAAAAGAATACTAGTAACAGCTTTCATTCAACCCAAACGAGTTTCTTAATATTTTATATACATATAGACCTAATTCCTCTTCCTGTGTCAATCACAACTTCTTAAGGAAATTTCCCCTGCAGGCAGTGGAGCAGCTATGGACCCATGTCCTGGCTGCTCCTGCATTCCTAAGATTTTGGTAAATCTTGATAATTCTGTGAAAAGTCAGAGTTGCCAATTTTGGATGGATGTATTCCTGAAGGTTTTATCATATGACCTAATCTTTAAAAATTAATATTTAAATTCCTGGAGAGTCCAGGACAATCCTGGAGGGTTGGCAACCCTAGAGTCAATGGCTTATGGCTCTTTAGAGACCTGTCCTCGATCCTTCCCACCAAGCTTCACGTTGTTGTTCTGCTCAAGGAGGCGTTGTTTCATTAGCAATGGGGGATGTGACAACAGGCAGAGTTGTAGGAAAGAGATCATTATTGAGCATGTAGAAAGGCCACTGTTACATGCTGAGCAGCCAGTGTTTGTCTGGTAGAAGCCTGATCCAGGTTGCTTTCATGAGTCCCTGGTGTCGCACTAAACTAGGTCCCTCCTGCTTTGTGCGGGTGTTGTGGGAGAGAGGGCATGAATATAAATCCACCTTCTTCCCAAACCATTCCTTTGCCATGTGCACACTAGAGGAATTTGCCATGGTAGCCATCTCAGAGTCCTCCTAGCATGTCTGTAACACACCACATGGCCACCCACAAAACTGCCCTAAGGGATGGATGGTTGTTACAACCATCATTTTGATTACACTTGCTTCAAGAGAGGCTAACCACAGGACTTGGTTGGTTAGTTGTTTATTTCTCAGGCTGTGGGTTGGACAGTGTAGAGGATACTAAATGTATTATGCCCTTCTGTATCCCTTCTCCTGAGCGAAATCTGGCATGTTACAGGATAATGCCTGTGAGAGGCAGGTGTCTGTTTTTGCCATCCAACCATCATGTTATAGGTTATCAAGGGGGTCTTTTCTATCCTGTTTTCCTTGGGTAAAAGTCAAAGAATATTTGTACAAGGAAGTTGGTAGGCCTTTTGAAGCAGATGTACATACCACTTTAAAGAGCATTGATCACTGTTTGAGAGAGCAGGACTGGATTAGTTAGAAAACAGATCTCGTTGTTCCACTCGAATTTGTACCATTTGATGATTTCTGTTATTCAGAGATGCTTCATCTCAATGGTGTCTGACTTCTTTCCAATCTTGATGTTGAGGGCCCATGTTGCACTCCAATAGGTAGGAATACTGGATTTTGCTCCAAAAATCCAGAGCGAGTGTACATGTAGGTCAATGGTGTAATAGTCCCACATGGGTTAATAGTACTCCCACAGTGCAACAGCTACTCCTGCAGTACTCGGTGGACTATCCGTTCTACCTTCTGCACTCCACTGCATAGGGTCAAGTTGCCTGGAAGCCATTTATCCACTAAAAATAACTGATCAGCTGTCTGCTGTTTTCCCAGTGGCCACCATCATCTATTTCTGTGACGGAAGATATTCCCCTACATCTTTGCAGCTGCCTCAAATGACTGTATGCTGCTTTTCAAACGCTCCAGCAGAAATCTTTTTTGCTGAGCAAGAATGGATCATTCACTTCAGGACTTGAGGAATTTCTAGAGAACTTTGGAATTCCTTCTACAATTTCCCTGGGCTCCCAGAAGACCTTTTTGAAATTTCCCAGAAACAGCATGGTAACTGCAGCTGGACAATTGCTAACTTATAATGGTGCTAGCCAGTGGGCTGCCTACTAGCAGTTTAATTTTCTAGTCTAGACAAGTCTTCTGTCGTGAGTGGAGTGGCTAATGTCTCAGGAGATGTTTGCTTTGAGCAGTTCTGTGTCCAGTTTTTCAGGCCCTTGGGGAAGGTAGCTTCTTTGTGTCCTCCTCCTTGCTAATGCACTAATGTCCTGGCCCACCATAAATTTGTGCATAGTGTGCATACAAACTCAGTCCAAATTGTTACTGTGCAATCTATTATATTAAGAAATCATCACTTTATCAGACACCTTTGAATCCATTAGTGACATGAAAATTCACAGCAGCCAGCCTGATAGGAGAGCTTCCTGAGTCCTTCATCTCTGAGATGAGAGCTCGTCAGAGAGCACAATTACCATGCTGTGGTAAATCCTGACATTTCAAAACTTGTTTTCATTCTGAATTGAATGAAAAGCCAAAAATTTAAACATCCCCCAAGTGAAAATTCCCCCAAAATTTGATGCTGAACTATTGAACTGCTTCATTTTGAGAATATTGAAACATTTCACTTCAGCAAGGGTTTTTGCATTTTCCTGTCATAATATATTAAAATATATACATTTAAATTAATTATTAAATTAATTGAAATGAGATAGATATATTTATCTTCTCAAAATAAAACTTAAACATTCTCAAAACAAGAGTCTACATGATTCCTTTCAACCTTTTCACATTGAGAATTTCATCAAACTCTACACGTTCCCATGAAACATGTTGATTTAGAGAGCTGCAAAACTATTCCACTGAGAATTTTTCAACCAGCTTTGTTTAAGATGTTTAACAAAACTGACAGCATTGGCAAATTCTTTTTAATTTGTGGTGATGCCTTTATTTAGTTCACTTTTCCCTAAATAATTAATACATTTACCTCAATCCTGCCAGTCTCCTAAGGCCTGTTACGTTACAGCAACTGTTCCTGGGCTCAACAAGAATATGTTACCAATACCGCTATGCATTACCATCAAATGACAAGGTATAACCTCTCAATAGATGAGGCCATAAAATGAATAAGACTGCAGAACTTTCTTGTCCTCAAAGGTATCAACAAGGTTGTATTTAACCGTAATCTTCTCATTACAGTTAGTTGATAAGTAACAAGAATATGTGGCTGGACACTCATTGATAAAAACAGTAAAAAACAACTCTGCATACACAGAGACTGCAACAAGCTGTGCACTTTAGAACCACAGAAAATCATTTATCCTTCAAGGTGTATTTTTACCTTTCTAGACTTTTATTTTTGTATATTTTCCAGTAGATTTTTCTCTCTTCTCTCAAGAAATTACCCATTTTATTTATTTTCCAGGTATTTATTTATTTTATTTATTTTTTTTATCAGATGTTGCAGGTAAGTATTGAGCTCTGTTTAAATAGTTACAATGTTGCCTGTAAGACCTGACAATGAGAGTGACTAATTTTTATCCTATGAAATCAAGAGGCCGGATTGTATTAAGTTGACAGTCTTCTGTGAGAAGCATAAGGGGAAAAAATAATATTTTTAGAGAAGGGGAGATGGAGCCTTTGCCATTGTTTGCATTTTTGTAATGTACACATTTTAACAAATTGCTCAAAGTGTTGGATTTAAAATAAAAAGTTACATGACATAATGCAATTTGAACTGGATCCAAATCCCATTGAACTCAGTGTGTGCCTTGTCATTGCTTTCAATGGAAGTTGGACTAGGCCCTATCAAGCTTCTGCAAACAGGAGAATTGCACTGGAATACAGATAGCAATGCTGACACATTTGGAGCCAAGATGTTCTGCATGTCAATAAATGAAATTCAGCCAGAACCATGTCTGTAAATATTTTTCTTTCCATCTATTTATTTGACAGACTATATAACTCTGAAACCTTATTCCATGATTTTGTTAGCTTGAGTTCACCCTATGTTTGTCATCGGAAGAGAATGGGGAAACAAAGGGTGATGAATACCTTTGTAACCATCACAGTTTCATCCTTTGTTCTATTATTGTTATTTGTAGTACAGTGGGGGCCCTATTCTGCTAGGTTGTATATAAATGCATATGGGAAGAGTCACTGCCCTGAAAAGCTGATCATCTAACTAGACAAGACAAGCAAAGTGTGGGACGTGCAAAAGAAAGAGATTAAGTGATTTGCTCTAGGTCACACAGCAGGTCACTGGCAGACGTGGGAACAGAATCCAGATCTTTTAGCACTTCAGTCCAGTGCCCTATCCACCAGTCCACACTGTCACTATGCTGGAGAATAGCCTCACTGAGGAGTTGACAATTATTTCTTCCCTGAATATAACTAGACCGTGTAGGGCCTTGAAGGTTACCCCTTTAGTCTCCCCATTTTGGCAATGGTAATGCCTGCTGGATATTTGTCTCTTCTCTGTTGGTCACCGTTGTATTGGAGAGGACTGGGGATATGTGAACCTGTTTGGATAGATTAATAATTCTCTGGAACTCAAATCAGATCCTTTTTAGGGGGTCTGGAATATTTCAAAAAAGTGTGTTTTCATGACAAAAACTGTATATCCTTTTCTAATCCACAGCTGAGAATTCTCCTTTAAGGAGAATCTTTGGTCCATCACAGCCACATAAGCTTGGCAATGCACATCCAGTAGAGCTGAGGTTTCAGGAAATAAGGTCCTTGCAGGACCTGCAGGAACCCAGATCAGGTGCAGACCTATGTCACCTTTGGTTCTCATGGCACCCAGCACAATAGCATCAAGCAACACAGGGTACAACCTCACGGAGTTTGCCTCTCCCTCTTCACAGCTTTCTCCATCAGAGAGGGATAGGCCACAGTTCTCAAAGGTGGTGGTGTTTGTTTAGTGGTATTCAACCTTTTTTCATGTGCAGACCCCTAAAACATTTCAAATGGAGGTGCCAGACCCCTTTGTAAATCTTAGACATGGTCTGTGGACCACAGGTTGAAAACCACTGTGCTAATTGGAGGGTGGGGAGGTCTCTCAATAGATACTATCTCTTTTCAACCAGATATTTCAAACTCAGCAGATTACAGGTGAAAAAATGCAAGCTTCTGCGTAGCTTGTTTAGTGGTTTTCTGCTGCATTTTTTTGCTATTACTATTGCATGTCTCCATTTCTTGTCTTAACAAAAAAGGAAAGAAAAGGTTGGACTTCAAGGAAATAAATTCTCTCCCTCCCCTTCCCCTTTTGCAATGTTTCCCATCCTTTTAGTGCTTCTTATTAAGTGGAACGCTTTGGAATTAACTATGAAACAACGTGCACATTAGTTTAACTGGAGAGATACCAATAAATGTAAACCACAGAGAGAGCTTCAAGGAAGCGTTCAGTACGTCGCAAAAACAGGCCAATCCTGCAAAGTGCTTCAGCATGTGCCTAACTTTAAAGCATATGAGTAATCCTGCTATCTTCATTTGACTTTGTGTAGCTCCACGATGGGGCAACGTTTCAATGCACATGGCCTGATTGTGCAGTCCTTATTCAAGCAAAACTTCCATGGTAATCAACTGGAGCTTTGCAAGGGTTGTAGAGCTGGGTGCCTGAGTTGTGCCAGCAAGATTTAAATTTGCATACACAAATGTGGCAATTGCACATACAAAACCCATGCTTATGTACAGTTACCTAATTTGCATATATAAATATGGGTTCGGCAGCTATCACATCAGCATACACCTTAGAAAATTTGGCCCTGAGTATTTGGAATTCAGGAGAATTGAATAAAGAGGTGTTTTTTTAATTATTTTATTTTATTTTTTTAAAAGACCCTGTTGTTTCCCCCCTGTAATTCTGTTTGCCTACTTGTACGGCTGCCATGTCTGATGGTTCCCTCTGGCACTTTGTCAGAAGAGCATGTGAATATGGCCAGTATGATTTCAATGTGTGTTGGAAATAACAGCACATGAATTTTGCCACATAGCATTCACAAAGAAAGCATTTGAACATTGATTTGGGACTCAAAATTGCAGAAAAACGCTGAGCTTGGATATTTGTTACAATAGGTTGGCCAGTCATGCTTCCAGCTGGTTAAAGGAAGGCCAACCTCAAAGCATAAATAGTGCTTAGAAGAGGTTGAAGTTTGATATCACTTGAGTTTGAAAGAAATAGCTTCTTGTCTCAACCTTTCAATGCACTACATGTAGAAAAATTGAAAAGGTGTGATATAATTTGCAGGTATAATTTTAAAAACAAGGGTTGAACAGAATATCCTGTATCAGTTATGATAGACAACCATACTAATGGTTGTACTTTTCCTCCTTTCATCAGGGATTTCTACTAGAAAAGAAAGGGAAAGGGCTGCTCTTAACCAGATGCAAGTACTTGCCTGTCTCAAGAAAGGATTTTTCAATGCCTGGCCTTTAGTAAAAATGTTTCAAGTTACAAAATTGTCAGATGATTTTACGTTTATCTTATTTTTCTCTCATCTTTCAGTGAATCCAGTTCCCTTCACCGTGTAAAATTGTCAGTGTCATGGATTGTCAGCTTTAACCTTTGTCATGCAACTTCGGTTATAGCCTTTCATGAATGGAATTAAAAATAAAGAGGGAAGCTCCTATGCTTGTGATCAGTTCCCCACTTTTAATACTTGCCAGAGCTAATGCTATTGTGCTATATTTTGTCCTTATTTTCTCAATATCTATCTCATTTTCCCCCAATAGAAGACACTTTCTATAAAAAAAAAAAAAAAAGTGAATTTGTTAATTCTGGTTTGAAATGATGGAATTCCTGAAGTTGGTCTTTTCTAGTCTATTTAATGGCTGCAGATACCAGGCTAGATCATCATCCAGTATAAACTGTTGAAACTCAGTTGATTTCACTAGAGCTACACAGCTCAGCTGAGGAAACTGTCCCATAGTATTGGGGCTCTAAAATTTTGACATGTGCTAGAGAAAATGTCTTGCCCCGCAGACTTAATTACATTAATAACATTGATCCCTGTTAGAAAGATAGTCTACTTGCATGATGGAGGAATGCTAAGGCTACGTGATTGTAAAGTGCAGGGGCATTGATGTTCATTATAAGTTTTTTATTACCAGGATGTTGCCATGATAAACTGTTACAGTGGCACCATTTTAAGTGTCCTCTACCTTTTTAACTATCATTGATAAATGCCTGTAGTTGTCCGGAACTGTATTTTAGATAGGGAGAACTGTATTTTTTTTTAATGACATGTTTATTGCTTCAATGTTAGGACTACACCCTTTGCCAGGGGTTGTAAACAGCCAAGGAGCGTACAAAGGTATAACGAGATCAAATGTCTGGAAGCAGAAACTAGAAAAATTCAGACTGTAAATAAGGTGCAAATTTTAACGGTGTGGGTAATTAGCCATTTGAACAATTTATCAAGGGTCGTGGTGGATTTTCCATCATTGGCAATTTTAAAATAAAGATTAGATGTTTTTCTAAAAGATGTGCTGTAGTTCAAAAAGGAATTAATATAGGGAAATTTTATGGCCCATGTTATGCAGGTCGCACATGATGATCATAGCAGTCCCTTCTGGCTCTCAAATCTATGAATCAACATTGTACTAAAAGTGCTTTTACCTATATTGTAATAGATTAGAATTCTTAATTTCATTAAATTGCATCAGAGCCACTAGTATGTCTCTTACGGCTGACAACAATACCCCAAAGTCTGCCTAATTGAGACTTTCCTCAAATTGTATTTTATTTAATGGAATATCTTTCTTGATACAGAACAGCAAATGCAGTTATTTTTGAACGTTCACCAGTCTTTTTTTCTTTTATTAATATGGGTTTTAACAGTAACTAAGCATTGTGAAAGAACTCGAGCTGCACAGAGGTTTAATCTCCATTTTCAGATTATTTAAACTAAGAAATATACGATGTTGAATTAGTTCCATCTCCATTTTCCTGCAGATTAACTGTAGTTTTGTGCAAGGCTGTGAATAAAGAGAAGGACTGAGGATTAGGTAGAGCAGTGAGTCAGTGCACTCTCTTTCAGCTTTAGAAAAGCTGCCCATAAATGCGGCAATATTTCACATGTGAAAATGATTGTAGGGCCAGCTCTTCAGCTGGTGTAAATCAACATAGGTCTATTGGCTTCAATCCTCAGGTGAAGTTGATGAAATTACTCTGTTACTATTTTGTAGTTTTCACCCGTGCAAGGATTTGCAACTACCTGGCATTATATCAGTGGCTATACAGGATGCAACACAATGGAGAATGGGCCATATTCTTTGTTTGCTTTTTCCACATGTGTGAGTGATGATGAGTATAATGTGACTGTGTCATAGTGGCGGTTCTTGAGTCTAATACTAAAAAGCATAATGAGATCCAATAGTTGGAACTAGAAACAGGGTGCAGTTTTTTAAATATATATTTTGATGTCCCATTACACATTCTGCCTCATGTAAAGTAGTATAGACTTCAATATCATCCCCAACATAGTTGGCCTAATATTGCTCTCACAAGTCTGTGGAGTTAGATAAGCATCCATTTGGTGTAAGTGAGAGGAGAATTAGGAAGAAAGGCATGATGACAAGCAATGGCTGGAAGTTAAAGCCAGACAAATTTTGAAGTCTACTATCTTAACTGTAGGCAGACATATTAAAATATTGTTGATCATATTTATAACGGTCAGACAGGAAAATGGGACAAATTGGAAACCTACCTTAAAATTACCATTTAGTGAGTGGATTCATAAAATCAGCTTAATATGTAAGTATGAAAAAGGCAACAGAAACAAAACAGCACTAAAATCCCTTTCACTCAAACCAGAAAATCTCTATCAGATAATGTACATAAGTATATCTAAGCAAATATATAACACATTTAATACTTTTAAACCAGTATTGCTTGTTCTTCTCAGAGAAGGCTTCATCACCCTTGAGTACCTCTTCTGTTTTTTGTCTCATGTAATGGGTATTTGCAGGAGTTGCATTAATTTAATTACTTTGAGCCCAGAGCGTGCTATTGTTTTTTTAAGCTTGAAATTGCAGAGGTGGAGAAAAAGGCAACCAGGGAAGGAGTCAGAGTGGACAGTAACAGATGAAACATGGGGAAATGGTCAGAAATCCAGTCAAGGAAAACTAACTTAGCTCCTTTGTTTTCTATGGGCTGGTAGGGGTAAGGAGTGAGAAGGAGGCTACAGTAATCAAAATGGGAGATAATGTGGGTTAAAGATGTCATTGTGTGTACAAAGATAAAAGTCTTTAGGGACCAATTTGCTCCCATGACGTCAGTAGCAAAGCTCAGATTGGCTTCAATGGGAGAAAGTGTAGGCCCTTATTGTATGCCCCTTAAGCTGTAATTTTCCACTAACAATTAGTGCCTGTAATATATTTAACAAATACATATTTCCTTCAGTGAAACATAGTGGGAAGAGGAAAGCTGTTTGTGTGGGCGACTGCAATGTTTAACAGCAAACATGTACTGAACTATCAATTATCAACGCGTGGTCAGATATTATAGCATGTACCAAATAGACAATCTGAGTGGAGAAAATTAATCAGATGTATATTAACATCACTGATTCTTGCTCTTCATTGAAATCCTGCAGACAGTAAACGCAGGCACTTTTGCTGTGCTTTCTTCCTGAAAATACGATCAATAATTTTGGCTTGTTTAAAACTAATGTTTGTGTCATCCACACCCACTCAATGTGATGCTCTGTCCTCTCCCTCTTGGTAACTAGGCCACGTGTTGAGGTTAATGAGCCTGCCACAACCCTGGCTAATATAGTGGGAACTTTTACTTCAGGTAGAAGCAGCACACACTTTAAGATGCAGAGGTACCAGATTTGATCCCTGCTATCAGCAGCCCTCCTAGGGATGTGGTGTTACCAATGGCGTCCATACAGGATTTTTTTTTCTTTTTAATTTTATACTACTACTATATTGTTCACCTTGTCAGAACTCAGTTTATTGAACTGCCTCCTCATTAGTCTTCTATCCGCTGCACTGCCTATACTGTTAACATAAGAGTCAGTTCAGAGAAAGACTCAGAGCTTAGTTCTCCAGAGCTTTGGACCTTGTGTTCTACACACAGTTTGACTTGCTTTTTTAAATTAAATTAATGGAGATATCCCATCTCCTAGAACTGGAAGGAACCTTGAAAGGTCATCGAGTCCAGCCCCCTGCCTTCACTAGCAGGACCAAGTACTGATTTTGCCCCAGATCCCTAAGTGGCCCCCTCAAGGACTGAACTCACAACCCTGGGTTTAGCAGGCCAATGCTCAACCCACTGAGCTATCCCTCCCACCGATATAAATGACCACACAAGAAACAAAACACTGGATACTCTGTACTGATTGGCTTAAGGCTTCTTATTTCATGCCTTGCATGAAAATGTCACCATCACTTTGTATTTGTTGGCAAGATATACCATGGGATGAGATTCTGCTCTTACACGGTTATAAATCAAGAGTAATTAAGTTGTGTCAGTAGAATTACAGAGGTATAAAATTGGAATAAGAGAAAAGAATTAGCCTCACAATATCACATGCTCATAGTAGTAGTAATAATAATAATAGTAACTATTCCTATTCTGGACTTATCAGGTGTGTCTGATCATCATTGGTGTAAATCAGAATAGTTCCATTGAGGGCCATAAAGTGATGCTGATTTACACCAGCTGAGGGTCTGGCTCACTAGTAGTGTATGTCACACACTTTCAAGAAGGTAGAAGTGTTGTCAAAATTGTGTCCATTGTAGCTAATAAATGTTGATTTAATTAAAATGTACTGATTTCAAGCATGTATTGTTAGACTCAGACTTTAATACAGCTCTATTCTAAGACAGATCAAAATTCAAATTGTTTTTAATTGGCATAAGTGCTTAAAAGAAAATGCATTAGTTTAAATTAACTTTCAGTGGTTTTAGTGGAAATTCATTTGTTCCTTTGAAAAGTACCTGCTAGTTTGGTTGAATGTATCAGACTGTGGGGAAAAAAGAATGTGATGAAAAATATCTTGGTTTAAATTAAAATCTATTGGTTTTGAAAAATAATTGGTTTCAGATAAAAGCCATTGGAATTAGTGAAAATATACTGCTTTGAATAAAAATCTGTTCATTACCAAGCAAATACATTAGTTATAGTACAAATAGGCTGGTTCCTATGGCAAGGACTTGGATTCTGTGTAATAGTATATAATACTTCATCTGTTGCAATGGAAAATTATGGGCCATATGTTCCACTACATTCCACTACTAAAAAAGCAAAAAAGTTGAAAAAAGTGCTAGGAAACTCAATGTTACTACTAGAGAGGGTCAGAATTTTTCCCATGGAATCCTTTTCTGTTCAAAAATCTAGTTTTGTAGAAATCAATACATTTGCATGAAATTGTCAATGGGGAAAAAAATCAAAATGATTAATTTCCACTTTCCTGTTTCAATAAGGTAAAAATATTTCAGTGTATCATTTTGATTAATTTTTGTTAATTTTAATATTGTATTAAAATTTGCTTTTAATATACAAGTTGAAACAGTAAAGTCCAAATGAAACTTTTATTCCTCATTGAAATGATTTCATAATACTCAAGTGAATTCTTTTTAGCATTTCTGTTTCATAGGAAAATTCAAAAAATTGGCTTATTCTGTGTGGTGTGTTGTGTTTTTTTTTTTTTTTTTTTTTTTTTTGTTGGAATTTCCCATAGGACAGAAATTCCAGTTTCTGATTGGCTCTCGTTACTACAAAACTGAGCTTTTTTGGTTAATACATATTCTACTGCCCAATCGTGATGAGAAACATGTTTATTTAAAAAAAAAAAAAAACACATGTCCATAAGTGTGATGAAACTCAGATTGGAGAGATCAGGTAAACAGCAGGTATTGATCCTCATTCTCCTCTCATTTACTTATTCCAGTTTTACACTTGTCAACACTATAGACATTAGTGTATTACTCCTGATTTACATTGGTGTGAGAGATGTATCAGAGCAGCTGTGCTGTGGATGATACCAAAGTCTGCACTATATATGAGGCAGAATCTGTAATGGTGAGGAGAGGGTCAAGGTATATGGAACTGCAATATCCCATCTTATG
The DNA here is from genome assembly GCF_013100865.1 of Trachemys scripta elegans. Classification (NCBI taxonomy): domain Eukaryota; kingdom Metazoa; phylum Chordata; order Testudines; family Emydidae; genus Trachemys; species Trachemys scripta. Next base: position 316,448,520 of record NC_048298.1, on the reverse strand, counting down.
GTGACACCCACAGGAGGGGATGAAAACTCCATTAGGATCACCTTAAAGTTTCTCCCTAATCAGGACTGGCCTTAGGGAAAATGGCCCCTTACGTGAACTTTAAATATTGTTCCCCGAGCATCGTCGACCACTCAGCAGGCAGAACAGCAGCGGGGGGGCCTGCAGGTGTCATGCTGCTGGGAGGGCAGAGAGGGGTCATGTGTGATTGCCTGGCTCCTGCCTACAGCCTTCTTTACCCCTCTCCCTGCTTCCTGGGTGGGCATGGACCTTCTGCAGCCTCTTGACCATGGCGCCCTCCCCCTACCACGGCGCCCTGGGCAGTCACCTACGGTGCCCACCCATAAGCCTGGCCCTGTTCCTAATCAGACTACTGGAGAGCAGGGTTCCCCCCATGGAACAGGGTGTGAGTTGAACTCCAAACCCTATGGGTCCACAAGGCTCTGGTGTCCTGCTGTCTCTCCTACTCTTGGTAGCACAGTCCAGGGACTCTCACTGGACCTGGCTATATCTGGTGCATTGTGTACAGAAGGCTTAGAAAGAGCCTGGATTCCCCAGCAAATAGTTCTTTTGGTGTAAGGGGAGTGTAGTTTAATGTAGCTCCAGGGATGCACTAAAGTACATTGGGAGCTGGACAAGCCCCCAGCCAGTCCCATCAGCTCAGCCCAGTGGACACTGGATGCATTTGCAGGATTGAGCTGATAGACTTCTGTGAAAGATACACATGTTATATTTCCATAATTTAAATTTTAGGGCAGAGGAGGAAAAAAGAGAAGGCTCTGACTTTTGTGTTTTAGATATACATTGGAAGCATTTGCAAAGGTGACCAGCTGATCCCAGGAAGCATGGCTTACCGAATAAAACCTGTCATTGCATCTCCTAAGGAACCTCCAACTATGGCAAGAATACTGAATTTTTCATATTTTTTTGTGTTTCCCACAACTATGAAGTGCTTCAAATAACACATTATTGGAGCAACAATTTTGCTCATAAATCTCATAATATCAGACATCTTTCCCACAAGGTCTTTGATGAAATGTGAGTATGACTCCAAGCCCACGAGTGTTTCCAAATCTGGAAACCTGCATTTCATCGGGAATGAGATGAGTATACATATATCAGCAAACATAAGAATGACCACTTTTAATTTCTGCAGCTGCTGGGACAACAATTTTATTAATTAGCTTATTTGCATTTCTAAGGTAGTCATGGTTGCATCTAGGAACTGGATATACATACACACACGCGTGCGCGCATACACAGGTACATTTTATATTTGAACTATGATACTTATTTTTAAACAGACCATTTATATGATTTTGATTAAAATTAACATAATTTAATAACTCATACTCCAAGGAGTGTTGTTTGTTTGATCCACAAAAGTCTGTGTGAAGTTACTGGGCAGTCTAAGAATGGTAAATTGAGGAAAGTGCCAGTGCTACATTGGGTAAAACCCTGTTACAGTATCGTAATCCAAGCAGCAAATCTGGCCTCTAACATCCTCATCCTCCTTTAAGGTATTGTAGATCTCTTCCTCTTTCCCAAACACTGTATAATCTTGCCCCAACTATATTCTGTTAATCATATGGGAGGATAATTCTCTTCTACAGTTTCTCCATTCAGGGTACAGGAAGCTCAAAATACTGTATATGCCACAGCAGTAATAAGAGTTATCTTTGCAATTACTGAATATATACTTTTATGCTTGTCCAGTGTGTGAATAGGCAGGCTTGGTTGCTTAAGTTAAGTCTTAGAAACAACAGAATAAAGGCAGACAGCACCAGAGAGGATGAGTTTGGACAAGAACCGATTACTAATGTGTTGCACTGAGAATAGGGTATGGCACCTGCTAATAATTAACTAATTGACATTTCTTCACGGATCTCACAGCACACCTCAGTTGTGTACCTGTGTTACAAATGATGGTTGCATTCCCTCCAACAGGATGCTGTGGTAAGACTTGCCAGCTCTTCCAGCTGCTTCCACCTACACACTGACATTATCTTGATCTTTACTGAATTAAGTCGCAGGCAGCTGTCTTCACTGAAGCCCCTAGTCTCCATCTCTCTTCTTGAGCATCCTTCTTTTTTTTTTTTTTGGACACTAAATTTTCCTAAGATCAAGCCCTTCTACAGAGCTCTGCCAGCACTTTCAGGAAAAAGAAAGGAAAAATGTAACCGGCAAATAACTAGCATGTGCTTCCTCTTTAATTATAGCAGATATCAAAATTGGAACAGTATTTTAAATAAACCTTTTCAGTATAAGGTCTTTGGGAGTCAGTCTTCCTCTTTCTTCTGTTTGTACAGCAGCTAGAATTATGGGGTCTTGGTCACTGACTGGGGCTCCTAGGTACTACTTTAATATAAATAAATAATAATAAAAATACTGAACTGCATCCCTTTTCCCTCACTCTGTCACCTTTGCTTGCATGTGTTTTGTCTTCAGCATCCTTTCCTTTTCGACTGAAACCAGTCAATTTCTTATTCAGGGAGTCAGAGGTGAGCCACTGGGCTTGCACTAATTCTTTCAGACAGAGCTAAATCATCTTCTTCAAAGTCCCAGAGGACCAGGAAATCCTGGATTGCAAACATGAAAACACTGCCATCTATTAAACAGTAGCTAGAAATAAAGCCTACTGCAATCTGTATTTGGTGATGTATAGCTCATTGAACCAGATCCTCAGCTGGTGTAAAGCAGGGTAAATCCTTTGAAGTCAATGGAGCTCTGCCGATGACACAAGCGGAAGAGTTGGCCTACTGAGGTCAATACTCATGTAAGTAATGACTGTTGCCATAAGTAAGATGAGTCATAGGCACTACTGTTATTTTGTTCTTACTGGGAAGCAGACTTCTCAGCAAAAAAAACCAAGCAAACAAACAAAAAAATCATCTTCTAATACTGCAAAGGTACTAATGCTAAACCTTTTAAACAACGCTTCCTAGAGAATTCACTTACTGTAAATTATCACCCAGAATAAACATGATGGAACATTTGGCAAATTTGACTTTTTTAATTGCCAGACTGTTATTTTCAAGGCTCCATAAATCCTGAAAAATATTCCTAGAGATAGTTTCAGGTCAAAATTGTACAACATTTTTTTTTTTTTTCTTGCAAGGCAAAACTGACTGTGTAGGATCAATCTTTGACCTTTTTATAAGGAATACCAATTCCCAGGACTCATATAAACTGCTAGCACGTTATGTCCCCTGATCCCAGTGGGTTAACAACTTCAAATGCCTCAAAAATCTGTTTGACTTCAATACTGTACCATTGGTAAAGTCATTTAAAATATTCTACTTCTGCTTGAGCGGATTCTGATACTGTCTCATTACTGTCTGATCTTACAGCGTGATACTGAGCATTCTCGTTAGAGGGATATAAAAAAAGAGACCAGCACCTGGCCTTCTGATTCAACTTCTTTCTGCTGCTCCAGCAGTACAAAGGGCCTTAGTGTTGCTCTAACTAGGCATCTAAGGATTCCCCACTTGAGAGGGATTTCCAAGGTGGGATAGAGCTAGCTCTGTGCAACCCCATTGAAACCTCCAGTGTAGGGGACAATGTTCCAGGCACTCGTGGGGAAGTGTACATGGTCAGAGTGCATTTGCACCTCAGTTGATCCTCAGCTAGCAGAAAGACCCTTTGGGAAGGTGTGTGGACATTTCCCTGCTCAATTACACACTGCTCGTCACAGCAAAGACACTGCAGACAATATATCTTAAACCCTTTCAAAAGGTCATCTCCTTCTCCATCATGCACTCCTCCCTGGGATCAAGAGATGGTCTTACCTAGTTTTGCAATGGTTGGGCATGAGTTTCTTTTATGCTAAGTAATGTATCTTACACCAGGTAAAGGCCCCTTTATACAGTAAGAGTAGTGTAACGTGACTTTAGTGTAAATGTCAAAAATTCATTCACCCCACCTTACGTGTGGCTAGAGATTTTTACACAGGAGAATCCAAAAAGGATTTTTGGATAACCTTGTCAGACCAAAAATCCAAACTCTGTATACATGAGCTGAGAACTTCCATGGTCTGTCTGTCTTCCTTTCTTTCTTTCACAATCTACACTTCTCCTCTCTCCCTGTGAAGCCATACAGTCAGGAGAGCTTGCTGGAGCCAGTTTTTCCACCCCTCTCCCTCAAGGCTGTGTGGAGCTGGTCGGTGTTCTGGGGGCTGGTTCACCCTCCTCATACTCATGATTGGCAGACCTGCCCTTCTCTCACTCCTGGCCACTTTTCCCATGCTTGCCTTGATTCAGGGGTACCAGCAGTTGCCAATCTTTGTGTGTCTCCTCCCCTGAAGCCAGTAGATCACCATTCTTCCACTCTTCTTTTATTCAGCCAGTGGATACATTTCCGGGTGTCACTGTCTCTCTTCTCTCACCACAGGTCTGCTCGCTCTGCAGCTAGTCACCTAACTCTCCTTCCAAAGCCTGCATTGCACCCCATTCCTTTTCTCTCAAATTGAGTGGCATCATTCTCTTCTCTTGTTAGGTAGGCAGCCTGAGATGCTGAAATCCTGATTCTCTATTGCCCTGCCCCTTGTGTAGTTATTTATACCAGTGTAGGATGAGAGCAATGCAGGTATGAAATGCTACCTTTCTGACTAGTGCTACCATTCACACCGGCTAGTGCTTTGCACCTACTTCACACTGGTGTAAATGACTGCACAAAGCACAAGGAAATGGAGAATCAGGCTCTGATCTCTCTGAACTGATTTCCCCAGGGCTGGCTGCTGTGGCTTCCATCCTCTTTCAGGCAGGTTGGGTCTCTCTGGACCAAAAAGCAGGTCTTTGCACATGTGCTGCTGCAAAGTCTCTGTTCCTATGTTATGCAGCTGTGGGGTCTCTGCTAAACCACTCCCTGAGTTCCAAAAGGGGTAGTTCCTGAGGAAGCTTCTCCAGTCTATTAGTCCGTTGAGCTGTTGTGGTGCATGGACAGGTCTCAAGAAACCATGTCTGGAGATAATTCTGCATTCTCCATAGGCCAGGGACGAGCATTCTGTATTCTTGCTGAAGTGAATGATTTGGGGGGGGGGTAGCGGGGGGGGGAGAACAGTAACTCTTTGTAAAGTAAAATTGAATTATGAGGGTTAAGATTGCAATGAAACCAGTGAGACCAAATTTAAATGTACATTATTTAGAATGAAATCATTGTTGAAAGCACAGCACTAACAGGGATACTGACCATGAGGAAGGAGGAGGGTATGGGGAAGGATGGAAAGGAACGTTTTTAACTTTAGGGAAGAAATTTATAAAGGTCTTTAACTTGAATTACTGAGATCCAGCCTCAATCCAAACATAATAGTTAAGATGCAGGTTCTCTGATCCCTTTTCTGTGTACAACCGCCTATTTGAAATGTGTAATTACATTCTGTTGATCTTGCCTCCTGCATGATTAACGTGTATACGTAATGTGTAAGAGACAAGGATATACAGTAAGGCTGATTATTAAAAGCAGCAGATAGCGGGTTTTTTTAATATATATCAATATTATATTTTACTCTTACACTCCACCAATATATTTTGCCTTGCTGGGATTCAGCGCCAACCAATGCACATTAAGCCAAATTAAGGGCCAGATCCTGCCTAGACTAGAGTATGTTGAGGAGGGGAAGAAGAGTCCAAAGGGCCTTACCCATCTCTTTTGCAGCCTGCCTAAAGGCCAGACAGAACTGGTGTTCCTACACTAGAGTGACAACAGGGATTGTTCCCTCCCTACTCCTCTGTGGTATACAGTGACCTAAAGGGGTGGGAAGAAGGTAAGACCATGGCCTTACCGTTTGTCTCACTATGGACTAGTCTGCAGAGTGGGAAAAGCAAGCAGGGAGGGGGTCAAGTTACACTTCCTGGGCCTGTAGTTAATTTGCACAAAGCCCTGTGCAGACGCACTGACCCTCACCAGGAGAAATTGTGTCCCAAGTTGCACAAACTCTCTCCTGGGACGGCTTTGTGAGCACAGATCACATCGGGCCCCATAAAGGGGCAGAGTAGTGGGTACATTTCCCTTGCACACTGGGTAGCTTGGGGAGGAAAAACTAATGCACTGTGAGCTCCCCTTGGGTGACTGTGGATCCCCACTATCCCTTACTCTAAGCTCCACCTTTAAAGACACCATCTAAACCTGAGAGCTTGGTGCAACCCTATCAGAATTTCTCTGCCTGTGCAGTGGTGACAGAGGATGCTAACTTTTAAAAGATTTCAGGAGCATCAAGTTTAAAAATAACCATGCAAGACAATTAACAGCACACAGGGATCCCCACAAAGGGATTTAGGTACCTGACTTCCACTTTTGGTGCCCACATCAAAATCTAGATCCTCAAACCCACTGCTCAGCTGCCAGCTAATCCTGTAGATACTGAAAATCCCCTGCCTGATTTGGAGCAGGATTTGAACAAAATGGTTCCAATGTTAGGAACCTTTAGGAAAGGGATAGAAGATACAGACAGAAAATGCGATAATGTCACTATATAATCCGTGGCATGACCACACCTTGCATACTGTTGAGTTCTGGTCACCCCATCTCAACAAAGATACATTAGACTTAGAAAAGGTACAGAGAAGGGTAACAGAAATGGTTAGGGATATGGAACAGCTTCCATATGAGGAGAGGTCAAAAAGACTGGGACTGTTCAGTGTGGAAAAGAGATGACTGAGGCGGGTGTATGAGAGAGGTCTATGCAATCATGAATGGTGTGGAGAAAGTGAATAGGGAAGTGTTATTTATCCCTTCACATAAGACAAGAACCAGGGGACACCCAATGAAATTAATAGGCAAACAGGTTTAAAAACAAACATAAGGAAGTACACAACGCACAATCAAGCTGGAGAATTCATTGCCAGGGCATGTTGTGAAGGTCAAAAGTATAACTGGTTTCAAAAGAGAATTAGATAAGTTCATGGAGGATAGGTCCAGCAATGGTTGTTAGCTAAGATGGTCAAGGACTCAACCCCATGCTCTGGGTGTCCCTAAACCTCTGACTGACAGAAGCTGGGACTGGACAACAGTGAATGGATCACTTGATAATTGACCAGTTCTGTTCATTCCCTCTGAAGCATTTGGCACTGGCCACTGTTGGCAGACACAATGTTGGACTAGAAGGACCACTAGTCTGAAGAAGTATGGCCATTCTTATGTTTTATGTTCTTGATTCTATGTCTCCCACCTCTCCTCAGGTTTGTGCTCTAACCACTGAGGTATGGGATATTCTGGGGTGGGTCTCTCTCAATCTCTTCTATTAACACTTTCTCAGCATTTCCCACTGGCTAGCTTAAGCGGCTCCCTATTCCGCTTGCTGGCTTTTGTGGATCCCACTTTTAGGAGCCTAATTCTCCCCATACATTGTATAGGGCTCTTGGGCTACAGGACATTATTGAAGGCTTTGCCATAGGCCCAGTATACCCCATAAGGGGTTTGTTTTGTTTGTTTTGCACATGTACTGTGTGTGACTTGGCCGGAAGCTGAGTCCCCAAAGACCCTCCTGCCAAGAGTAACAGCTGACGGGGCACCATGAGCAGAGGAAACTGAGAAAACTGTAGGCACGCACACACTCACCCAGGGGGTGCTTGCAAGAGACGGGTGTCACTGCATTACAGTAGTCTAGTCCACAATTCAAGGAAAGGGCTTCTTTCCTTTCTGTCTCACATTTCCTCCATTTTTTCTAAACATGCTCTAGACAAGCCATTTGCTCAGGGTTAGCTCAGCTTCATTTCAGCCCCATTTCCCTCCAAGAAGAGAGTGAGCATTCACAGCGTCTTCAGGATTAAGGGATCAGACAAGACACAATAATGAAGGAATGCTACTCAGCCTGGTTCACTTACCTCTCAGTTTGTCCTTGGTTTAACAGTCCAGATATCCATCTGTCTAGACAGGAGTTATCTCACTGGGATCTAAAAGTAGAAACTGAACATAATTATTTCAGAGTTCTATTTAGTTACTGCAACTCCAATGATAAAGCAGTTTTAGACCAAACGGAGCAGTGTTACAGATCGCTTCCTCTGAACAGATGGGCTGCAAAATGGCATACTTCGCCTGAACCAGCTGTGGATGTTAGTAATGAATACAAGCCATAGGTAGCACAGTCTAGACAGGATTGCATCCAGAAAAGGACAGTTTTGTAACATAATAGCTTGTGGTGGAAGTGTGACTGCTCTCTGGGTATTTTATGAAGTGGTGTGTTTTCAATAGTAACACTAAAGGTATTATATACTTACAGATTACTGGAGTATTATTCTCTACTACCTTGACCTTTGCACTAATTTTGCACAGATATAAATTAGACAAAGTAGGTGTCAAGTATCACCATTAGAACTGGTTGGGAATTTTCCATGGGAATTATTTTTCTGATGGAAAATGCAGTTAAGGCAAAATAAAACATTTCCATGGGAAAATTTCAATTTTGCTGAATTTTTTTGGTATTTGGGTCGGGGGGGGATTTAAATGAAATATTTCAGTTTGGTTTGGTTTCACCCAAATCAGAATACTTTGGGGTTTTTTAACTGACCTGATATGTTTAATTTCGAGTCAGTTTGACCTCACATTAAACTGCATTTCTCTATCAGGGCATTGCCTCATGGGTGATGTAGTTCAAACCCACAGTCTCTCCTATGGGCTGGATTACTATATCTCCAGTTACGAATTGCAGATTTCCCTCGGACCGAGATGCACGGTCATTATGAAAGATGTAGTGTGGTTCGGGAGCCTGGGTCATAAGGGCAAAAGGGGACAGAAGTCTTTCTAACGACTACTGTAACTACTACCGTAATGCAGTGCACCAGTTTGAAAAACTCAGCTTAATCCTGAACTGACTTGAAACAAAGCATTTCAGATCAGTTCAATGAACTTATGCTAAACATTTCATTGTTGGACATGTCAGAATATTTTGTTTTGATTGAAAATATAAAACATGTTGACATTTCCAAATTGATTTTTTTCAGAATTTCTGTTCTGTGAAAAGTTTCAAAATTTCAACTTTTGGTTCCAACACGGGATGAAAACAAATGCTGAAAAGTCAGAATTTTCTGTAGCAGGAAAATTCCAAATTTGGCGAAACTCCTGTTACTGTTCTGATTGACTAGCATTTTCATTCACTTTGCATTCCCTATGCACTGGTATAAATGACTACACAAGTCTTTAACCAGTGGACATTTCAGTGGTACCTTCTGACTGTTTTGTGCTGCTCCAGTGACACAAAATTGCAATAAATCTGTCTTAACTGGATGGTTAAGGGAGGGTTAACGGTGGTTTTGTACTGCTAAATTAGCAAAATCAAGGGAAAGAAAAATAAATCAGGTCCATCTTATTTTGCTTTATAGAAACATTGGTCCAGATTCTTTACTCTGTTTTGGTTCCTCAAACCTTTTAAAGGTTACATAGCTGGCCAGCTGAGATTTTTTCTAGCAGAGAATTTCATAACTGGCATAAAGTCAATAGAGCCAGGTGCCAAGCACTGCCTCACCAACACCCCACACTGAGGAGGAAGTGTCACTTGTGAGAGGGGGTTATGTCATGGATGGAGCCGGACACAGATCCACTTAATGAATTCTCAACTAGCCTATAATCCTTTAGGGAATGTACACAGCGAGCATACGTTAATGTAGGCCGGAGGTTACAAACATTCATTATCACAATTCAGACTGTAATTGTTAGCTCTCGTTTCTCGTCAAAGCTATTAAGAATCAGATTCTGCCACCTGTATTCATGTTTGACAAATACCTTGCTAATCATGCCTATAAGGATGGGACTAAATGATTATGTTCATTTTAAAATCATAACAGCAGAATAATAGTGAGTATATCCTACAGATATATTTTAAGTGAAAAAGAAAAAATCACGAGAGTCTAGATGATGCACTGACCTTTCACCTTTGCAAAACTGGGTTCACTGGTAATCATAGCCAATGAGACATTTTTTCACCTTAAAAACTCTACATAATTTTGTACACTTTCCCTGCCCTCTCTATTCCCATCTTTGCTAAAGAGAGTCACTGGAACATTGTAGACCAGGATGAAAGTGTATTGTGCTTTAAGCTGGTATAGTACCTGCCTCTGTTAGACATGACACTTACTAATGCTATGAAAGCCTCCTCCAAAGATCATTGAAGTCAGTGGCAAAACGTGGACTTTGGATCGAGACCCTAGTTCCTGATTTTCACCACCAGTGACTGAGCCATTTAAAAAAAAAAAAAAGATAAGGGTTGAAAATTCAGAGACTTCCCTGTTAGTTTGTACATTTGTCCATAGAGTATTGTTACAGCATTATTATGAACAAATTCATTCTGCCTTTTGGAATATCAAGTCAGAACTGGGCCACTTGTCTTGTGACATTTGGTATTACAGGCCATATAATGTGTTTTTCTTGCCCATTAAATAGAAAAGGGAAACCATACTGAGAAAGCATTCCTGAGAGAGTTACCTCACCAATGTCTAGACATCCTCCAGCGTCTGTGATGCAGATACAGTAAGGTATTTATAAAGTTGATACCATTAAAAACAACGAGACCATTTATCTGCAGATAAACCTGTGGAAAATGCAATGAAATAATATTGAAAAGAATGATGTTCTTTAGGAATGCTAGACTAGGAGATCAAGCCTTTGTGATTTTGTGTAGGGGGGAAAACAAACAAAAAGCCCAAAACCATTACCAAGAATAAAATTGCTGCAGAGCAAAAAGTCATCTTACAAGCTGTCTAGCAGTTTGTGTACTCTTTTAATAAGTGGTAGCTCTAAATGTTCCCCCTTTTTTATTTATAGCATCCTGAGACTCTTGTCTTTCATTTATTGTGCAAAGAATATTGAACACGGATGTGACTAGCATCTTGGCCAACATGCAGGAAGGAAACAGCAGAACCTTGTTTTAATAGAAATGCTATGAGTGCGCAAAAACAATGCCTGCCTGGGAGTTTGTATGAAGGTATGAAGTACAACTACGAAAAAGTGCATCCAGGATCCATATCAATTTATAACAGAATTATGTTTTATTAACACACAATTAAGATTACATGAAAATATTGTAAGATGATATGAGTATGATGCCCTGGGCACTGATTTTTCACTTGTGGCTATCTTTTTTTATTTAAGCTAGTCCACGATTTGATTTGTTGCATGCTCTGCACACCTCTTTAACTATCCTTCCTGCCTCAAAATAAATGCACTCATCCTGATTCTGGCTAGTTATCTAACCATGGATGAAGAGTTAATTAAGATATTGGAATTCCCTTAATGCTGTGGGTCAGACGTAATGCATTGTAATAACTCACCGTCATCAAATATACTTTGCAGTGTGCTTCAATGTCATGCCGCAAAATGAGAGACAAGGTGGGTGAGGTAATATCTTTTAATGGGCCAGCTTCTGTTGGTGAGAGAGACAAGCTTTCAAGCCACACAGTGTGGCTTGAAAGCTTGTCTCTCTCACCGACAGAAGTTGTAATATCTTTTTTTGGATCAACCACTTTGTCTCTCTAATATCCTGGAACCGACACAGCCACAATGACACTGGTAGCCACAAAAAAGGCAGGGAGGGAAAGGAAATTCATTTTGAGTTTTAGCAGTTTGGATGTACATGATGGCTAAACTACAGAGGGAGAAATATTGCTTGAAGTGTTTTGTTTGTCTGTTAATTTACTATCATCTTGCACATTGTGACACTAAGCACCCCTGTTGTCAAACCCTACACGGCGTTGTAGTAATCTTGTAGAACCATAGAATAGACTGAGAGAAATGTAGAACTGTAAGGGACCTCAAGAGATCTTCTAGTCCAGTCCCCTGCACTCAAGGCAGGACTATGTATTACAAAAAAAAATGCCTTGTGAGATACCTTTGAAAACTAATAACTCACTGATTATGACTATTCCTGTATGATGTATGTATGTGTGTGGTGGATATTAAGAGTTATGGATACATGTTGGGACTATGACTAAAGTGTGTTTAAACCAGGCATGTCGGGGGAGTTGGTAATCAGGTCTGCCTCAGACAAAGGAATGAGTATTTAATGCTCTGAGCAGCCCAGTCTTCCGGCAAAGACATGAAGGTCATTTTTTACATATTAGATAAATAATGCTATTAAGCTAATAAATTGGAGTGTGTGGGGGGAAAGCATGGTGCTTCCTTCACCACCAGACTCTACGTCGCCTTCCTCATAGCTTGAATAAACTTAACTTTGAGGAGTTACCATCAGAAGAATCCATTTCAAAGGTTTACTAGTTTACAAAGATGGGGGCTGAACCTCAAATGATAAGCAACTGAATCAACTGATCGTATGCAATATTACTGAATTATAGGAGTCTATGGAGTGAGGTCTTTTCTGGAAGTTAATGACATGCTGCTGATTAATATAGTGAAATGTCTATATTATCACAATACGAGGAAATATGGATGACCTTTCAGGGTCCTTTCCAGTTCTATAAGATAGGTATATCTCCATATATTATTTATGACCATCTCCTTTCAACACAACTCTGAGCTGGTTTCTAGTAAAAACAAAACAAATGTATGAACAATAGGACATAGATTAAGTGATGCCAAGTAAAAGGAATAAAGTTAGAAAGGATCATAAGTAAAACAAAAAGTGAAAACATGCCTCTGAACTTAATCTAGCAAGGTACAATCTTTTCTTAAGCAGGGTTTGTACCTATCAGTTCTCAGAGACTTCAGCCCACCTTTGGTTGAAGGACTCAGCTTTCTCAGCTTGAAAGAGCTCTGTTCCCTTGTGTCTGTCTAGTGATGGATGCTAAACATGGCTTCTGCCATTGCTATATTTACCCCAGTTAATTTAATAAGTTGTGTTGTGCTTTTGTGTCTTCATCATTTCTCTGAACTGTGCAGTAGAGGGCTGGACATTACAGAACACATGGTTTGGGGAAAATTCAGGGCCATGAGTGTGTTGCAGTCACCTTGCTAGATACAACTAGCAAGATGACCCCAACATACTCATGGTCCTGAATTTTTCCAAAACCAGGTGTAACCGCTGCTGGTGGAAGCCAGAGTGGGGCTGCTGGGCTGTAGACAGGCTGATGTGGTCAGAGCTGCTGAATCTGGGCTGTCTAGCCTGCAGACACTCAGGGTGTAACCTGCATGCTGGTAAGCTGGTTGTGAGAATCCCAGGTTGGGAGCTAGAGCAGCAAAGCATTATGAGGCGGCCAGGGTTGCAGGGCAAGTAATGACACAACCCCCCACTGGTCTGGATTGCACTCTGAACACCATCACACACACATTGTGGTGCCAGCCTGACAGAAGGAAAACTATGGTGAACATCTCTGTGGTGTACCATAAGAGGAGATGGTACGATAGCCTTGCTAAGGACCTGATCCAAAGTCCACTGAAGTCAATGGAAAGGTTCTCATTGATATCCAATCCTTAGTGAGTCACCTGCTAAAGTCTGGAGGAAGGTCAACAATAAGTTCTGAGACTGACAGCCTGATTCTCCTCATACTTTAGTGTAAAACAAGAGTAATCCCTTTGAAGTCAATGTCTTGATTCTGACATTGAGTATGTTGGTGTAAATCTTTAGGGTTGATTATTCAACTGGGTAGGAGAGACTGGAAAATAAAGTGGAGTGAAACTGGTAAGAGACTGGACAATCAGGCCCTAAGTGTGCTAATCACAAACCCAGGGCTTCCAAGCATATGAGGCTCCACCCATCAATCTCTTGGTTGAACATGGTATGTTACAGCTACATCAACAATACATCCACTTGCTTTTTCAGTTATTCTAGTAGAAGCAACTCCCAGTGTAGGAAGATTTAACATTAGTGCAAGAGTCGGACACATAGGTGGGAATTATGACTTTTCCTTGCTCTGAACCAAGCTGTGGTGCTGACGTAAGAGTAGCTGGAGTTGATGCACTGAGAAGTGATGTACATACCATTACTTTAAATAGCATCCCATAAGAATACAGCTATTAACAAGACCAAGTCCCGGGATTTACTTGACAAACACACACATAACCTGTCTCAAATGAATTACTTCTTATAACTCTGTGTATTAATAAATGCTGTTTCAGTTGCTTTGTTTCCCAATAGATGATGATGTTTGACGGTAGTATCTTTAATTAGGCATAACTCTCCATCTTAGTCTCCCAGGTCAGCATGTTATAACTAGTGCTGCCTATGCCATAGTGTTGGTTTTCAGCCATTGACTCACCCAGTTTATTCGCATGCAGTGCTTATTCACCATAAGCCAGGAATTGGGTTTTATTAACAGATCTTACCGATGACAAAATGCAGTTGTTCAGCTCATAGCCCTCAAAGCACCTGTACTCAGCTTTGTAAATGCCTGAAAATTATTGTACATGGTTTTACTTTTTAATATTACGGATACCAATCTGCCAGTCTGTGAGATTAATAGCATGAGCACATGCATGAACGCACTTGCTTGCAGAGCAAATGCATCATTCTAGGAATCATTTCTTGGAAATGTATCTGAAGGTAAAGTATGTAACTCCCTTTCTATCTGCTGTTCTTACATTGAACCTGTGCCTGAAAACTGACAACCTGAATATTCATTAATCATTCAGATTAAATTTAAAAAAAGACACTGACATTTATAACTGTTTGCTGATTGGTGGCTGAGCTGTGGGTGAGAGGAGGGATGCCAGTTTAGCAGACAGGTGTTTGTCACACAGTGTGAACTTGAATTAAGCAAATCAGTTGATATCAGTTAAGCTGTTACTGTGAGAGGAAGACAGAAGTGGGTTTTCACAGGGCCTCTGGTCCTTTAAGGGGAGATGGATCCAACCCTACCTGTGACAAATCAGCTGTGGGGCATAAGGGCCAATTGATAGCCTGAAGAGCATTGAAGGCCAGATCCACCAAAGTAGTGAGGCACCTTTAGGCACTGCTGACAAAACTACCTCTCGGATGCTGCCTACCCATGTAGGTGCCTAAGTTCCCATTGGATGCCATCCCACAGCTAACAAGCTGGTCAGAATCCTAAACCAAGCCAAAGCTCCCAGTTGCATTCTCAAGTTAGTTGGGGAAATGCCAACATAGCCAGCAGGGCCCAATACCATAGACGTGCTCTGAGCAGGCATAAGATGTGATACCTGTTTTGACAAAACTTCATGTGTATCTCCTGGTGGTTAAGGCATTCACCTGGGCTGTGGGAGACTCAAGTCCAAAACCCTGCTCTGCCTGATTCAGAGCAGGGACTGAGCCCTGGTGTCCTAAATCCTGGTGAGTGCCCTGACATAAGACTGGGCTGTGGGAGACTCAAGTTCAAAACCCTGCTCTGCCTGATTCAGAGCAGGGACTGAGCCCTGGTGTCCTAAATCCTGGTGAGTGCCCTGACATAAGACTCTCTCTCTTTCTCTTTGGTTTTTCATGAGAAAGGTCCCATTGTCAGGCAAGGGCCTGACATAAACTGGTGTGGCATGGATCCTTTCTGGGCTGGTGAGTTACCCACCTATTTATGCGGGTGGGTCAAAATTGCTCCATATTCCAGAGATACAAAAACTGGGCCTGAACCTGAAAGGCGCTCCGTGCCCTCAGCTGAGGAGATAACAGAAACTACTGGAATCAGTGGCTGTGACAGATGACAGTTAACTTCATAACCCTGACATTCATCAGGTGACTGAGACCAGGAAATGAAGATGCATGTCCCTTACCAGCACTCCTGTGAGTCACACTTCTCTTACAGCAGGTATTTGTGTCATGTAGAATAGGAACCAAAATAAATATGTTTGTATGTGAAAAACAACTTCCCATCAGAAATAAAATGTGGGTTCTTTCAGATGCCAGAAAGGTGCAGCATTTCAAAGTATATTTCTTTTCTACACACAAAATTTATGAAATAATTCTATTGTGGCAGGGGTCACCAGACGGTGTTATTTCACATAGCCTTGCAAGCTCTTTTTCTTAGCAAAGTTTTAGTCTTTGAAGAAATGCAGTATTGTTAGTTTTGTTATGCTGTGGTCCTTTTGAGAGAGGCTGAGGCAGCTGAGATAACAGAGAGATTATTCTCAGCTTTATCTTCTTTATGTAGAGGTAATTCTTGGGACAGAGTGGATTCTGAGAAACCAGGCATTGGTGTATGGGCTGAAATTTCTGGACGAGGAGATTACCTACATACTGTTTGTGACTCCTTCTGTTCCAGGACTTGCATACATTTAAAATATATTTCATGCACTAGGTAATAACATGAAAAGACTCCAAGTTTCTCAAACTAAACTGGACCTTTGTTAAGAGAATTACTTCCAGAGGGGTTTCAGCTGGCATGCAAGCCATATGCACACAGACTAACTTCCTGGTTCCTCTTCCAAACTCTTCTCTCTGGCAACCTGCTCTTTTTCCAAGTTCCATACAGGTTGCTACTCATATAGTGATACTCTGCATCACTGATTTCTCCTTCATTGGGAAGCCAACCTGCAAGCTCCCAGACACCTAGTACTGGTCAGAATGGCAACTGGTGTCAGAACAGGACACTATCAGAAGTTGAGGCATCACTGTAATGAAGTCTCATTTGATTTTTTTTTATTTTTACAAAATGTGCAACGGTAAATTAATTACTAAAGTACTGCATGAAATATACTCACAACCAATTAAACTTCACATATCAAAACAAGTGAAGAAAGTACATTTTGTGATGCAAGATCCTTGATTTTTTTTTTTTTTTTTTTTGGAAAATGTTTGTTCCTCTTTGATTTACAAAATGTCTAGACTTCAAATTATCTGACTGGTTTTAGTGTGAATTAGCAAGGAACTGCCACATATTTGTATTAATAAAATGTTATTTCTGTGATGTTCAGTGATCACTGAATGCTTACAAGAGATCAATAACACAGTTTTTATAATGATTTTAAGGCAGAATATTCTTTTGATTTCTATGGGGACATCTCCTTAAAATCTGAATGTATCCAGGTCCCATAAGATTTCCCATAAAACTGGAATCCTGGCTCTAGCGACAGCAGCCGATCTACTTAGTAACAGAGATCACAAGGAACTCGTCATTCTCATGTTCTGCTGTGTTCACTTGTTCCCTATGGGATACAAGTGAAAGGTTCTATCCTGATATGTGGACTTTCATGGAATTAATCCGAACTAGCTGGGAGATTGATTCTGCCCCTCTAGGACCATGACTTCTCACAATTCTTGGTCAATATGGGGAGTTTCAGAAATCAGAATTTTTAAAAGAGCTGGACTTAGACTATGGAACTCATTCCCACAAGAGAGGAAAATTATCACTAACCTCATCGCTTTCAGAACTAAATGGAAAACTCATGTCTTCAATGTAACTTTCCATCAGTAACTTCTTCACACACATAGACCAACACCAAACACAGCTGCTCACTCACGTATTCAAACAAAACTGATAGAACAATTTATACAAAAGCTGGGAAGAAAGAATGGGAGAGGAAGAAAGAATGGGAGAGCTCAGCTGAGGCACTCAGGTACACTCAGGAAGTCAAATAAACACACTGGCTGATTAAATTATGAAGATAACAGTGGACAATACTTGATATTTAGAGGGCAGCAAATTACCTCCATAATGCAATGCTGTTGGAATAAGAAAAATGCCTTCTTGATTCCTGAATTAGGAATACCATATGAATGATGAGATTTGATTCCCCTGTCTCTATCTTGCTATGGAAGTATAGGTGATAATAGTGAGCCTTTTTAAAAATTCAGATATACTTCAGGACTTCCTGTGACAATGAATTATACAATCTGGATACACTAGGCCTAAGGCATATGTGTGGTTAGCACAATGCTTGATTTTGAACAAAACATGGGTTAATAACACATAGTAGACATGGTCTGGACTTGATTAAAGAAATCTGTATTAGACAATGATCCAGTGTGTAGCATGCTTGTCCGGGATTTAGGAGGTCTATGTCAATTAGCCTCCCTCTGCCTCCACTTCCCATCTGTAAAATGGGAAAATTTACATTAACAACACTTCCTTACATCACGGGGTGTTGGGGGAAGAAATATGTGAAAGATTGTGTGGTGCTCAAATACTATGATATTGGGTGCCATATACGTACCTATGACAAATGTAAATACCCTACTTACCTTTTTATGATTGTTATAGGCCCACATATAAATATATGTTAAAGAATTTATGGGTAACATTTTCAGAAGTGCTTAACTGACTTAGGAGTCTAAATCCCAGTGCCTTTCACTGAAACTTGGGCAATGTCTACACAGCAAATGAAAGTGAGATTTTACCGCAAGCAGGCATATCTATGCTAGCTTTAATCTAGCTAATGTGCGTAACAATAGCAGTGTAGATGTGGCAGCGTGGGCTCCAGGGAACTGGGGTATGTTGGTTGCTATTCCACCATGTCTACAATACTATTGTTACCCATGCTAGCTAGATTAAAGCTTGCATGGGTATGCCTTTGTGTGCTATAGTCACACCTTCACTTGCACTGTAGACATACCCTTAGACTTTTGAAAATGAGACTTAGGCTCCTAAGTCAGTTAGGCCTTGCAACACTGAGAGGAGCAATGTCTAAATACCTTTAACAGTTTCGTCCTTCAAACTATCATTGAAAGTCAACAGGACATAAGATCTTACATTACTTTGGCACTTCTGAAATATCTGAAAACAAACACATACTTTTCAAAGAATGTGCTTCATCTCTTGTACTTTTGGAACATCCCCTTGAAGCTTTCATTTGAGTGTAACTATCAACATAAAACAGTAACAGTCAACATGGATTCACCAAGGGCAAGTCATGCCTGACAAACCTGATTGCCTTTTATGATGTGATAACTGGCTCTGTGGATATGGGGAAAGTGGTGGATGTGATATATTTTTAAAAAGCAACAAGGAGTCCTGTGGCACCTTATAGACTAACAGATGTATTGGAGCATGCATCTGACGAAGTGGGTATTCACCCACAAAAGCTTATGCTCCAATACATCTGTTAGTCTATAAGGTGCCACAGGACTCTTTGTTGCTTTTTACAGATCCAGACTAACACAGCTACCCCTCTGATACATGATATATCTTGACTTTAGCACAGCTTTTGATACGGTCTCCTACAATATTCTTGCCAGCCAGTT
This sequence comes from Trachemys scripta elegans, assembly GCF_013100865.1. Lineage (NCBI taxonomy): Eukaryota > Metazoa > Chordata > Testudines > Emydidae > Trachemys > Trachemys scripta. Next base: position 316,429,517 of record NC_048298.1, on the reverse strand, counting down.
AAAAAAGTATGGATTGGATGAATAGACTATAAAGTGGATTGAAACCTGGCTAGATCGTCTGACTCAATGGGTAGTGATCAACGGCTCAATGTCTAGTTGGCAGCTGGTATCAAGCAGAGTGCCCTGGGGGTCAGTTCTGGGGCCGGTTTTGTTCAACATCTTTATCAATGATCTGGATGATGGGATTAATTGCACCCTGAGCAAGTTCGCAGATGACACTAAACTGGGGGGAGAGGTAGATACACTGGAGGATAGGGACAGGGTCCAGAGTGACCTAGACAAATTGGAGGATTTGGCCAAAAGAAATCTGATGAGGTTCAACAAGGACGAGTGAAGAGTCCTGCACTTAGGAAAGAAGAATCCCATGCACCACTACAGGCTGGGGACAGACTGGCTAAGCAGCAGTCCTGCAGAAAAGGACCTGGGGATTACAAGATATGAGTCAGCAGTGTGCCCTCATTGCCAAGAAGCCCAATGGCATATTGGGCTGTATTAGTAGGAGCATTGCCAGCAGATCGAGGGAAGTGATTATTTCCCTCTATTCGGCACTGGTAAGGCCACAACTGGAGTATTGTGTCCAGTTTTGGTCCCCCCACTACAGAAAGGATGTGGACAAATTTGAGAGAGTCCAGCAGAGGGAAATGAAAATGATTAGGATGCTTGGGCACATGACTTACTAGGAGAGGCTAAGGGAACGGGGGTTATTTAGGCTGCAGAAGAGAAGAGTGAGAGGGGATTTGATAGCAGCCTTCAACTACATAAAGGGGGGTTCCAAAAAGGATGGAGCTAGGCTGTTCTCAGTGGTGGCAGATGACACAAGAATCAATGGTCTCAAGTTGCAGTGGGGGAGGTCTAGGTTGGATATTAGGAAACACTATTTCACTAGGAGGGTGGTGAAGCACTGGAATGGGTTACCTAGGGAGGTGGTGGAATCTCCAGCCTTAGAGGTTTTTAAGGCCCAGCTTGACAAAGCCTTGTCTGGGATGATTTAGTTGTTGTTGGTCCTGCTTTGAGCAGGGGGTTGGACTAGATGACCTTCTGAGGTCTCTTCCAACCCTGATATTCTATGATTTTGAATTTAATTTTACTTCAAAACTTGTTGAGCTTCAGAGCGAGGAAAGTTATAATACAAGCTGGGAGGCTTGAGGCTCATACTGTATATTTTCTGATTAAAATGCTATGTGGACATGACTCAAAGACACATTGAGCCCATATGCTAAAGCATCTGGTTTAGATTTTTTTTTATTAAAATATTCTTGCATTATACAGTATTTTTGCAATAATATTTTTTTCATAATTTGTAAGTTCCGTATAAAATTTGCACCTGAGGGATGTTTCTTCCTGAAAATAAAAATAGTATAATTGTTCAGTGAGCTCTTGAGAAGATTCTACCCAACTAATTCATTTGTCACAATATCCTGAATTCCCTGTTTTGCCTGATTAATGATGACTTACAATATTCAGGATGTCAGGGTTTGAATTGGCATGGCCTAAGGCCTCTATTCTAGACAAGCACGTTAAAGAAAAAACATTTTATCAGCAAGAATTGTTCAGCTGTTCAGTGCGCAAACATCAGCAACTTTGAAAGCTGCTTATATTTCCTATAGGGGAAAATACTTAGCAAAGTTATGCAGGTCTGTGACCCGTTCAGATAGAACTGACCTTGCTTGTGAAGTAGTTTTGGCTTAACATATTGAGATTAATAAAACAAGAAAGAAAACAAAATAAAAACAGAGAAGAGAAAGCAGTTAACAAAAACAAGTATGCTTGTAGAATGCAAACAAAAACCTAATGAAGGAGGGGAGGGGAGAGGGAAAAGTAGAGGCTGTACAACTGGTTTTGGAGGGTGGGGGTTCTCTCCATCTCCATTTCCTAAGCCATACTCTCTTCCTGTAAATACTTTCAACCTAAGAATAGGGCTGCTAAGCTGTTCATGAAATTGTAACTGTCTTACAATGAGAACTTGTAGCAAGAAATTCAAACACTGTACAGTGGCAAAGCTGATTTTTTTGTTTGTTTTTTTAAATCTTCCTTCTGGTGAGGATTCTCCTTTTGAATATAAGAACTTTGTTGTATGCTTCAAACTGATCATAAGGAAACTTTAGGAAACAGAGTAAAAGTTGGAAGACTGATGCAACTGGAGAAAAGAGGATTGTAAATAAGAAACCATTTGGCAATGCTGCAGAGTCTAATTAAGAACAAACCAGGCCTTGATTGAAAGCTGTGGTCTTCTCATCTTCTGTTTACAGAAGGCAAGAGACTATGTTTGTTTCTAGCGATAATGAGATTGACACAGAAAGTTAAGTCAGGCAACATTAGAATTTGACAACATATGGTCTAAAACTCCACTAATAATGTGAAAGTTTGAACTCTTTATATTATGAAAGACTAGGCACCACAGCTGGAAGAAGTGCATTTATATAACCTTCAATGACCACTGCCCCATGGTACTTTACACTTTATACAATTAAAAGGCAGTTGGGAATGGTAAATTGAATAATTCAAGAGAACTATTCGTAATTTGGCTCTGCAGGAGGGAGTTGGGCTCAAGCTTTATTGAGGATCTTGCTAGAAACTTTGTCTACTCATCATCAGAAGCAAGCTCCCCATAGACCAGGACCCACCAACTCAAACAGCACCACACCCAGCCATAAAAACAGATGCAAAATGTACAGACATATCTCCACTGCTACAGTGATCCGAACCCCCCACAACTTACTTCAAGATCTATTGGTCCTCCACATACCTATCACAGCACATGGTGTACCTCATCCAGTGCATTAAGTGCCCCAATAAACAACTATGTGGGTGACACCAGACAATTATGTTCTCAAATGAACTCACAGAGAAAAATTATAAAACAAACAAAGAACCCATGGGCAAACACGTCCCAAAATAATCACTCCATATCTGACCTCTCAGTCCTCATCCTCAAAGGAAACCTGCATGACACCTTCAAAAGACAAGCCTGAGAGTGTTAATTCGTAACTTTGCTAGACACTAAAAATAATGGTCTTAATAAAGTCACTGGATTTATGGCTTATTACAACGTTCTGTAACCCACTAGCCCCCCTTTTTTGTTCTATGACTGTAGAGGTGTTAATGTGCCACTTCACCTTGAATGATCTCTTAGAATGTGTATTGAGTACTTATGCTAAACAATCTGTTCCGCCTGGTATTTAGTTGTGACACTCTCCATTTCCCAGACATGAAGAAGAGCTCTATGTAGCTTGTCTCTTTTACTAACAGAATTTGATCCAATAAAAGGTATTACCTCACCCACCTTGCCTTTCTGATTGATTTCCAAGGCAGGTATGGGTAATTTCTGTTGAAGAAATTCTCCTTTTCTTCCCATACCCCAGTTACACCATTCATTTTAGACCCTTCCTAACGTGAATTATGTTGTGCTGGGCAATTAACCGATAAAAATGCACCCATGATCAGAAAATTAGCCTGGGCTAAGAGGCCTTGTCTTCAGAACACTTAATGTACATCAAAATATAGAGCTTGGGGTTACGAAATCAACAAAAAAAGTAATAAAAAAAACATATTTCAAGCTGCTATTTCAATATCTTAGTTGCTGTGTTTAACCTTAGAGTAGCACTCAGTGAGGAAGTCAATGGGGGGGCCATTATACCACAATTAGAATATTGAGACAATGCTAGGGCAAATTTTCTCCTGTTATAACTCTAATGACTTCAATGGAATAACACCAGCAATTAATCAGAATTTGGCATGATCTAGTATGTATATATTTTTTTTAATCCTCTGGAATTTGTAAGGGGACTTTCTCTGTGATATATCATAATCTCTAGGACAGTCGCCTGGGTTTTCAAAATATGGTGAAAATGCAGCTCTGTCAAGCGAGGTCACCCTTATCAAAAGATTTGAAGATTGCCTCATTATCCTGCTCAAAGAAGATTTGTTAGTGGGTGATAGGTGCCATAGTAGAATAGTTAACCTTCCCACCTACCATTATATGTGATTGTCTATTGTGAGATACTTAAGCACCTCAAAATGTGACCTGATTTTCCCAGGCCCTGAGCTCCCACAATTTGTGTTGATTTCAGTGACATTAGGCCACATTTACAATTCACATGATGAAACTGAGGGAAAAATTTAGCCTTTTACTCTTCCATTGTCAGTGGATCACTACATGCAAAATACCTAAAAGAACATGGTCAACTCGAAATATAGTGAATTTAAAGGGAAAAAAAAGTTAAAAGGAGGGTCTACTATTCTACCTGCTCCTGTGTCCCCCTAATATGGTTTGTGATATTACAATTGTATTTTCCTATTTTAAACATTGTTTTCTGCCCCTTTCAAGGTGTGGAAAACCCATACAAACTAGTGGGGAAACTGACTAACTGATTATACAGAAGAAACATGAAACTGACTAAATGTAACATTTTTGAACTTGAGTATCTGAAGTTCGGCTCCTAAATTCACAGTGAGGCACCTAAGTCTAAGGTACTGAAGCTCCCATTAACTTCATTGGGTTCGTGGGTGCTCGGCATGCCTGAAAATCAGGCCAGTTACTCACACTTAAATAGCAAAATTGGTGTCCCAATTTAGGCATTCAAAGTAGAAAATATTGGTCTTAATTTTGGTGTCTCAGCTTCTAGATACTGTATGCACTATAAAATACATGAAGCATAACTTTCATGAAGTGTGGAATGCATATAGTGTTCAGTGGAAAAAGGCTAAAAGCTATGTTTGAATTCTGTAGCCATTATATTAAATTGCTTACTTTGTAGGTTTAAAAAAAAAACAATGGTTTTATTTCAATCGGGGGGGAAAGTAAGTTCTCTGGTAGCTAATTTAACACCTGTAAATCCCTGTAAGTGTTAAAAATTTGTGTAGCTTAGTGGATATGGAACAGTTTAGCCCCAAAAAGCTAAATGTTAGAAAATAGCAGTATTTGAAAAACAGAGTTAGCCATGTAAAAAGCAACAGAGGGTCCTGTGGCACCTTGGAGACTAACAGAAGTATTGGGAGCATAAGCTTTTGTGGGTAAGAACCTCACTTCTTCAGATGCAAGTAATGGAAATTTCCAGAGGCAGGTATAAATCAGTATGGAGATAACCAGCTTAGTTCAATCAGGGAGGGTGAGGTGCTCTGCTGGCAGTTGAGGTGTGAACACCAAGGGAGGAGAAACTGCTTCTGTAGTTGGATAGCCATTCACAGTCTTTGTTTAATCCTGATCTGATGGTGTCAAATTTGCAAATGAACTGCAGCTCAGCAGTTTCTCTTTGGAGTCTGGTCCTGAATTTTTTTTGCTGTAAGATGGCTACCTTTACATCTGCTATTGTGTGGCCAGGGAGGTTGAAGTGTTCTCCTACAGGTTTTTGTATACTGCCATTCCTGATATCTGACTTGTGTTCATTTATCCTCCTGCGTAGTGACTGTCCAGTTTGGCCAATATACATAGCAGAGGGGCATTGCTGGCACATGATGGCATATATAACATTGGTGGACGTACAGGTGAATGAGCCGGTGATGTTGTAGCTGATCTGGTTAGGTCCTGTGATGGTGTTGCTGGTGTAGATATGTGGACAGAGTTGGCATCGAGGTTTGTTGCATGGGTTGGTTCCTGAGTTAGAGTTGTTATGGTGCGGTGCGTGGTTGCTGGTGAGAATATGCATAAGGTTGGCGGGTTGTCTGTGGCCGAGGACTGGCTTGCCTCCCAAGGTCTGTGAAAGTGAGGGATCGTTGTCCAGGATGGGTTGTAGATCACCGATGATGCGTTGGAGAGGTTTAAGCTGAGGACTGTAGGTGATGGCCAATGGAGTTCTGTTGGTTTCTTTTTTGGGCCTGTCTTGTAGCAGGAGGCTTTGCCATGGTCACATTGGAACTAGCCTGAAGTCCCTGCCTTCTCTGAGGGTTCATAAATATATATATCCCATGAGTAATGAACTCGGTGATCCAAGTTAGCGGCAGTTCTCTCTCGCACGTGCTCTCTTTTTTTTCTTTTACTCGATCATTTAAGGCTGTGTCTTTTTTGTTGATTCCATAGGTTTGTTTATTGAGAAATTGCTTTAGAACTGGATAAGCACAAATAATCAATGTATAATCAGGAAAATGGCATTTAAACACAATGGTATAAATAACACATCTTTATATTGCTAAACTCTTAAAGAAGAGTTTTTATCTGCCTTTTGGAGTCTTTTTATTCCATATGAAATGTTTTTGATCAGATGTAGAATACAATATATATTGTGGTGTAGTACACATGTTGCATTCCTTTATTTACTTTAAATGCACTCCAATCAATATCAGATATCCAAATCTGAAGAAAGGCAGTGAAATTGCCTAGAAAATATAACTTGAAAGTGCACCCATTATATTGGGTTGTCTATTTGTTGGACTGTTTTTAATGATATAGTTTGTCAGGCAGGATAGAAAACGTATTGATCCTTGTGCCTAAGCAGTTACTCAGGTTTTGTTAAAAATATAGTGAAGTACTGAGTGAAAGCAAGATATTATTCAGATTTCATTTCATAAATTGATGGTAGAAACAAATGAAATAACACAGATTCTGCCACTCTTACTGAGTAGATAGCACCTGAATCCATGAGTAGGCCCCATTGGAATTACTTTCACAGTAAGGTTTCAGAGTAACAGCCGTGTTAGTCTGTATCCGCAAAAAGAAGAACAGGAGTACTTGTGGCACTTTAGAGACTAACAAACCGGACAGTCTCTACGCAAAAGAATTAATGGACACAAATCTGACATCAGGAATCAAAATACTCAAAAATCAGTGGGAGAACACTTTAACCTGTCTGGTCATTCAGTGACAGACCTGCGGGTGGCTATATTACAACAGAAAAACTTCAAAAACAGACTCCAATGAGAGACTGCTGAGCTAGAATTGATATGCAAACTAGACACAATCAACTCCGGTTTGAATAAGGACTGGGAATGGCTGAGCCATTACAAACATTGATTCTATCTCCCCTTGTAAGTATTCTCACACTTCTTATCAAACTGTCTGTACTGGGCTATCTTGATTATCACTTCAAAAGTTTTTTTTCTCTTAATTAATTGGCCTCTCAGTGTTGGTAAGACAACTCCCACCTGTTTATGCTCTCTGTATGTGTGTATATATATCTCCTCAATATATGTTCCATTCTATATGCATCCGAAGAAGTGGGCTGTAGTCCACGAAAGCTTATGCTCTAATAAATTTGTTAGTCTCTAAGGTGCCACAAGTACTCCTGTTCTTCTTTTCACAGTAAGGGTGGCAGAATCAGTCCCTTGTACACAATGAAGTGTAGTGTGCAATGTATTAATATCATTTGTTTGAAGCAGAATTGCACAATAAAGTTTCAGTCACTTTCTAGGGACACAATAAAGTGGGCGAAATGAGCCTTTTTTTTTTATTTATAGGCATTTCTTTGGCATTTAACACTGTAATAACTGAAGTTCCTATTTACTGGATGGTAGGCAAATGGTAGACATTTCTTTCTCCATAATAAGGTTGCTTATTTAATTATGATGATATGTGCCCTACCTTTAAGGAATAATCTAGTAAGGGCCAAAGCAGAGTCTGACCACCCCAGGAATAACAGTAACACTGGGAAGCATCTCAGCACACTCACTGCTACGTTACTTTGTGGGAGTACAGATTACTCCCTCTGGTGCAGTCCTGCCACTCAAGCTGTTGTGTGGGAACCTAGGGTCATGAATCTCCCTCCTCCACTTTAGGGCCAAGGGATGGCCCTTGTGCAATGAGGAGGTCATATTTCCTGTACTCTCCTGAGCATTGGGACTGCAATTTACACTTCCTATTATGGAGTCGGCTCAAATGAAGTAAAGCTGCTTGTGCGCTGCTCCCAGCTGTGCAGCCATGCAGAACCTGGCCCACTAATATTTTTTTCTTAAGCATCTACAACAGTGCTCCCCAAATGGTGGGGCATGGTCCCCTAAGGGGGCACAGAAGAATGTTTGAGGGGTGTGCAGAGGGGCCAGGGCTAGCCCCCATGTGGGGTGGGGAAAGACTGCCCCCAGTCCAGCTCTGGCCCCAGCCGCAGCTCCGTTCCACCTCCAGCCCAGCTCCAGTCTCAACCACAGCTCCACTCCACCCCCTGTTCTGTCCCTAGCCCAGCTTTTCTCTCATTCCTGCTCTGTCCCCAGGCCACTTCCACCTCTAGCCCCAACTCCTCCTCCATCCCCAGTTCTGCCCCTAGCTCTGCCTTCAGCCCAATCTCCTTTGCTGAGCAATCCTTGGCTGTGCAGTAATAGAGTGGGGCACAGACAGATTCCATTACTGGTAAGTGGGGGCACGACAGGAAAAGTTTGGGCACCTATGATCTACAACGTGACTGGCTGTTTTCTAGCTTTCTGATTAAACTACCCAGACAACAATTCCAGGTGTCACTGACTGCCTGGTAAATTTGCCCTTTCGAGCAGCTCTAATGTTGAAGGACAAGAAGCATGCTATTATGCTAATAAAATCAGATCATAGATATGCATGTACCCTGATTCTAATGCTGAGTGCTGGAACCTCAAAGGTAGATTCTGCAGGAAATCAGAATGACCTAGGGTTTGGATTCAGACTTGGCGTTATACTTATTTCATCCACTCCTGTTTGCCGCGCCTCATAAAGCATTAGCTGTTTTTCTGTGCTTGTGGGAAGATTGCTCTGTTACCCTTGTAATTTCAGAGAGAGAACACGGCCTTCAGAGGAAAGAAATTGTTTTATTAACTGACTGTGTTGCCACCTAGTCCTGGTATCAATATATGTGGTCAAAATTTTCAGAAATGACTGAATTTGGCTACCCAAGCTAAGACACCTTAAAAGGGCCTGATTTTTAGAAAATGCTGAGCACCTGCCCTTTAAAAATCAGATCCCTTTAAGGTGCTTCAAGTTGGACGCTCAAAAGTTGAAGCATCCACAATGGCTAGTTAGCCTTTGAAATCTTGGTCACATAATACTCATATAGATTTATGTGTACTTTTTTCCTAAAATACACTATGTGCCCTAAAAGTTGACAAATTATGAATTAGGTGCACTTCTTTCTCTCCCCCCTCCTTTGTATAATATTCCTGGCATGCCAATCAGAATTGCTGCAAAAAGCATCTAAATTGAGTCATATGTATAGCCATATTGATTGAATTGTTCTGTCTTTATTTATCTCCGTTAGCGGAATGATTCAAGAAACACTGGCAATGACAGAGCTCATGTATCATTAATCCACCTGCAGGATTTGAAATGAAAAATGATGCTGCAATTCATATCAGTTCATATAATTCATAGATATCTCTAAAAATTATTTCTATTTCAGAAATAACCTTTTTCTCCATAAAAGTTTCTCAAGTCAAGAGAAAACATGGAGTTCAATTTTGAATTCTTTTTCATTCATAAGCCATCATGCATTCTGAAAGCTGCAATTTGACTATGAACGTGTGTTAATTTTTTTAAAGGCTTTCTGCTGCGATTAAGGCTTTTTTTTTTTTTCTTTTTTCTTTTCTCCCAATTAAAGGCTCATATCGGAAGTCTTATGATCTTAGCTTCATAGTAACTTCCACGGCATTGAACAATTTAAATTTTCTGCTCTCTGATAATATTTATAAGTTTTCATTATGTATTGTGATTAGATCTGAACAACTAGTTCTGAACAAACAATTTGATTAATTTCATCCTTTTTTTTTTTACTGGGCACAAATCTGCAAACAGATCTCAAAGTCATCATATTTAGTAATCTTTAAAAATAATCTTTAGTGAATTATTCTCAGTCTGAAGATTATTTGCTAACAATTTATTGCAAATATTTGTAGATGACAAATTCTGCTCTTTTGGTCACGTAAATAAGATATAAATCACCTGAGACTACAATTTACAGCCTGATTCTGTGTAAGTATCTGTGTAAGTATTCTGAGTAGTCTCATTTCTTTCAATAAGACAGTTCAAGAGCTTAAATCTAAACACGCATGTAACTGCAACTTCAGGCCCTTAGATAAGCTAATTACATAAATCATAAATAGATTAATCACCTGCAAGCATCAACCAGTCTGAAAACAGAATCAGTGCCATTGGGTAGCTAATAAACACAGCACAAACTGAGTTATGCAACCAAATATACAATGAGAAATTTCCTTCCAGCAACTATTTTGAGCCTTAGAGTTTAAAATTTGCTTTCCTTTAATATGTGTGCATTTAAATGTGAGTGTTTGAATGCTTATGGAAAGCAAAATCAAAAGGGTCATGAACCCAGTCAAAATCCACTTTAAAATCTAAACAAATATTCATGCTCTTTTCCCCTATTACTCACCAAAACCCAATCCTTGCTTCTTGAATACTAGTCATCCATTATGATAAAATAGCAATCACAATATTCCTAGATCTTGGGTACAGGTTTGAATTCAATACAGAGAGATGGGTTAATTTGAAAAGGCAGCACATAGAAAATGAAAGAAACAGCATCATATTCTAAGGGTAATGCCAAACAATTTGAGTTTGTAACAATGCTGTAATGCTTCTAATGTGGTGTTCCATTGGCTAGTATACTGTCATTGATGGCTTGCTGCGTAGTTTTGGAAATGAAATTGAGTCTTTTTTCCCCCTCTAATCTGTATTTTTTGACAAGCTATTTTATTGCTTAATTGACAATTGCCTTAATCTCATGTTTTATGCTAATAGTACAGTGCCTTGTTTCAAACATTGATTGTATAATTTGTTTAGCATTGCAACTAGTAAATGCTTTTAAGGTTTAAATGGGATGCAAAGTCAATCAATCATCTAGCTTGTTGCATAGATATTGCCATATAGTAAGGGATAATGTTGAAAGGATTAGATCAAAATTTGGAATAAACTAAAACAATCATGCTGATGGGTTACTCACTGCATTAATTTAGCCCCTTTACCACCCCCCCCCATGAAGTAAGCAGAGATGTTGGGGAAGGAGTGGGTATAAAGCGGGTTCCGAGTTTGGCTTGATGTTTGCTTGAATGTATTTGTTGGTCAGAAAAATGACTGTTAATCTTGTAAGGGCAGGTTTTGTCCAAAATACCTCCTGTTTCCCTTCCCCCCCCTTCCTCCCTCTCCTCCAAGGTGGACATACAGTGAGAATAGCTGTTATCATGATGTGAAACACTGGCCTCACTGAAAGTCCTGTGGCACCTTTAAGACTAACAGATGTATTGGAGCATAAGCTTTCGTGGGTGAATACCCACTTTGTCAGACACATGTCTGTTACATCCAGGGCAAACATCCACCTCCCAGACTAACACAGCTACCCCTCTGATACCTGGCCCCACTGACTGCAGTGGGGCCAGGGTTTCACCCTTTCTATTTTGGTATGTCTGTTTTATGACGACTCAGAAAAGATTGCGTTCAGTTCCAGGTTTGGACAAAGTCTTGGGTCAGTTCTCTCATCCATATATCCCAGGTAAGATACTTTTCTTTACTTTGAGGGGAAAAATTAGGGCTGTGTGAAAGGTTCGCCTATATTACTGAATCCACCCAAAATTAGGGAGTGAATGTTTTTCCAGTGGAACACTGCATGGACATCCTGTACTGGAGTGATGCAGTTCACACATTTGGCACCCTCAAGCTCCATGGACTTTGTAGGTAGCAGTGACAAGACTTCTTTTTCTCCTACTTGCTTGGACTGGATGCCCCACTCAGTAGAGTCTTCCAGGGCATCAAGCTGTTGCTTCTCCACCCTTTTCTTCTTCAGAAGGGCTGCCAGTTTGGTCTTGTTTGGCGATTAATGTGGGAAAGTGAGTCACCGTTATTATACAAATTCAGACAGAATTATTGTTGTTTATAGTGTCTGAACATACATTTATGCCAGACAATAATAACAGACAAGACAGAACTGGTAGGGACCTAACTTACCACATTCTGGGAAAGTCCTTCCTTGCCTCCTCTGATATCCTGGTCTGTTCCTTCAGTCCTGTTCCTTCAGTTTCTGGTCCAATTTGGGCCTTGTTCACTTACATGTATTAGACATTTCTACATAACAGATTACTTAATCTTTATCCAATCTTCTTTAACCCTTTTGATTTTTATGTACCCTGGACATTATGCAGGCACATGCTTCAGTTACCCAACTTTTGTATTTGTATGCTGATTTTGTGTCATGATGTTCTTTGTCACCCTGTTCCTAGGTTTTCCCAGAAAAAAAGGATTTTATTTATCGTTACATATTTGAATACCTCTTACTAGCATCTTCTAGCATGACCCATTACTTATCTTGCCAGCAATCTTATCACTTTAAGCAAATCATAAATTTATATCCTAGAAGAACTGATAAAAACACACTCATTCCAGACAAGGCCTTGGCCTAAGTGTTAGCTTATCTATACTCATTCACTATCCATAATTACAATATGTAGCTATCAATGCTTTAAGTCTTACCATTTAGCAATCCTTCATTTTTATATATGTGTTATATCATTCTAGGTTATCCCTTTAATCTACTGGGTGTGTGGGGGGCGGGGAGAGGGATTTTGGAAAACATGATTTTTTTAATGTCAATGTTTCTTATTTCTTTTAAATATGGAGTTTCAAAGGCTTTTTTAATTCAAAGTCCAGTTTTGTTTTGCTAATCATTACACAAAAACGTCATTCTTATTTTCCTGTGTCACATTTGGATGGGGTGTCTCAATTTTAGAGTTTTAGTATTTAGTTGTTTTTAATGATACCCCAACATTCTGCTGCTACTAAATTTATTAGATTGTTTTGGGGGGAGAGGGGAAGATTCAGGAACACCTGGATCCTTGCCCCATAAGGAGTGGAAGATGGAGAAATACTACTTCTCTCCCTGAAAATGCCAGTAGGGTAAATGGCAGTGTCTTACTGCTCAGCAAATTGTCTATGTTGGGGTTCCCTCTGAGGCCTTTTCCACTCAGCTTAATGCAGAACACCTGATCCGGTTCTGAGAGAACTTCATCCAGTTCTCTGAGATCCAAAAAACTCAGTTTGACTCCAGATTTTGTCATTCAGTTTCTCTTATTTGGCATACAGCAAAGGTATCCTGAGTTCATCAGACTCAAGCAAAGGGACTCCGGGTAAGGTATACCATACATCCCAACTTACACAGACACCCTCTCCCTTCATGTACATTTACACATTTCATTGCATTTACTATACATTACAGCACATGTTTTTTTTTGATTGGGTTGGCCACTTTGCAGAACCAATCCCTGTACAGAATGCTCTGTCCATGTGATGTTCATGGAGAACCTATCTTTACATTATCTCTACATTCCTAACTCATTTTGTCCATTGTTAGTAAATGGTTCCCTGGTTGTTCTCCCTCTTATCTTAGCTAGCTCAGACATTCTGTCTTTTTCAACCTAATGATCATTTTACCTCCCCAGTACTATCCTCCAAGAAATTAAGCTCTCTCCGGGTGTTAATTGCTCATGTCAGGCCAAACCTTAGCTAAGTTCCCTGCTGTTGATTTTCTGTGTTGTATTAGCATTAATTGTATCTGTATCATCTTCCTCTCTTTCTGTGCTCTTTTTCAAGTGTATTACTCAGCAACACCTGCTCTGTGAGAACCCACCAGGTTGTAATCCCACATTATAAACTTGCTCTGCCTTTAAAGCATCCTTTGATAATTTTGCTTTTATTTTAATTACATTATGAAAAAACTGGTAGCAAATATAAAAGTCTATTTGTCACCACAGAAAATTTAGGTGTGAAACAGAACATTGGCCAATAAAAATAACATTTGCTGGGTTCATACCAGAAGTTGTCCTTGTCAGCCCCCACATAAAACTTGTCATCACCAGCTGTCATGGTGCCTGGTATGTAGCTCCAATTGAGAGAGCTAATATCAGGTCAAACTGTCAGAAAACACCCTAAACTGGTGGCATATTCTGTAATTAGACTTCACCAAACTAGTAATAAATGTGCACTCCTGAACTACTGTATTGGTCCAACCATGGAGCCACAACAGTTCCCTTAAGCTCTTCAGCCCCATTTTACCACCCAGATAAATTTTACTTTATGATGAAAGGTTATTAAAACCAAAATCACCTCACATTAGGGTCTTCCAACCCCAAAGGATTGGTCAATCACCGCAGGTCAATGGATACTTCGGATCACACACCAAAAGCAATGCTGATAGCCAATTTCCTTAGTAAAATAAACTAACGATTGAATACCTAAGAAAAAGAAATTAGATTTATTGAGATGTTAAAGCAGGTAATATGCATAACAGGTGAGTCAAAGATTGTAAGTCCAAAATTATAGCGGAGACCGTGTATCTGCTTAGTTCTCCATAAGTCCCTGAGGGCTGCCCAAAATGGCTTTGGGGACTTTGTCTTGTGTCCGGAATGCCCACTGGCAGCATCCAAATAGATCAGAGATAAATGATCAATAACAGAAAATGTGGAAATGGCAAAAGTGCTAAATAACTTTTTTGTTTCAGTTTTCACCAAAAAGTTTAGTAGCAATTGGACATATAATTGAATGAATGCAAGGGAAAAAGAGGTAGGATCAGAGGCTAAAACAAGGAAAGAATAAGTTAAAAATTACTTAGACAACTTAGATGTACATCCTAGAATACTCAAGGAGCTGAGTGAGGAGATATCTGAGCCATTAATGATTATCTTCTAAAAGTCATGGAAGACGGGAGAGATTCCAGAGGCCTGGAAAAGGGCAAATATAGTGCCCATCTATAAAAAGGAAAATAAGGATAACCCAAGGAATTACAGACTGGTCAGCTTAACTTCAGTACCCGGAAAGATAATGGAGCAAATAATTAAGCAATCAATTTACAGACACCTAGAAGTTAATAAATTGATAAGTAACAGTCAGGGTGGATTTGTCAATAACAAATCATGTCAAACCAACCTGATAGCTTTCTTTGACAGAGTAATAAGCCTTGTGGATGGGGGGAAGCAGTAGATATGTTGTATCTTGACTTTAGGAAGGCTTTTGATACTGTCTTGCATGGCTGTCTCATAAACAAACTAGGGAAATACAACCTAGATGAAGCTACTATGAGGCGGGTTTATAACTGGTTGGAAAACAGTTAAGTGGAAGGGCATATCAAGTGGGGTCCCACAGGGATCAGGTCTGGGTCTGTTCAATATCTTCATCAATGATTTAAATAATGGCATACAGAGTACATTTATAAAGTTTGTGGATGATACCAAGCTGGGAGGGTTTGTGAGTGCTTATAGGATGAAATTCAATAAGGACAAATGCAAAGTACTCTGTTCCTTTCTAAGTAATCAGCTGCACACACATACAAAATGAGAAATGACTTCCTAGTGAAGTTTTTAAGAATGTTTTTAGTGTTTAGACTTGATAAAATGCTTGTAGGATGCTGCATGTAGTAATCTCACTTATAACATCAGTTATAACAACATCTTATTTATACTGAATATTTGCATCGTAAATCTCTGTAACTGTGTAACTCACCGCACAGGAAAGAATCATTCATTAATGTGAAGTGCTGGTCCTGCACACAGAAAGGCCTATTGAAACCAAGTGAGCCATTGTGAAACAACAAAGGACAAAGACTTTGCTGATTGCAACCTCCCTTTCCATCACCACCCATAAAGAGAAGTCAAGTGCAAACACTTGTCCTTTCAGTTTGAATTCTGAAGGAAGGGAATACATATACCTGACCAGAAGTAACTGTATCACTATGCTGCTTGGAATTTGGAGAGGCTAATATTTCTAAGCATAAGCTATTCCTGGGGGAATTCTGTGCCACTGCACAATACAGAATTTTGCAGAAATTAACGTTGTGTGCGCAGAATTTCCTTTCCCCCACAGAAATGGGCTGCAGTGCTGCTAGCCGCCACTAGGGGTCACTGGACTTGGAAGGGAAGGGGGCAGAGAAACAGGAACTGGGTTGTCATATGGGTTTCTTTAACTCTCCACTTCTGGGGGAATTTTTGTGTGTCTGTATTGTTACAGACCAACTTGCTGGCAGGTATTTGAAATAAATTACCCTCATAATTAAAACTGGAATGATTATGCAGAATTTTGCAGAATTTTAAAATATTGTGCACAGGTTTTTTTTTATTTTTTGGTGCAGAATGCTCTCTCTCCCTTCCCCCCAGAGTAATAAGGAAGGGATCCCCAAGCTGCTTAGCTTGGGTTAGCTCTGAAGAACATAGAAAGCTTGCATATCTTTGCAGCGTCTATTACCTTTTTGAACCTAACACTGTAACTCATTTTGTGTGTGTGTTTACCTGCTTTAACCTTGTAGATAACTCTTATTTCTAAGTTAGTTTATTATAGGATTGGTTACAAGCATTATCTTTGATATGAGGTCTAAGGTGCAATTGACCTGGAGTAAGCGAATGGTCCTCTGGGACTGGGAGTAACCTGAATATTACTGCGATTTTTGGTATAAGAGACCATCTATCGCAAAGGCAATTTTGCCTGAGTTGCAGGAGAGACCAGAGTACTCAAGGGGACTGTCTGTGACTCCATGGTTATGCTGTTACAGTGCTTGAGAAGTTCAAACTTAGTACTTGGTTGGTGAAATCTAAGTGGACACCACCAACTTGGGGTTTGTGTCCTGTTTCTTGACAGTCTGCCTTGAGTTGGCACTCACGCTCAGGAGCTGCTCCAGCAGCTTGATAATAGGCAATTAACTTTACCTTTTACACTGGAAAACATTTACAACATCATGCATACAAAATAGTTTAAAACTCTTTACCAGTACATTCTTTTTTTTTTGTTGATTTTCAAAATACAATAATCTAGATGTTACTTCTGGCAGAGATGCTTGTTCATGCAACAAGCATGTAGCCCATCAGGGTAATCCGCTGGCAGGCTGCCAGACAGTGTGTTTACATTGCATGGCCGCCCACAGCTTCCAGTGGCCACGGTTTGCCATTCCTGGCCAATGGAAGCTTAGGGAAATGGTGGCCAGCACGTCTCTGCCAGCCTGCGCCGCTTCCCGCAGCTCCCAATGGTCGGAAACAGTGAACCCTGGCCACTGGGAGCTATGGGCAGCCATGCAAATGTAAACACACTGTCTGGTGGCCTGCCAGCGGATTAGCCTGACGGGTCGCCTGTGGCCTGCAAGCCACAAGTTGCCCACCACTGAGGTACTGCATGCAGTACCTCTTAGGGTTACCATATTTCAGCAAGCAAAAAAGAGGACGGGAGGAGCCCCGCCCCTGTCCTGCGCCAGCCCCGCCCCTGCCCCTCCCACTTCCCGCCGCCCTTAGAACCCCCAACCCTCCCTCTGTTCCTTGTCCCCTGACTGCCCCCTCCTGGGAACCTTCCCCCATCCTAACTGGCCCCCTAGAACCCTACCTGTACCCTGATTGCCCCAACCCTTATCCACACCCCCACCCCCAGACAGACCCCTGGGACTCCCACGCCCCATCCAACTACTCCCCACCCCCTGACAGCCCCCCCCAAAACTCCCGACCCATCCAAACCCCTCTGCTCCCTGTCCCCTGACTGCTCCAATCCCTCTCCCCACCCCTGCCCCCTGACAGCCCCCCCCAGAACTCCCAAACACCCCCCCGCTCCTTGTCCCCTGACTGCCCCCTCCTGGGACCCCTGCTCCTAACTGCCCTCCAGAACCCCACCCCTACCTAAGCCTCCCTGTTCCTTGTCCCCTAACTGCCCCCTCCTAAGTCCCCCCCCAACTACCCCCCAGGACCCTACCCGCTACCTGTACCCTGACTGCCCAAAACCTTCTCCACCCCCCCAAACCCCGCCCGAACTCCCGACCCCCCCCCGTCTCTTGAGTGCCCCCTCCAAAATCTCCCTGCCCCTTCTCCTGCCCCCTGGCCCCCTTACCTTGGTGCTCAGAACATGGTGTTGGGCTCTGTGCGGAGCCGGACACGTGGCTGCGCTCCCCAGCACAACACACAACCCAGTCCCTGCCCCTGCACAGTGCTGCCGGAGCGGGACGCTGGGCTGCAGGGGAGGAGGAGCTGCCGAGGCCCGATGCAAACGGCCTGGCAGGCCGGCCGGCTCAGAATACAGGGAGGGAGGGGGGGAGGAGGAGCTCTACAGCTGCTCCGGTGTCCAGCCCGGCAAGCTGCGGGGGAAGGGCTCTGGCTGCCAGAGCCCCATGCGAGCGGCTGACTTTCCTGCAGCCCTCCCAGCCGCGCCTCGCTCTGCATGGGGGGGAAATCCCGGACATTTTTAGTGATTTACAAATTCCCCCCCGGACGCTATTTTTAACACAAAAAGGAGGACACGTCCAGGTAAATCCGGACGAATGGTAACCCTAGTACCTCTGCTACTAGCTTCTGTTGAATGCTTGTTCACGTTGCCACAGCATCTGTGCCAACTAGGTTTCAGAGCGACATACTAACCCAAAACAGCTTAACTCATATGTCAAGCTCCTTGCAGTTTGTTGCTGCCCCTTTTTGGCCAGTTTATGCCTTTTAAAAGTTTACTTTTTGTCCACAACGTCCTTTTCAATAGTTTTCAATTATTTTGGACCAAAACCCAGTAACTGCTGGTCAGTGAAATTCGATAACCATTGGCATATTAATAAAGTAAACATTATTACACAATATTTCCTTAATAGATTTAACCCTAAGTCATTGGTTGGATTTGTTTCCAATGAAAGGCATTTCAATCTTTTATATAAATGGTTAGTTTCAATACAATTATTCTTTTTCCATGTATAAAGCACCACCATGTAGGTTTTACTTCCTAGCAACATTTACTTTACACTGCAGTGAAACAGAACTTTTGAATAATCATGTTAATGGTTAAACTCCATTTCCTGTATTCACTGATCTTGGGGCTGGATTGGTTTCTTCTTCCAAACCACACAGTCATCTGAAAAAGAAAACACAACCTCTGGAGCCTCTATAGGGTTTAATTAAATAGCATGTCTTTACATTTGTTTTACCCCCTTTATGATATATATGTTCCAAGGGAATGCACCTTCCTTCCATAGTGTAACTTACTCTTTATTTGCCATAAAATCATGTTACCCATATTCATTTGCACAAAAAGTGTAGCTGTTTTGTGCTTCAAGAGCTTCTATGTACCCTGTATCAAAGTGATTGTATAACCATTCAGAGCCACCTTAAGGATCGATGTTCCTAACATCAATATTCTTGTGACCTCTCCCTCCCATTGCTGTTACTCCAGAGGTGTACTGTCTTTTTAATTTTTCATTCTAGTCCTGCAGCTCTTTCAGCTGCAGTTTCATTACTACAACAGGCTCCAGAGTCTCTTCCTACTATCCTTTTCTGTCTGTCCCTGCATCAGCCACAGCCATGTCCTCTAGTCCTTATTTCAAAAGGTTTTGAACTTCATCAAACCATTCAGGTACCAAAGCCTGGTAACGCCAGCTATCTGTGTTCGAGGAAAAAGAAAAATCAGCAGACTACCAGGAAACATTGGCAGCTGCTCAAAAAGTGTCTGTCAGGTTTTTGCACCTTTGAATGAAAGATTCAATGGATTTTTAGTTAAATATTTTAAAAGTGAATTCATTTTAGATGTACAAAATAGGGCTTTACAAGCCAGGAGTGTCTGATAGGTCCTTAAAACCTTGCATAATTTCACAACTGTATTTGCATTTCTTTTAAATATTTTGCCCAACACCCCTTGTGTTGCTCTAATTATTTTGTATGCTATTGTACCCAGATGACTGTCTCCAGATGTACAAGTAAGGATTGTGAAGTTCAGGTGGAAGCCCCTAGTTTCCTTTTAGTGATTTAGACTAAATTGTCCATAGTCAAATGATTCAAATCAGATTGTCTCTCTGCCTACAGCAGTCATTTACAAGCTTTACAGACCATTCCTTCAGGGAAAGGGCCCATTCTCCTTCAGAATGTCTATAAAAATTCCTGGGGATGAAAGCATAGTGGTGATAGTTGTCACCGCCTGACCTCCCCTTGGATAATTTGTTTGACTACCAGGGTTCCACTAGACCAGACTGCTATAACCATGTTTTATTATTACACCAAGCTTTCTTTTCTCCCTTCTTATTTAATGTTATGTCCAATACTTCTACAACACCAGCCTGCTTAATCCTTTCAGCATTCTAAAGTTTTTAACATCTGCATCAATGCTCCCTTTAACTCCTCACTCTCTACCTTTAAATGACTTACTTATTTCCCAAAGTCCATTTCTTTCTATGGTTCTGAGCTTATCTTGGTTCTTTTTTGCACTCATTCTTTAGCTACAATTCTTATTCTCTAGATGATCACCCAAGTGTCTTATTTTTTTAAAGTTTCAGTGACATTCAACAGACCTCTGCTGTGCTCTGTCAAGCATTCTTTTACATGATGATCCAAAGTACCTCCCTCTATTACCCTTATGTTACTGAATGACTCTTTAGGAGACACTTCTATACTGTAATTTAAAAACATGGGGGTTTCTTTCTTTTTTGTGTGTGTGCATTTCTTGTCTAATACTATTTGCTGGAGTTTCTTTTCCACCTGGTCCCCATCTCCCTGTATCACTTCTCCGGGGAGACCAGATGGACCACCTTTAGATCCAACCCACTCCTCCAGTGCCCTGGAAACCTCCCCAAATTTAAATCCTTCCAATCCCATTGTTAAACTGCTGGGATTGTGGAAAACAAACACCATTTTTCAGCCAACTCTTATCTCCAGTCACTGAAATGCTTCATAAGGTTGTAGAGAATGATCCCATTTACTTTATCATTCTCCCATATTTGGGAATAGGGGGTGAATGGTTTTATATAACATATTGTGCTTGAGCCTACTCTCCTTGATTTAAACACAAGCTAGATGATGACCATGGTCTCAGCCATAAGTAATTAGAACAACATTAACAAAAATAATGCTGAGTGTTTTTGTTCAAGGAATTATTCCTACTTGCTAATTTTTTTTATGTCAGTAATTGTCCAGATTTATTACAGTGAATGTTCTATCCCACCGGGCTAGGTACAGATTTACAAGATATATAGTCTACATCTTGAAAATTTTGAAGATCTGTTTGTACTGCTTATGCAATGCTTTCACAAGCCAAATTTTTTTTTTGGTCACAGGAAAACAAAGTCAACTGGTTTATACTTGCTGATGTTTGCTAAGAATTAACTTGATTATGAGATCCTTGTACAAACGTCTTCTGTTTGCAGTGACATGACTTTGCATTTAAGTTTATTTGCAAAGATGTAATGGATAGAGCCTTTGAAAATCTGTTAATTTTGTTTAGTACTGTATCTAATAATTGCATGCAAGCTTAAAGGGAACATGCCCTCAATAGTATGGCATAAATCTGATATAACTTTATTGAGTTCACTGGATTTATTGCAGTTTTACACCCACCTAACTGAGTTTAGAAATAAACCCCATATATTATGCTTAGCATATGACTACTCATACATTTGGGTTTAAAATAATAAATTGGAAAAGAAGTCCTAACCAATATTACTAATAACACATTAGATAATTAAAACGGAAGGAATTTTTAAATGCAACTTACTTTTTACCATTTTTGGTTCTTGCATTTCATTCATCTTGGACAATTACTATCTATTTGTTTGTTTGTTATATAGTTACATATTATACCACCACAGTGTGCTAGGCACTTTCCAAATGTCCCTGCCTCTAAGGAAGATTAGTTAGTTTTGTTTTGTTTAAAATTGATTTCTAGCTATTTTTACACTGTTTCTCAGTCTACAGCCTCAGTGCTTCAGCTAGAGCTATACAAGAGCTTTAAAAATATCCACAAACATTTATTTGAATTAAATTAACGAATTCACATCTATGGTATTTGCAGCTTTTTATTTAATGAATTTTCGGTGAATATTTATATGAGTGTTTTTTTTTTTTTTAATTGCAAGAAGTGAAAGTCTCAAGGATTCTCATTCAAATACATATTCATATGCAGGTTCATGCTGAAATTATTCACATAGCCAACTTGAAATCTCTTCCATTACTTGTTAATAAGTCTCAATTACTTAATGAAGGAGAAGACTCAATACCATGAGACTGATTACCCATCCCAAAGAACAAGTAGTCAATAGCTGAAAATGCAAAGTGTATATTCCACGAACAACCCATAGGCTGAAATTTGTTTAGATTAATTTCTTATTGAACAGTAATGAACAACAGACTAATTGTCAAAAGTCAAAATCTGTTTGTGGACAGCTTAGAACAGAATAAAAGGGCTACATGCATGGAATGAAATATTCACTCTGAATAGTTTGCCTAGCTCTGCTTCCAGTGTTGGATTCTAAACACATCATAAAAATATTTAAACAAAAACAAAACTGTTTATTGATCTTTTTACTTGTTATTTTTGTAGTTCATGGAGAGTTTCTTTTAATGTGAGGTTTTACAACACTTTCCCCTGCTCTAATAGAGCCTGGATTTTATATCAAACTCCATTGAGACAACAGTATTTCAGATTTGTTGTTCCTGAATACATTATGCATGCCCAATATTTTTTTTCCAAAGTAATAATCAAAGCCTAGATTTAAATTGTGTGGCACTACATTAATTTGTCAACTAGCTGCATAATCCTATCCCTCCATTTGGAGTTGGGCACCTAATCCCTTTGTAGAACTTGGCTCTGGGGCCCCATTTACAGAATTCTGTTCTTTACAGGTGCTTACACCATAGCATCTGAGGGTACATCTACACTACAGGGGGGAGTTGATTTAAGATTCGCAAATTCAGCTACGTGAATAGCGTAGCTGAATTCGACGTATCGCAGCTGACTTACCCCGTTGGGAGAACGGCGGCAAAATCGACTTCTGCGGCTTTCTGTCGGCGGCGCTTACTACCACCTCCGCTGGTGGAGTAAGAGCGCCGATTCAGGGATCGATTGTCGCGTCCCGACGGGACACGATAAATCAATCCCCGAGAGGTTGATTTCTACCCGCCGATTCAGGCGGGTAGTATAGACCTAGCCTGAGTGCCTTTCAGTAGTGCATTAAGCGAGGTGAAGTGCTGAGCTCTCATGCTGAAGTTGACAGGAGCTGTGGGTTCTCAGCATCTCTGGCAGTAAAGCAGTGTGGTCTGGAGGAATGAGCAGTGATGGAACTCACGAAGTCCTAAATTGTAATCCTGCCTCTGTCACCGATTCCCTATGTGGCCTCAGGCACGTTTTGTTTGTCTCATTTTCCCCATCTGTAAGATGGAGATAATAATACTATCTTTTTCTCAGAAGGGATCTGGGGGGATACATTCGTTAATATTTTTGATGTGGTTAGATATTGCATGGCCTTAGAAAAAGACCATGAAGGAATCAATAATTCAATCTTCAGTGCACAGTTTGGATGCTGTGTAGTGAATAAGGCGGGAGTTGCATAATAATTTAAAAAAAAAAAGGACAAGAATTAAAAAAGGAACAGCTGCTTCATTCCCATCCTGTGCACTGTACCATCCATCCTGTGCACTGAATGAGACAAGGGTCTTGTGGGAAATATAGCATGTGATCATATATTTAAAGATGTTATCATGCATATTCACAATGGGGAAGAATTAAGCTTTCCTGGTTTCTGAATGTTTGGCTTTCTCATCTATAACCTTCTTTTAAATTTTCTTGCATGTAATTTCCTGGGTTTCAATAAAAAAATAAAAATTATGTACAGCTGTAACAATCCCACCCGCAAGAGATGATGATAGTGCTTCCAGAAGGGGGGTTGCCATGTGCTGGATTTTGGTATGGTCAGATTATCCCAGCCCAGCCCTTTCCATCTTCTCTTCCCTGTTTGTTCAGCATCCAGGCTAGCTGCTCCTGGTGTTCATGGTGCAGTGTTGTTGTCTGAGGCCGATGCTTTTTTGGTAGTGTGGATCCTGCTTTTGATTCAAATGAAAAGCATTTCTGTAGCCCAAGGACTTTCTGTGATGAGGTTAGGGTGCAATCCACGCTAGTAAGGAGTTGTCACCACTTACCCTTCAATCCCGGCTGCCTTACTTTGTTTTGCTGCTACAGGTAAAGAGTTGTGCTCTCTCCTCAGAGGGAATCTGTTTCTTCTCCCTGTTTGGCCACAGACTTTAAAGCATAATATAATTCAGTATCCATATTTCCTTGTAGAGTGTTAATACAAAAATGTCACAATGATATTAATTGCCAGTGGGTCATTAGCTTTCAGAAAAGACCTCATTCTGTACACTCTTACAATACATTAATGTTGTATACCAACAGTTGATTCAATACTTATCACTTGAGCTTCTGCCCCTTTCCCATCTTTGTAAACCAGTAAACCTTTGCAATGGATTCTTTGAAAAGTAAAAACCCAGACTAAGCTTCTATCTTCTACTGGGTGTAAACACCATGCTGTTACCTCCCCAACTTATTTGCTTGATAGCTTTGTTTACCTGATATTTAAAGCAGACTTTCATTGTCTCTGCCTGCTGACTAGGCTGGTCAAAGAACCACATATACATTTCTTTGTTTAGGGCAGAGCTGGTTACCAACTCCCCCTGACTTGCGTGGTTTAAACTCAAACTTTATAATTCCATAACTCAATACACAGCACGTACTTATATCATGCAAGAATATTAGAGATCAGTGAGTTTCCATTTTCAAATGATATCTCACGGGGCATATTTTCTACAAAGATTATTACAATAGTGTGTAGGATGTGAATACGGGGATGCTCAGGGTCAGACCTCTCCCCTTACAAAGCTGCAGGAGGGTTAGCAACGGGCTGACCTGAAGAAAATAGGACAGAGCCCTCTTTCCTGGACAGGGAATCTTCCATCCTATTTTCTTTCCACTTTATATAGAAGAAATCTGTTTTGTCACCTTTGTCTGTTTGTCTCCAGGACATAATATCAGAGAGTATCCATAATTTCACCTACTGAGTTGTTACAAGCATTTCACAGTGACATTAATGACCTGTGTGTTATTAGATTTCAGATGATATATTGCATGTCACCTTTTAAATAAATATCATGACACCAGCGCGTGAGGTGTAATGAATATGTCAGTCTGGACGAGAGTTGTTGACAGAGAAATGAACCACAAATGGGCGTCTGTGTCATGCTTTCCCTCTTCCAAATTTCAATGGCCAGCTGCAACTATAGGAGGTCTAACAGCTTCTCAAAAAAAGGTTGCAAGAAACTGGTCATAATGGAGATTTTTAGGCTATTTAAAATATAGGGGTTGCTACCAGCTCCCCTTCTGATTACAAAAACTTAAGCCTTAGCCGACACCACTGTTAATGCATGCTCTCATTCTCTCATTTGTGTTTTTCTAGTTTTCTCCTTTGTAGCAGTCTCTGCAGTCAGAATTTTGAGTGACAGGTGGTCACACCTAAATGACAGTTTTCCATTTTGGCCTTCTTCTGTCTCTCTGTTTTTAGGATAGTCATCACTCATGGTGTTATAAATGTCTAGCTTTTTCACTTTATCCAACATACATACTCTGTACCCTTTCAACGATATACATCACCAACCCGGTAGATTCAAGTTTCCTCTGGGGAATCACTCAATTCAGATCAGATTTACATGCATTTCATGGTTTATTCAGAAAACTGTGATGATTGTCACGACATTGGTCTCATCCAGATGTTAATACTGCTTGTGACTATTGGTAATTAACCATCAAAACCTTTGTCCATTTATGACACTTAATCATTGTAACCACGTGTCTTTTTAAAGATCACCATACAACAGTAAGATGGGAACTACAGAAGTGTTGATAGAATCAGAGAGTCCCTGAGCTGCTACAGGGTGTTGGATCTCTAATGATAAAAGAGTATTGGATGTGATTGTGTGTCTGCATCTATGTATATGTGTGTACGTGACGGAGGTGAAAGTGGGGTGGTATGGGCTGGTACAGCATAGTGGTAAGAGAGTGGATGCCGATACAGGCCAGTACACAGCCTTCGTTAAAGCGGCTTTAACCACCATGCCGGCAGGGCTGCTGACTGGGAGGGCAAAAGGGACAGCTGCCCCGGGGTTTAGAAGGGCCTGGGGTTTCCAGCAGTAGCCGGAGCCCCAGGACCTTTAAATCGCTGCCGGAGCCACGGGCAGTGTGGGCCTGGCAGTGCTGAAGGGCTGGGTGGGTAGGTGAGTCTGGCCCCAGCCCTGCCCCTTCCACCTGAGGCCCCGCCCCTTCTGGGGGCCCAGAGCCGCCACCCCCCACACCTTACCAGTACGCAGAGCAGCTGGGTTTCTGGGCAAGTCCTTTAAGTTACTTTCACCCCTGGTATGTGGTCAGTTTAGCACCTGTTCCCACAAAAAGTATACAACCTCATTTTACTACCTTGAACATTCAACAGATATAATAGCTACAGAAAGACGGTGGCATTTACCAGCGGATGTTGCACTGACATCCCTGAGTGTCACAATGTGATGATTTTGGTATGGATTTTCCTCTGTGCAGATAAAGCGCAGTCTTTCAGTTCTGTAAACACATACTGCCTGGTGGGAACCCTTTTTGTAATCAAGCATTTCTTTCATCTATTTCTTCAAAGACTACTAATGTCTGTTCACCAAACTTGGTTATGCTGAATAAAAACATTAATGACAGAAAGATGACAGCAGAGTCAAGCAGTCAGTGCTTGGACATTAGCTGGTCTGTCCTTTTGCAGATATACAATTAATTTACTATGACTGCAGTTAGGAAAATGAGTCGCAAAATGTCACATTTACAAATTTATTTTGAACTTTAAGAAGTACAAAACATATTTAAAATGGCATTGTACCGTGAGTAAAATGATTATGGCTGCTCATTATAGTCATTAGAGACTTCTAGAATAGCCCTTTATTGTGTCTTCCAGTCATTGTACTGGTCTGTTAACATTGTCAAAGGAGTCGGAAAGTCTACAGACACCTAAGGAATGCTTAATGTACCCTGCACCAGAAAAATGCAGGACAGCCACTTGAAGCATCTCTCTCTCTCTCTCTCTCTTTTTGGCCAAGTGAACTAAAGAACGCCTCCTTCTGCTGAAATACTGAAGAAGGCAGTATTTTGCTATTGTTGTTGAGGATTGTTCTTTGGTAACAAAGAAAAATCCTCAAGTTTTAATGAAGGAATGAAAAAAAAATTAAAGGGGCCTCTAGAAATTCATGTTATTTATTTAGTTAATTATCACCTCTGTGGTGCTGTTGAACCACACAGTGATTTTATGCTTTTAAACGATTTCTCCCTATGAGCTGTACTTTTTAGTTTTTTTGTCGTGTCTTTGAAGGCTGGTTTCCAGCTGAAGCACACTAGGGTTTAGTTTGGTTGGTTTTTGCTGTGAACGTGAAAAAACAGAGGTGAAATTGTCATTTGAAATGCACATTGTTGGCCGTGCCTCTGGACCTCCTTTCCTCCCCTGAGTGTTTCGCAGCTTGGGGTTGCTGCTTGATTTTTGAGAGAGCTGGGCACTGTTGGAGCCCGATGATCTGATGAAGCACTCTGCTCACTGGGAAACTTCTACTTGCTTCCACCCAGGAGTGACAAAATGCTTGGGGTGTGCAGATTTCTCCATTGTTCTGAGAAGAGCTGAGAACAGAAAAAAAAAACAGATAATTTAAGGGTCAAGCAGCTAATAAATAAGATAAGACAAGATCTTGTATGGTGCTTAGCATCTCTTGAGAGGTGTTGGCCACACCTCTACTCTCACTGAAATCAAGAGAGGTAGTTTAATGGTTAGGACACTTGCCAGTGTGTTTCTGTAGACAGGACAATCAGGGCTTGTCAAACTGGAGAGCTAGTGCCTGGCAAGCCACTCTACAGCACATTAACTGGCCATATGGACACTACTAATGTGTATTAAAAGTTCCTTAGTGTGGTTGATGTACTTGTCTTTGAAATGAGAATATGTCAGTGTGTGGCAAGCTCATGCACAGTAAAGTCACACCCTGGTTTACCGGGCACTAACTCTCTGTGTAGACAAGCCAATAGGTCTGAAATCAATTTTGAGTTAAGCACCAAGCTGCTTTTGAAAATCCCACTTGATGCTTCTCGGACTCTTTAGGCCCTTAGTAGCTCTCTGCCTATTTCCTCATGTGTAAATGAGCTATAATAGTTCTTCCTTATGTCACAAGGGTGTTATGAGAATAAATGCATTAAAGATTGTCAGGCACTTAGATACAATGATGACAGGGCCATATATGTACCTTAATTATTAGAATGGGACACGCTGCACCTCACATGAAGCTACCAGTAAGGATAGGACCCTTACTGCCTTTTTGTGGCTTGTACCTGGTAACATGCTCAATTTACGAGGCAGGCTGGGAAAGCAGGTAATAACATTTTCTGTTGTTCCCCCCCCCCCGACCTTTTTATTAGACAAACTCTCACTGACATAGGAAAAAGGCTGCTTTTAATGTATATAGGCATGGTCTGAGATAAGGCCTTTTCGAAGCAAGGAAAGATACTTCACTTGTCAGTAATCTTTTGATTTCAACCTGGGGTGGGAATGATGCTTTTCTCACGGGCAGCCTTGTTAATACAAATAGACAGCATTGATAGCTAATTCATAGCTTTGTATAATAAAGAACCGAGGATTTTTTCTTAAGGATGCTATGACATTTTTTTTCCTGCAAAAGAGGGTTATTTTTATGGGTTTGTACTGAGTGTTGCAAAATCATTCGCTGACCTCTTTGCCATAAAGACTAGTGATGAGTTTGTCAGTTCCATTAGGCATCCTGATCTCAGGCCCTTTAGTACTAATGCAGTTGTCAGGAAGAATCTGTTACAGGCTCTTATGTTATTCAGAGGGGCTCCTCTGTCTAAGGAAACAAAAGGACTGGGGGGAAACCAGGACAATGTATATTAACTCTACAGAAAAATAAGTTGATGTTTTAGATCCCCAAAAGCTACAATGCACTCTATATTGCCATAAGACAAATTCATAGGGCAAACACGTAGCTTTGCCTATTATATTGACAGAAAGTAGGCAGTATGCCTGCAGTATGCTAACAGACATTAAAGGCATAGATCAAATGTGTAGAAGGATGCTGTGGGATGGGTATTATAGGTATACAAATAAAGGACTTCCAATCCCTCCATCTGTGCTCTTCACTGCATCCCCTCTCTGCTACTAACATCCCTTGATGCTACCCTTATTCCCTTTTTTCTAAACATCTCCCATTTGAACTGGCTCCTTTCCCTTTTCCCATTTAGTGCCACACTCATTTAATGGCTTGTCTACAACAGTATATCACCTTCCACACTGCCAACTCGTTACTAAATTATTTCCAGTATACCTTCTGCCTCCCCTCCCCACATCCCACACTCCACTGAAACCATTCGCACAAGAGTCTCCAGTGACCCCTTCCTGGCCAAATTTAAAAGCTCTACCTCATCCTCCCTGAACTTTCTGCTGCTCTTGACACTGTTGATTATTCTTTACACAGTGTCCTGTCTTCTCCTGGCTTTCATGCCCCGACCCTACCCTTGGTCTCCTTCTAACTCTTTGATCACACTTTAATTATCGCCTGAGCTATTGGTCTTTTTCTCCCAAGATCTCTCCACTACCTTTCTTTTCCATTATGGTTGACAGTATCTCCAGTCTTCTTGTTCCTAAGGCCTGCAATCTTGCTTTTGTATTTCACTCCTCACTTGCCTTCTCTTACAGTATCCAACTGATAAAATCCTGGATTTATTTTTCTTCTTGTTATATCTTTCTTCTTATAACTAATTTCTTGCCTATGCCTTAATACATATAATGATTTGCCTATGGCAACCTCATTGTTCCTTGTGTTCTAATTGTTGCCAACTCTCACAATTTTTATCACGAGTCTCATGATATTTGATGTTTTTCTTAAACCCTAGCTCCTGGAGTCAAGTGATGACGGGAAATTCTCAGATTTTTTTTTTTAATGAAAAGTATGTTTCTAGTCATTATTTTTGCACAGAAAAGTCTGAAAATGTGAACTTGAGTGCACATTAAAGATTCAGAAACCAGGAGACAAAAAAAGTGATCCAGAATGTAGTTCTATTTGTAATTTTTTTTTTTTTTTGCCATTTCCATCAGTGAATGAGACTAATTCTCACTTCTGATGAAACAAGAGATTCTTATCTCAAGTGATTTTTCCTTCTCTAAAACAGAGATTATAATGGTGTGAAGTAAAATCTGAAATAATAATGAGACAGCTCCCGCTAATTGGAAGAATTACTGAAGGTAATAAATTATTAGGCAACTGTCTACCATAATCTGATGGAAACGGGATGAAAAGAAAAAAAAATCTGATCATCCAGTTGGATCAGAGGGTCCAACGAACACAAAGCTTCTCTCTGAAAAATAAAGTGAAAATGAACAAGAATGAAACTCTTGATGACATGGGATAGGCTCAGCTAGTCAGATGCAAAGTTTTTTTCCTGTGTGACATGCCCCAACAGGCCAGGATCCAGCTTTAGATTGGTTACAAACGGCAGATTGATTAAAATGTACTGATACTGCTACAGAGGAAAAATATTTCATAAAATGTTGAAAGATTTTTTTTAAGAGCTCTGTAAACTGGAACTCATGTGCATCATTAATGTTATTGGTCCTACAAACTTAAGAAAAATGTTGTATGTTTTCTATGTGCTATATCACAGAAGATTTATGGACCAAAGAGCACACCTTTTGCTTGATGTGGATACGTGGCATACTCTAACCAAGGCTGATTTCAAGTACTTCTAAAGTTCAAATTGAACACACGATATTCTGTATATGAGAACATCTTTTGAAGTGGCACTGTCTATTTTCTGGCAATTATGATGACATTTTAGGATGGGAATGCTTAGCTATCTGATTGACTGAAAACTCCTAAGTACTATATATAGTATGATGAGTAGACTGGAGAAAGAGCATCAGGTATCACAAGGGACTTTGTTTTCTGTGATGCCATGGAGTTGGGGATATGAGTTGCGTACAGGCTTCTTGCACATGACACTGAAGAGCTTCTGCTTGTCACTCTGGCTTCCCAGCATACTTAATAAAGTTCTCTTTCCTATAGTTCTGCCTGCCTACCACATTCATAGAATATCAGGGTTGGAAGGGACCTCAGGAGGTCATCTAGTCTAACCCCTTGCTCAAAGCAGGACCAATCCCCAGACAGATTTTTGCCCCAGATCCCTAAATGGCCCCCTCAAGGATTGAACTCACAATCTTGGGTTTAGCAGGCCAATGCTCAAACCACTGAGCGATCCTCCCCCTCCCCCCATTACTGATTGCTAATGACACACTAATAACGTGAAACAAAAATGAATGGAGTAAGAGTTCAAGGATTTGGGGGGGGGACTTTAGTGTATATTTTAAATTAAGATGCCCTTGTTCATATATATCTATATCCAGTATGCTTGCATATACAAATAAATAAATATTATATTCTATACACACACACACACACACACACACACATACATACATACATACATACATAAATACATAAATTATATATATATATATATTGATTTGTGTGTGTGTATCTAATATTTATTTATTTATTTGTATATGCAAGCATTGCAAGCATACTGGATACAGCTTAAATCTTCTAGCAGGTAGATTTGTTTTCATTATCCATTATACAAGAACAGTCTGGGTTCAGCAAATATTAAGGGCTTGTCCATATGGTGTGGCACTACACACTACGGGGGTGTGACTTCTAATGCACACTAGGGTGTTGCCCATTAATTTGTCCATGCAGTTGTGTGCTAAAGGTTCTTTAGTGCGCTTTAACATAGTGCTGCAATACTATATTAAAGCACACTATGGAAACTCTGGTGTGTACCAGCCTGTATGGACCAATTAATGCACAGCACATTTGTATGCTTGAAAAATCACACCTCTGTAGTGCATATTGCTGTGCCATGTAGGCAAGATGTTACTGGCAATGAAAACTTTTAAGAAAGAAAATGCCCAAACCCAAGTAAGATAATATCTCCTCTTCAGTACTTAATTGGAGAGCCCATATTTATTATGTAGAAAGTATGTATTTAATGAGATGAAATCCCTCTCTCCCCCCCTCCTCCCCCCACCAGGCGACTGTAAAAAGTCAACTTTCCTCTTTTGGTAAATGCACAAACAGCCAAAAGCTAAAACAAAGAAGAACACAATGGTGTTGTGCCTTCAAAGACTGATGATAAAGCATGAGTGCATCATCCAAAGCATACAGACAGACTTTCCCTCTCTGCCACCTCATTCCAGAGCTCTGTTCAATGTAGAAGCAGTAAAGAAGAGGTGGAGAATTGAATTTTGGTTTGCATGTGCCAACATATTCTCAGGAGTTTGTTTTTTGGAATGCACTCATTCAGAAATTTGTATTCAAATATTAGGCACGTGTGTTATGTTCTGATGTGTTTATGGTTCCACATGTCAGTAGGGTAGCAGTAGAGAACCAAAGTTACAGGAAGGTAAGTTTGAGTTTTATGGAATTGATGTACCAGTTCAGTTTCTTTCTTTGTTGTTAACTTGAAGATTGACATATTCTCAGCTCCTCTCCAGGTGCTTGGTCCTGCCAGGTACTGAGAACCTTCTACTCCCATTGGCTTCAGTGGGAATGCTCAGCACTTCACAGGATCAAGTCCGTAATCTCATGGCTCCCGCAGCTGGAACTTGAAGAGAAAAATCAACAAAAGTCATGAGAGTTGGCAAGAGTATAAAAGGCAGATTTGTAAAGGACTGAGAAGGTTAGCATGGCATGATCAAATTTGATACTGTGGGAAACAGGAAGCCAGTGGAAGGATCTAAAGAGGAGAATGATGTGGTCCAGTCAGCAAGGAAGAAATCTTAGTGCGGGTAGCTGTAATATTGGTCAGACTGGGGGGCGAGGGTGATTGTGAGAGCCCAGAGAGGAGCAAATTGAAGTAATTAAAGTGAGAGGTGATTAGGTCATGGAAATATGTTTTAGCTCTCGAGACAAAAAAAAAAGGCTGATTTATTTACTTACTTATTTTGCTGTGGAAGTTGGAGTGGCAGGTACTGAGATCAAGGATATAAATAAATATTGCAGGTCCCCCCCCCCAAATTAAAAGGAAGCACATCTACGTATTAGGCATACATAGTTGAAACCCATAGATGTTAGTTTTCCTGTGACAGGGACTTGCAATTTTTTTCTTAAGAAAAAGTGTAAGAGGGTCATGGGGCACCTTTTACAGCCCTTTAGAACGGGGAGCTGTAATTACAGATTACAATGTTGCTGCTAGTTGTGTGCCCTACTGACAACCATATAAGGCTTCTTGCCTCTTAGACCCAACAGACATGAGAGAACCAAGATCAGGGAAGGACATGAGCGAGGTCTCTCTGTCAGGTAAGAGTTCTGAGAAGGAGTCATCTGCAGGAACTATTTGGGGGAAAGCTGGAGTCAACTGTGAAGTCCTGGAGATAAGAACGAAGGCCAAGAGAGTGAGTGAGTGAGAAAGAAAAACATCTTTCTTTTGCCAGAGTTGTCAGGCTCCTTACTACACCTATTCTTAGCATGAGGAAGCCTAGTCTGTACCTGCCAGAGGTCAGCTCCCTGCCTTCACTGGTTACAGGGAACATAAGCACTTCCCTTTAGGCCTATGCAAGGCCGTGCCCTTTCTTTACAGGTTAGCACTAGGAACACTCCAACCCCTGAACCCTCCAAGCATCTCTCCCTGCAGTTTCCAGCTGCTGTTCCACTGGACACTTGCAGTATTCAGAGATTCTCTGCTTCCAAAGAAGCAGTGCACAGTGGTTTACCACTTCCACCTCAGATCACTGCTCTACTTAACACGCAGCACTTTGGTATGTTTATAGTGAAAACAAGTAGAAGTATATTTAACAAAATAAAGAGATTCAAGTGATGGCAAGTAGGAGAAGTGGAAACAAATGGTTATAGGTAAAATAAAATCATAATGAACCTTCTAGAACCTAGACTTACTTAACTAGATACTGATACGTCAGATAGAGCAATACTCATCCAAAGTCCAAACAGCATTTTACCGCGAGGCTTGGTTATGACCCTCTGTTCATAAGACAGATGTGCTGTTAGCTTGCCTCCTCCGTGAAGGATCCAGGGTGTACCTCTGCATCCACAGATATACCCCCCAAATCCACTGACTTTACTCGTAAACACCATCTCCTCCTGTTGTGTATTTCTTCCTATACATTTCCTCTTGGAGATTTCAGTCTCTTGATTAACATTTGACTTAGTATGCAGACAGCTATCCACTGTGAGACATACATACACACACGACCAGACAGAGATAAGTGTCTGCTACCTCCTGCTTGAAAGGAACCTGTCTGAGACACATTATTAAGGCAGGTAACCAAGAGGAAAACAATTTTCAGGACAGATACAACTCCTTAAATAGTATCCATACATACATTTCACAGTGATTATGATGACCAGTGGGCTACTGGCTCTCGGTAGAGACCTCACATGCCACTCTTTAGTGAATTACTTCCTATATCTGATCAGGGGATCCCTGTAAATCTCTGCAATCCCTGTGCCATCCGCCAGGAGGTTCCTGGGTCACTGGGTGTGGCGATGGAGAGGGTACAGTAAAGACTCTTTCAGGTTATTTTGTTTTGAAGCATTTGTAAGTGAATGAAGAAAAGACCAAAACAAAGGAGCTGGAAGGGAGCAGTTGTTTAGGATTTCACCTTCAATGGCCTTTGGATCCTGGCTGCCACCAGGTTACAGGCCAGATTCTGGTATGCTCTATATAAATAAACAATCCAAATGTCTGGGGGCACCAAGGGTGACTTAGACAATTTCTGAACTACTAGTATGCAAACATAACTGAAAAAACAAACAAGGAAGGATTCTGCATCATAAAGTGTTTATTTGATTATTTATTTTGATGAATTTAGTTTATGTAATTTTATAAATCTACATACTAATAAACCTGTTTAAATATATTTTTAAAAGCAGTGAGGCATTAATAATATGAGACTGCATAAGAGTGCTTAAATCCTGTATTGAAATTGTTGCGTATTACTAATTGGAAAATATACAATATTAGCTATATTAATGTGGTTACAGAATTAAATACATGAGCATATCATCTGCACTTAATGACAATTATTCATCTTCAGAGTTTGGTGGTGACTGCACATTAAAGGACAAACAAAGAGAGCAAGTGAAGTAAAACAGATTGAATCCCAGTTGTTAAGCTGCTACACCATTTCAGGACCAATAATGCCTCAAACAGCTAGCTAGCTACATAGTAATTGTCTGACTGTTGAGCTCTGCATCCTTGTTATGTAGATCCAGGAACGGGCTGCAGTTTACATCACAAGGCCAATATGTTTATCAGGACAAAAGTTAAAAAGGCATGACAAATGGGGGACACAGCCGAGGAGAGATCTTGAAAACACGTGGGAGTCATTTTCTTGGATCTTGTAGAAAGCAGCCTGTCATCTTAGCTTCATGATTCAGTTTTTCTACTGCCAATAATGCTGAGTAGTAAAGCAGCAAGAGAACACCTGCTCTGTACAGGGAAATTTGGGTTTACATTTGAATGACACAATTTATTAGGAAGCACAGTTGTGGGCATCCATTTACTTGTAATAGGCTTAGTCACAGACTGAATGGGCCAATTCATGCTCATAGTGTTTCACATTTTTTCTACATATTTAGTAGTATTAAATTAACACCTTAATACCCAATGGACATTGCAGTCCCATTGTGCTAGGTGCTGTACAAACACATAGTAAAAGACATTCCCTGCCGTGGAGAATTTACAATCTAATTAGACATGTCAGGAAAAGTCTTGGAGGAGAATTAAAAACACAGAGAAGTGAAGTGACTTCCTCAGGTCACCCCGTCTGTCAATGGTAGTGCTTGGAACAGAATCTATGTCTTCTGACTCCATCCGTTAGTCCATGCTGCCTCTCTGTCTAAGGCAATAGTATTATAATATCAAAGCACATGGGCTGGATGAATGGACTGTAAGGTGGATAGAAAGCTGGCTAGATCATCGGGATCAATGGGTAGTGATCAATGGCTCCATGTCTAGTTGGCAGCTGGTATCAAGCGGAGTGCCCCAAGGGTCAGTCCTGGGGCCAGTTTTGTTCAATATCTTCATTAATGATCTGGAGGATGGGATGAATTGCATCCTCAGCAAGTTTGCAGATGACACTAAACTGGGAGGAGTGGTAGATATGCTGGAGGGTAGGGATAGGAACAGAGGGACCTAGACAAATTAGAGGATTGGGCCAAAAGAAATCTGAGGAGGATCAACAAGGACAAGTGCAGAGTCCTGCACTTAGGATGGAAGAATCCCATGCACTGCTACAGACTAGGGACCGAATGGCTAGGCAGCAGTTCTGCAGAAAAGGACCTAGGGGTTACAGTGGACAAAAAGTTGGATATGAGTGTACAGTGTGCCCTTGTTGTCCAGCATTTGGGCATTTTGGGCTGTATAAATAGGGGCGTTGCCAGCAGATTGTGGGACATGATCATTCCCCTCTATGAGACATTTGTGAGGCCTCGTCTGGAGTACTGTGTCCAGTTTTGGGCCTCACACTACAAGAAGGATGAGGAAAAATTGGAAAGAGTCCAGCGGAGGGCAACAAAAATGATTAGGGGATTGGAGCACATGACTTATGAAGAGAGGCTGAGGGAACTGGGATTTAGTCTGCAGAACAAAAGAATGAGGGGGGATTTAATAGGTTTAGGGAGGTTTAGGTTGGATATTAGGAAAAACTTTTTCACTAGGAGGGTGGTGAAGCACTGGAATGGGTTACCTAGGGAGGTGGTGGAATCTCCTTCCTTAGAGGGTTTTTAAGGTAAGACTTGACAAAGCCCTATCTGGGATGATTTAGTTGGAGATTGGTCCTGCTTTGAGCAGGGGGTTGGGCTAGATGACCTCCTGAGATCCCTTCCCTGATAGTCTATGATCTTCAGAGATGAATGGTTATAACATAAATCTACATCTTAACACAGGATGTGTTAAAAATAGACTGGCATAAGTTTGTTTAACAATATCTAAAAGTAAACTGGAGTTCGCTGCTATACAGCTGAATATTACTAACACTCCATCCCCATGGAGGGATGTGTTTTGTCTTTTTTTTGTTTGTTTGTTTGAAATCCATTATTGTATCTTTTATTCCATTAAGAATTCCCACATAGAAACATTTCTATACTAAAAACTATCATTGGCTTTATAAACTCTGGAAAATGCCATCGAAGATTTTCTGCTGTTGAGCTTAATAGCAGCAATAGTTGCTTTTCATTCCTGAATAAAGTCTTGATGAGACAGTGTACTAGATATACATTGGAGAGTCTCTGTTAAAGTATTTATATGTTAATTTTTAGTAGAAATCATTACACAATATAATTTATGCAAAGGGTGCATAACAATAATGTTATAGGCAGCTCTTCCCAGC
This sequence comes from Trachemys scripta elegans, assembly GCF_013100865.1. NCBI lineage: Eukaryota > Metazoa > Chordata > Testudines > Emydidae > Trachemys > Trachemys scripta. The sequence goes on along the minus strand of NC_048298.1, from coordinate 316,392,399 downwards.
CATTAATGTGAATGTAAACAAAACTCCAAGTGTAATACTCACATATATACATCATCTGATTTTTTTTCCCCCATAAGGTGGAAAGGATCAAGCATTGACTTGTCACATTTTTTCCCAATCATTTCCATATTTTAGAGAATACTAAACTGACACGTTCACATACGAAAAAACCTCCTGTTTTGAATTCTTTTCAAACTTTTATATCCAGCCAGCTAAACCATGGGGCAGTTCAGCAGAATTCTTGGGTTGAGCACGAGACTATTTTCTACTTGTTTTATAGAGCACCAAGAAGTCTCAGTCAAGATCAGAACTCATTGTGCTAAGCGCTACACACACACACACACACACACACACACACACACACACACACATATATATATATATACACAAACAGTCCTTACTATGAAGAGCTTATAGTCTAAATACACAAGATAGAAAGAATGGGGGGAAGGGAATTATTATTCTCCCCATTTTACAGATGGGGACCTGAAGCACAGAGAAATTATGTGACTTGTCTAAGGTCACACAGGAAGTCTTTGGCAGAGTTAAGATTTGAATTTTTGTCTCCTATGTTACACTCCTCTGTGTAGACCTGAGCAAATAACACAACCTTTCTAGACAATTTCTTTTCTCCACACTAGCTTTTGGGGCTCTTAGCTTTGAAGGAAAGATCATTGCCCCCTGCTGTCCTTTGGTGATTTCCTCCTGATTGCTACCTGCTAGGCTGCACTCAACTGTGGAAGCTGAGCCTGCAAAGGGTGACAAAGATGACACAGACGCTGCAGCCAGTGGTGTCCTGTAGAAGGAAATGCAGACAACACGTTTTGTATTCCTGCAGCCCAGTTTCCTTGGTGGGAGAGATTGCACACAGAGTGCAGTATTGGAGGCAGATGAATGATTGCCATATAAAATGTGTGACACGTGATAGGCCTGACCACTCAGCAGGGGTGATCTAATACATGTCTGAATTCCTCAAAACATAAGGAAACTGTTAGAGATCCTTCCAGCCTGCTTATGTTATGGATAGCTTCTTCTATGGTACTTACTCCTCTGTATTTGAGTACATTCTACACATTGATTAATGTATGTATCCTCTCAAACCCCTGTGATACAGGACGGTATTATCATCCTTCTGTTGGAGATGGGGAACTGAAGCACAATACATTATAGGGAGTAAAATATAAGAAAATACAATCTTTAAAGTGAATTTCTACGCATTTTACAAATGTTCAGACCTAATATATCTTAACATTATAGATTAACTTCTCTTCTGTCCATGCACCTAAAGACTTTCTGATCATGTATGTGAATGTATATGTTTACATGCATATACACAATAAAGTACAAATATAAACACTGGGGATGAGTAAACAGATTTAGTTCAGATAAGGACCAACCCTAGTCTTCATGAACCAAATCAAACCCAAACTTTTATTTTGAGTGTGATATAGTTGTGGTAACTTAAAAAATATATATTGTATTTCCTTGGACCTCACACTTCCAGATAGGAACAAAAGCTGCAGGGCCAAAGTAGAATAGGAAATACTCTTCCAAGACAAGTCAGAACCTGGGAGTATTCCACATGTTAGGAGATCTGCTTAGATTTTTAGCCTGATTTTGTAAAAGAAAGATTCAAATTTGAGTCTAAGCCTCCAAATTGTGGCATTCTTACCTGAACTTCAACCTTTTGAGGTTCTTTCTTCACCAATATATTTATCAGAGGAAGTAGAGTTCAGAAAAAAAACATGATTTTCCCCCTGCAGTGCACTTTCAAGTTGCCATTAGAGAAAGGTCCAGTACCGTACTAACATGCTTTAAAAAGATACTGCTTTTTCCTTCGTTATCTATGTTGAAGGACTTCTTGGAAGTGGAATGGTATAAATGCATACATTAATGCATTTATTTTTTTCCTTCTTTAGTATGATAAGCCATAAGAAGTTATGAAACTTTTAAAATATTACACTAATGATATGAAAAGGGTCAGAACTAAATCCACATTTACCTTGAATCTATGTTAAACTCAAGAAAAAAAAAGAATAAATTGGTTTCTTGTGCTGTTTTTCATCACATTTTCATTATAAGTGAAGTGGTCTTATTACATAATGATGGAAAATGTCAGGAAATAATAATAGTTTCAGAGAGATTTGAAGCATTGCAATCTAATGAGTAGCGGTAGGGGTAGTATAGGGCAATTTATTTATGTATTTATTTATTTATTTGGCATTGGACCAGTAGTGTGCCTTTTACATAGCATATGGAAGCTTCACAGGGGAATAGAGCACTGTCTTAATCATTCCCTTATCCACCAAGCAGATTTTTTGTACTTAGAGCATTAGAACTACAGTCTATAAGTGTTTTACCCACACATTCCTATATGAATAGTGATGCAGTAACCTGTAAGATATTCATACTTGTGTAAAGGCACAGTGATTGCTCCCTGTCAAAAGGTTGGTATTTAGCAGGATTGCTCCATACTTGATACAGAGGAGTCATCTCGTGAAGACAAGTGTAACATTAATTGCTTGCATAAGTGTCAACATTTTAATGGCCATCTCTGTATTTACCACTCACAAGCAATTCAGCGCACAGTACCCTCCTATACCAAGTATAGGAAAATACCACCAATACCACAGTAGTGATAGTTGCTATCAATAATGAGTATCAACATTTTAATAGTGACTAAAGTCATAGGGCTTATATGATCTGTGGGCTGTAGCCACTAGAGGACAATATATGACAATATATGGGCCATCCTGATTATCACTACAAAAGTTTTTTTTTCTCCTGCTGATAATAGCCCACCTTAATTGATTTGTCTCCTTAGAGTTGGTATGGTAACCCCCATCTGTGTGTGTGTGTGTATAAATCTTCCTAATGTATTTTCCACTCCATGCATCTGATGAAGTGGTTTTAGTCCACGAAAGCTTATGCCAAAATAAATGTGTTAGTCTCTAAGGTGCCACAAGTACTGCTCATTCTTTTTTTTTTTTTTTTTTTTAAGAGGACAATAGTATATAGACACTAGAGGTCAGCATGATCACATGGAATTTACTAGGTCTAACCTTCTCTCCAATAGATGGCAGTAGTACACCGACATATGATGTGAGAACAGATAGACTTAGAATCAGACTGGTGCACTTAGCGACTATCCACTGGGAACAGTGTGGAGCTGTCCTGCCCAGAGGGACCAGGAAGGATTGTAACTCAAGAACTCAGCACTCGGGGGGAGTGTGCTCACTGCACCATCATTGTGAAATACCTCCCCTCTTCAGTTATGTGAGCCCATGGTGGGGGAGGGGAGGGTTGGCTACGGTCCTCTCTCCTTCCTGATTTTCTCTGTCTTTCTGGTGGATTGTACCCACAGGAGAATTGAGGACTTTGTGGCATGGTGACTGTAGCATTTGGTGGGAGCTTTTTTTGCCTTCTCTCCTCTGCATACTAGTGTTTGGACCAGCAACATTTTGGCCCATAGAAAATTATATAGACAGACAATAATTATTGCAAGCACCGGTTTTTATTAATCAGTCTTTCTCTTCAGAGTAGGATATGGCTAGATGCAAGTATATAAAAGTGAGTAAGATAAAGTAGTTCACCTCACTGCCCTCTGTGTACAGTTCCAATAAAACCTCCTGCAGTGGATGCAATTGGAGAAGCTTCAGTAGGTTTGTTTTGGGTCCTCCTACTACAGAACTCAAGAATTCATTGGACCGCTTGATTTCATTGTTCTCCTTCCCACTTCATCATATTCCATATTCTTTCCCCTAATTCATTCTCTCCATCTCACAGCAAGTCTGGAGGCCTCTTACGCCATTTCTTTGTTTTTTATTCCAGGCCATTAGCAGTTTTTCAGTTTTGGTTTCAGAGTAACAGCCGTGTTAGTCTGTATCCGCAAAAAGAAGAACAGGAGTACTTGTGGCACCTTAGAGACTAACAAATTTATTAGAGCATAAGCTTTCGTGGACTACAGCCCACTTCTTCGGATGCATCCGAAGAAGTGGGCTGTAGTAGGAGATATATATACACACATACAGAGAGCATAAACAGGTGGGAGTTGTCTTACCAACTCTGAGAGGCCAATTAATTAAGAGAAAAAAA